>NW_019395023.1:0-321233 GCF_000612105.2 Orussus abietinus | reverse complement strand
ATAGAATTTAAAACGACGTGAATTCACGTCAGTGACAACCAGGAATAGAATTTAAAATGACGTGAATTCACGTCAGTGGCAACCAGAATAGAACTTGAAAAGACGTGAATTCACGTCAGCGGCGATCAGGCCTAGAATTTTAAATGACGTGAATTCACGTCAACGGCAACCAGAATAGAACTTGGGAAGACGTGAATTCACGTCAGCAGCAACCAGAATAGAATTTTAAATGACGTGAATTCACGTCAGTGGAAATCAGGGATAGAATTTAAAATGACGTGAATTCACGTCAACGGCAACCAGAATAGAACTTGGGAAGACGTGAATTCACGTCAGCAGCAACCGGAATAGAATTTTAAATGACGTGAATTCACGTCAGCGCTCACAAATGCGTTAACGCGCAATTAATCACCCGAATTCCGGGGATTATCTCCCAGGCGGATTTGAATCTTCGGTCTAATCGGTCAGTCTAATTTTTATCTACGCGACAGGAATTTCATTACCCCAAAATTAAGTAATCGTGGCCATAAAGTTTCATGTTAAAGACGGTTAGTGCCATCGGCCTTTGAAGGGCACTAAACTGGTATCAGTGGGATTAAGGGGATTCATATAAACGAGTAAAAAGGCTTGAACGTTACCAAATGGAAAATATGAGATTCTTATCGAGGGGAATTATGGTCTAGCAATTTCGAGACTAATGGATCCGTCTAGGTGTGTCCCGCGTGCTTCACCCTGTACCATACACGTTATTATACACGTTACCGTATTATACCCATTACCATACACGTATCATATATTGCGACGACGTGGTGGAAGAAATCCCGGAACCCGGCGGCTTCGAGAGGTGAATCGCGAAATGTGACGAGGTTGCAAAACGGCGCCGTAAATTGGAGTCCGTCTTCTCCAAAGGGCCAGGAAGAAAGACCGACCTGGTGCAACGTTAAGGCAGGGCAGGGCGAGCAATTATGCGAGCAATGTCATTTCGGTACCCTCGGTCGCAACCTTACACCCCCAAAATCGTTTAATAATCAATTCAATCCAATTATTCAATTTCCTTGTTTAACGTCCGGGATTACGTTCGGCTCGCAATTAGCAGCCGTCCCCTAAGTACACAGCTCATGCGCCGTAAAATTTCGGCAATTAAGTCGCTGGACCCATAAATATCCCCGAGTGGCGTTAAGTCACATTAATATCGTCGTTTAATACGAATATAGGTCCAAAACGCGGAATTTAACACCACATTTTTTACGCCGCACCGCGGCGAGCTCGTATAAGAAATTCCAGAACCGGACGGAGGGTCCGGGGAGGAGGAACGCGTTTCTCGGTGTGACGAGGTTACGAGGCAACCGAGGCAACCGGAGTTGTAAATTGGAGGCCGTCCGCAGGGGCAGGACCAGGAAAGGACATCCCGGCGCCACGGGGAGTCCTGGGCGCCGGGATCGAGACCCGGAGAGACCGGGAGCTGGACCCGTGGACCTCAAAATTGGACCATCGGAATTTTTTTTTTTCTCCGGCACCGAGAGGAGCGCTTTAATTGCCGAAACAAATCGACGTCGCGACGCTCGACGTCTTCTTACAACTCCCCAAAAATCGGGAAAGCGTGACAATGCCGAAACCCCGGAAAATTGAGCTTATCCATATATAATATACAGGATATACAGTTTTAAATTAAGGGGATGTCAAAGTGGCATCTGAGACAATTGTTCTAAACTGGATATACCGATCGTTTCAAGCTTTGCAACGTGAATATGGAGACTCTAAGGAAGGCCCCGGCACCCATAAAATTAAAATTTGTTACCTCTTTTAAACGTCTAAATTTAAAAAGGATTAATGTTTCGTGGGTGCCAGAACCTTATTTTTTGTCCCCATATTGACGTTACGAAGTTCGAAACGATTCGGTACAGCTTAGTTCGGAGAAAAGTTCCATATGTTCCGAGATCTTTTTTGATGCCATTTTCACCTAACCCTAAATTTCTTGTTGGAATGAAATGTTCGCTCTTATATTTCTAAGTGTCGCTTCTGGAGTTGATTAATTTTAATTGATGTTATTGATATCTTACATTGGATAAAAGAACGTCGAGTAGCTACGAGGTTGCAGGAATTATAGTTAACCGCGATACAATCTGCGAATCTAGCCTCGGATCTTAGATCGAGATCTCTGAATCGATCATTTAATAACTCATAATTTCATTTGATGTTATTGATTAATAACTAATAATTTCATTTCATGTTATTGATATCCTACATTAGATGAAGGAACGTCTAGTAGTTTCGAGGTTGCAGGAATTATAGTTAACCGCGATACAATCTGCGAATCTATCCTCGGATCTTAGATCGAGATCTCTGAATCGATCATTTAATAACTCATAATTTCATTTCATGTTATCGATATCCTACATTAGATGAAGGAACGTCTAGTAGTTTCGAGGTAGCCAGAATTATAGTTAACCGCAATACCATCTGTGAATCTATCCTCGGATCTTAGATCGAGATCTCTGAATCAATCATTTAATAGTTCATAATTTCATTTGATGTTATTGATATCCTACATTAGATGAAGGAACGTCGAGTAGCTTCGAGGTATCCAGAATTATAGTCAACCGCGATACCATCTGCGAATCTATCCTCGGATCTTAGATCGAGATCTCTGAATCGATCATTTAATAACTCCGGTTCCATTCCGGATCTTCAATTACGCCGCAAATGAGGAATCGGTACGTCATCCGAGGAGCCGTTCGGTGTATACGCCTTCGGGTGCACCGCAATTACTGGGAGTGCTCGGTTATGAAATTTACACCCAATTAACAACTCTTAGCGTATAAATATTTTTTGCCTGCACATAGGCGCGGCGCTCGTAGGTCTCGATATATGAGGTGTACATACCTTAAGTGATAAGCCTGCATTGAAATTGAGCCACCGAAAAGAAAACCAGCTGGAGTATAATGCTCTCCTCCACTTGGTGGACCAAATGGGCGCCGACGATCTCTCGTCTTCGGAAACGGTTGTTTAACCCGCGATTAACGTTCCCGGTAATATCGCCGGGCGTTTGATAAACCGTCGGTATGCAGAAGCTCCATGAAGAAAGCACCGTAAATTCTCTTGAGGACGCTTAGGCGATATCGCAATCTTTATTGACGCCACCAAGTACCGCTCCATTCTGGATGGAGTTAGGTCCAGTTTACGATGAGTTTATGCCGGCCGCATTAACATACGTCCTTGCTACTATCTTCTTTTGGTCTGCCTTTGCCTCCAAAGCTGCTGAATCTCATTTTGGATTTTACTCCACCTCAACTGTGCCTTCTAGGACATTAAATTCCGCTACCGTGGAAAGGACGAAGAAGTCACTCAACGCGTTTTACCTCTTTTTAACGATAATGGTATTTTATTAGACCCGTTAATAATATTTTATCTTAGATCTAAAAGATGTTAATATCTTTCTATCGTGAGCAGCAACGGATTTACCTACTGAAAAGAAAGAGAAAAAAAAAAAGGAAACAGGATTGTGCTTTCTTTTTTCCTTGTTCCCGTGTCGATCGGTCGCAGCGTTCGGAATTTTGCACCTGTTTCTGTATGAGGATTCCGAAGTTATTTTCGGGGCCGATTCACTTTCCCGAGCTCTGCGGTAGGTAGCTCGGGTCATCGGTGACATTATCGGGCCAGTTCTGATAAGGTACGGCCGAGCATGCCATTGGCTTATCTCGGGTTCCGGGTTTCTGGTTTAGTGGAACCCCTTACTGGTCCTTATACGCTCGCAGGCTGGACTCAGGGACAATAAAAATATCACGAAACACTCGAGTAGTAGTGTCGGTGGTCATTTGGTGGTCAATTCGAGGATTTGTGTACTCGGAAAATCCCGCCCAATCACCCGACGAGCGTCCAAGTTCAATAAATCCCTAGTTTATTCCCAACAATCTGTCCATTAGATCGTAAGGAGTACATTACGTTTGGTAAGAATAGTTTCCACGTGGAACATTTCTTTTGGTGAAACCGTGGAAAAATGTCCAACAAACATTCAATTCCAATAAATCCATTGTTCATTCCCAACAATCTGTCCATTAGATCGTAAAAAGTTAATTACGCTTGATAAAGATCGTTCCCACATCGAACATATCTTTTTATAAAATCATGGATCCCTACGAAAAGGGTTCCGCCTTCGAGGTCCTTTTGCCAATAATTAATCGATAATACGTATGAAGGTGGTCAATTCGATAATTCGTATGCTCGGAAAAATGTCCAACAAACATCCGATTCCAATAAATCCATTGATCATTCCCAACAATCTGTCTATTAGATCATAAGGAGTACATGACATTTTATAAAGATCGTTCCCACGTAAAACATTTATTTTTGTATAATTGTGGAACCCTACGAAAAGAGTTCCGCCTTCGAGGTCCTTTTGCCAATAATTAATCGACACTACGTGTCAAGGTGGTCAATTCGATGATTCGTATGCTCGGGAAAATGTCCAACAAACATCCATTTCCAATAAATCCATTGTTCATTCCCAACAATCTGTCCATTAGATCGTAAAAAGTTAATTACGCTTGATAAAGATCGTTCCCACATCGAACATATCTTTTTATAAAATCATGGATCCCTACGAAAAGGGTTCCGCCTTCGAGGTCCTTTTGCCAATAATTAATCGATAATACGTATAAAGGTGATCAATTCGATGATTCGTATGCTCGGAAAAATGTCCAACAAACATCCATTTCCAATAAATCCATTGTTCATTCCCAACAATCTGTCCATTAGATCATTACGAGCACATGACATTTGATAAAGATCGTTCCCACGTAGAACATTTATTTTTGTATAATTGTGGAACCCTACGAAAAGAGTTCCGCCTTGGAGGTCCTTTTGCCAATAATTAATCGACACTACGTGTCAAGACGCAGGACATTCTTAGGACTAATTCTCCATTCGAGTACTCGAGTCCTTCCGACCAAATCGCTGCTCGGCCCTATCTGATAACGTTTTCGGCGAGCGGGTCCTTAATCCCTATTAATTCCGGGGAATCCCTTTAGCAAGGACCTTCGGGTCCGGTCGAAATGCCTTCTGTCCTGTCGGCGATACTGGCAGGCCCTCGGTAGCCATGCCGATCCAGTGGATCCCAAATCGGCAGGATGGTTTCCGCGAATCCTGGAGAAAAGTTGACGCTCCCACGGCGTAGGGACGGTTGAGCACAGCAGCCCCGGAAGGCAGCAAGAAGAAACGAAGGTACACGCTGGTCTCAGGATCCGGGGAGAGCACCGGAGTCGCATCCTTTGATGCCGCGCTCTCTCGCCGATAAGCCGAACACCCCGAAGAGCGCGAGCAAAAGGAACTCCTTGGAAAAAGCGCTGCCCGCTACCAAAACCCTTTTTGGTCGGGTCAACGCGGCCTCGGAGGCGTCCGAATGGAACTTCAAACGCGACTTGATGAATATTTCAGAGAATTCATTCGTCAGGTCCGACCTTGTCATCGATTAGAGTCGATCGGCCCAGAAAAAGCTGCTCCAAGTCTAGGAGCTATAGGAACCTAGTGGAAGAGATGAACGACGAGGTAGAGGGAGCATCGTTGATCTCACATGGCGGAAACTGTCAAGCTCTCGTCTTATCATTCATTTCCTGAAGAGGATGGAACGTGCCACGTGGAGTCAACCGCGAAACAAATGATAAGGAAAATCGGTGTTGGTCTGACAGTCTTGGTCCCTATCTTGCAAGGTCTTCGTCTTAGTCTTATTCTTGAAAATGTACCCAGGACTATGTCTTGCAAAAAGTGTGAGACGAAGACCAAGATTCTGGAACCAAGTTGGATTTTCCTCATCGCCGCGTAATCGGTCGAACTTCCAGCTGGGGGATGAATCGGGATACCCTGGGCCCAAAAGGTGGAAGATTTGGATTTTTGCCATGGACGAGTCTATGCAAAGACAGGGTTTTTCGTCCCTAAGAAGTCTATCCAAACTCTCGCGGGACCATCAACCGGTCCACTTTTTCTGAGGGTCGATCACCATCTCGGCGACACCGAGATGGATGGTTCGATTTTCCTCATCGCCACGTAATCGGTCGAACTTCCAGCTGGGGGATGAATCGGGATACCCTGGGCCCAAAAGGTGGAAGATTTGGATTTTTGCCATGGACGAGTCTATCCAAAGACAGGGTTTTTCGTCCCTAAGAAGTCTATCCAAACTCTCGCGGGACCATCAACCGGTCCACTTTTTCTGAGGGTCGATCACCATCTCGGCGACTCCGAGATGGATGGTTCGATTTTCCTCATCGCCACGTAATCGGTCGAACTTCCAGCTGCGGGATGAATCGCGATATCCTGGGCCCAAAAGGTGGAAGATTTGGATTTTTGCCATGGACAAGTCTATCCAAAGACAGGGTTTTTTGTCCCTGAGAAGTCTATCCAAACTTTCGCGGGACCATTAACCGGTCCACTTTTTCTGAGGGTCGATCACCATCTCGGCGACTCCGAGATGGATGGTTCGATTTTTCTCATCGCCACGTAATCGGTCGAACTTCCAGCTGGGGGATGAATCGGGATACCCTGGGCCCAGAAGGTGGAAGATTTGGATTTTTTGCATGGACGAGTCTATCCAAAGACAGGGTTTTTCGTTCCTAAGAAGTCTATCCAAACTCTCGCGGGACCATCAACCGGTCCACTTTTTCTGAGGGTCGATCTCCATCTCGGCGACTCCGAGATGGATGGTTCGATTTTCCTCATCGCCGCGTAATCGGTCGAACTTCCAGCTGGGGGATGAATCGGGATACCCTGGGCCCAAAAGGTGGAAGATTTGGATTTTTGCCATACACGAGTCTATCCAAAGACAGGGTTTTTCGTCCCTAAGAAGGCTATCCAAACTCTCGCGGGACCATTAACCGGTCCACTTTTTCTGAGGGTCGATCACCATCTCGGCGGCACCGGGTCGGGGCTCGTCGGCTTCAAAAGAGCCGGAGGGACCAGGAGGACGATCTCGTTGTAATTTGTCCCTCCGGATGGAGATTCCCTCCGTCGTACACCTGGCGGCATCGCTAATGAACTAAACTTAACTAAAGGGAACTCGTCGGGCCGAGCTTATCGATAGGCGCGTCCAGCGCGTCCACCTTGACCGGCGCGTCCAGCGTGGTCCAGCGTGGGTCAGCGTGTGCGAAGCTGCGCCGTCTTCGAGGAAGATAGGAGAGCCCGGCCGACGAATGGCCATGTCGGCCAGACAAATTGCGAGATACTCCGTTCACATGGTAGCTCGTTACCGATCTCTCCCCCTCCCGTAACCCTGACCCTTGGTTCGCCGCGATCGGGCTCGGACCTCGTCGCGATCTCCGGGTCCTTCCACCAGGGATCAAGGCCCCTCTCCTCCAAGTCCCGCCTTCCACAAGAGAATCCTCCACCCACTCTTCCTCCCTCTGATATATCTGCACTTCCTCCCTTGCGTCTCTCCCTGGAAAGCTCTCTAATTTCGAGGACTCCCCCAACCGAGGAAACGTCGCACCTCGATCGCCATCTTTGACGTCCCAAATAATCGATCTAAAATCAGTCGATTCGAATACAACACTTTTTTTAAAGGGTATTAGACCAAACTGTCCGAAACATTGACACATCACTCCTGATCATCTAAGAATTGTCCTGACAGGTTCAAAATTTGGGTTTTTGGAAAAAATTATTTAACTTAGCCGAGACCAGAACCAATATGGTGTTGAGCTCTCATATTTCGATCAATATACAATTATCGAAGGCTCCGATATGAGAAACGAAAGGGCCAGGGCAATTTTACGACAATTTAGAACACTCTGGTAGTCGATAAACTCGCAATTGAACGGGATAAAGGCAAAAAAAGTGTTGTATGCGCTTCTGTGCTAAAACGATGGGAATACGAGGTCTTGGAGTGAAAATTTAATTGACCTGGAAATCACAGATGGCGCAGAGGGTCCCTCTGCAGTCAATTAGGGCCCCAGAAAGCATGAATTCAGAGGATTCCTGGAGTTTTACTTCAATTCCTTGATATTTATTGTACAAAACCGACAGGTGGAGCATGCCATTTGGTAAAATATCCAATATAATTCGACACAGCTGTCAATATAAAAACGAACATCGGCAACGTAGGCATTTAGAAAAATCATCTTTATCGACGTCGTTTATTGTACAAAAACGACAGGTGAAGTATGCCATTTGGTAAGATATCCAATATAATTCGACACAGCTGTCAATATAAAAATGAACGTCGGCAACGTACGCATTTAGAAAAATCTTTATCGACGTCGATCGAGTTCCTCGACGTGTTTCACTTCACCTTAATAGATTTTCGCAGTAACGGGCAAAAGGTGACTCGAAGTGCCGGTCGGTCAGGATGGAGAAGGTCCCTTTCGGACGGCAGGAGCCGTGGTTACGAAACGTTGAATGAACAAGGTGGAACAATGTTAGGGCTCATCGGGATGCCTCATCCGTCTTATCCCAAGGGCCATTAAATATCCACCATCTTGTCGCGACCTTGTAGCCGAAACAACTGTGGGAACCGGTGGAGTCGCCGGCATCCTCTCTCCTAATCCCTCTCCCCGAAGACAATTGACTTCGTCATCGAGAAACGGATGGCCGGAACGTGGACGTCAGCGGCGTCGCGTTCTCTTCCGTCTCTTCAAGGAACCAAATTTCGATGGGACCACCCCTCGACCCATTATCAACCCCATATCATCTCTATAAAACCCATGAACCATCTTTAACCCTTTCGTTACCTTGGACGAGATATCTCGTCCAAGGTAACGAAAGGGTTAACTCCTTAACTTTGCGTTCAATTTAATTCGAGCGCGCTAAACAGGCCAAACAGTGCACACTCGAGATAATTCGAGCGGCATTGTATTTTATGCTACTGTAATTTTTCCCCCTCGAATATAATCGAGAATTTTATTGTTTTTCCCAAGACAACGTTCTAGTATCTTTTCTTACATAAAAAAAATTGATCTCTTTGGCCAGTTCTTTTTCAACAAAATCTGTGCGTTAAGGGGTTAATCCCTCCACTCTTCAGCCACATCCCATGAAATCCCCCAACGAAGTCCCTCCTCCGTCCCCAAAACCCCGATTTCCCATCCACCTCTTTCCCGATGAGGTCGACGAAGTTACGTGGAGGGTTGTTCCCCCCGCAAAGTTCGATCCCCCCCCCCGTCGGTAAATCAAAATCAACGTCGCGAATCACCGAGGTATTAAGTGTTTTAATGGGACGCCGGGGAGCCGCGGCAGCCGGAGGAGGACGCGCAGATTCAGAGATCTATAAGAGAAAAGGGAAAGAAATAAAGACGCGGGCCATGGTCCGTGGGGCGGGGGGCCGGGAGGGGGGAGCGCTCGCGCTCGCGCTTCGGAATGCTTTGAAAGGCCGCGCGAGCGAGCCTCGACTAGAGCTCGANGGATGCGGGCCCCGGGGGATGTCGGGGGGGGATGCCGCGTGATGCCGGGGTGATGCGCGGGGGACGGGGGGAGGGGGCGCCGAGGACGCGGCCGTCTCGGGAGCCGGTCGCGGCTCGGCTGCTCGCAGCTCGATTAATTACCACATTGTCGTCCGGCCGACGCTAGATGTTCCTCCGCGGTAACCCTACGGGGGCCGTACCGCTCCTCGATTTAATCTCCGGCATTTTTAACCGCGTAAACGGCCCCCCGAGCCAGTCCTCGTAATTGAATTTCACGGAACCTCGGCGCGAGCGGACGCGGAATCCGCGGGAGCGCTTTCCTCCCCGCGGATGGAATTCTCTTGGATATGGACGAGGACGACCCCTGGGGGAGATGCGTGATCCTTAGGAGGAGCGCTCTCTTTTGGTTCGCGGATGCGTCACCAGGGTTCGCTAGGTATGATAGGTGATGTAATATAGGTGGTTTTTTACGTCTTAAAGGAAAGTATAATGATTTTCTAATATTTTTGTCGGATGTTTCGTTCAGACATGGTATACTAATTTTATGAGGTATTTTCAAATGTAATGTATCATGTGTATTAGAAATTTAGTAGATATGTGTAATAAATTTATAATGTATGTTATCAATTTGGGTACTTGATTTTAAATAGTGCTCCTGCAGACAGACAGATTTGACATGTGTTCCGGGTGCTTTCGAAGAAATCTTTTTGCAATTATTGGGGTTTCGAACCCGGAACTCACGGGAAAGTAGCAATGTTGCTCATGATGCTACTGGACTCTTCTATTGATCGTAAGAACTTTTTTAAAAATATTATTTTAATATTTTTCGGACTCAAGAATGTCGCTACAATGCTTCTCCGACAGTACCATCGATACTTATCATCTCTCGATTAAATTTGTTTAAGAATAAACTTATGTAAGCGATCGTAAAATTGAAAACTCATCTGAAAGATGTGTAAACGATGCGTACTAACCGACTCTTGAATATCAAATTTATAATTCTTCTCCGCGATTTCACAAAATTACAACACGATGTTATAAAATTATAAATTTACTTAGAATTTTATAATAAATGTATATTAATACATTGTTAAGACATGAAATGTATAGTTTTACTACAACTTTATGTACTAAAAGTGTATGAATTTAGTGTTGTATGCGCTTCTGTGCTAAAACGATGGGAATACGAGGTCTTGGAGTGAAAATTTAATTGACCTGGAAATCACAGATGGCGCAGAGGGTCNCTCGAAGGGAGGCCTGAGATACAACCGGGGTCGAGATGGCGGATCCTTCGACCTCGAAGAACAGGTGTTTCCTTTCCACCATCAGAATGCAAGCTCGTGATAAATTACAGATTAGAATGCAGAGGAAACATGGCGTGCTTCCATGGAGGTCTAAATGTCACCGTAGTGTAATGTAGCGGATCCATTGTTAAGACATGAAATGTATAGTTTTACTACAACTTTATGTACTAAAAGTGTATGAATTTTTTTAACAGTCTACGCTTATACTATTACAACGTATAATACGTCCCTAATTTTCTACACTAGCGTGAAGTATATCACGCCCTTCTATTTTTAAATTTTAAACGTTATCGCCAAATTAATGCATTATCCAATAAAAATATTTAGATGTTTACATACGTACCAGAAGACGTTTATAACTTAGCGGATGCCGTATATCGGTCTGCGATCGGTGAGGTTCCTACAAACATAACCTCGAAATCCTTGTTTCTGTATTTGAGATCGCGACGATTGTTTTTACTATTCCCATTTCATGGACCTTGAATAATGGGCAAAGGTGTCATGAAAATCGTGTCCGAAAACTGCTCGTTCCCCACCATGGGAATTTTCGGATCCGTACGTACGACCATGGGCCGGGGTGCTCCAAGGCGCCGCGCGATGCGCGACCATCCATCGACCCGGTGGACGTTGACGGTTTCGGCGGAAGATGGACGGATGGGAAGAGATCTTCGATCTCGGGATGAGAAACGGGACGTCGCCGGTCGAGAAATGGGTTTTTGTCGCCTTCGCGCGTGACCGGGGAGAGATCACGTTATCGAGTATCGGTTACAATCTTCGGGTACGCCCTGCATGACGTCCCGTGATTGGACGACGTCGCGGCTGGTTCGCGGACGGAGTTCTTCTCGGCTGACCCCAAGGGGACCAAACCGCTCCCTGATTTAATCTCCGATATTTCCAACCGCATGAACGATCCCTGGAACCAGCGCTCCCGTCATCGTAATTGGATTCCGCGGAACCCTCCTAGGGATGCATTCGCGGATGCCAACATCCGCGTGCCGCGGGATGGACTACCAATGGCGGAATCTTATCGCGGCTTTTTCTCCTATCAATGGAATTCGCAGGCACGGTCGGATTCGAACCGCTGGGAGCGACGGGGATGCCGCGCTCGGAGACGCCGATGGATTTCGATACGGGATCGTTGGTCTCGCGTATGCCTCGCCGATGTTCCCTAACGAGTTCGTCGAGGGCGAGCGAGGCGACAGCTAGCGCGAGACCCTTCTGCGCGGCTTTGCTTTGTGCGAGCCGCGTCACCTCTCGATTTAACTCGATCCCTAACGTCGCTTCTCGAGAGGAGCTACCCAATAGCTACGAGAGTAAATCTTACGGGCGCAATTTCTCCATTTTATCTCGCCTCTTTGCGGATAAACTTACCCTTCGCTTGCTTACGAAGTCTTTCATCTCGATCATGACGCAGAGGAAACATGGCGTACTTCCATGGAGGTCTAAATGTCACTGTAGTGTAATATGGCAGAGGGTCGATTATTATGAAGTTTATGTACATTTTTGTAATCTTATGGTTGAAGTATTACATAGAGAAATGGAAAAATTATAGGTTAGAATGCAGAGGAAACATGGCATGCTTCCATGGAGGTCTAAATGTCGCCGTAGTGTAATGTAGCGGGTCGATTATTATGAATTGTCTCGATAAAAATTGATGGAAATTTATATACATTTTTGCAATCTTATGGTTGAAGTATTACATAGAAAAATTACAGATTAGAATGCAGAGGAAACATGGCGTGCTTCCATGGAGGTCTAAATGTCACCGTAGTGTAATGTAGCGGATCGATTATTATGAATTGTCCCGGTAAAAATTGATGGAAATTTATGTACATTTTTTCAATTTTATGGTTGAAGTATTACATAGAAAAATTACAGATTAGAATGCAGAGGAAACATGGCGTGCTTCCATCGAGGTCTAAATGTCACTGTAGTGTAATATGGCATAGGGTCGATTATTATGAAATTTATGTACATTTTTGCAATTTTATGGTTAAAGTTATAACATAGAAAAATGGAAAAATTACAGATTAGAATGCAGAGGAAACATGGCGTGCTTACATGGAGGTCTAAACGTCACCGTAGTGTAATATGGCAGCGGGTCGATTATTATGAATTGTCCCGATAAAAATCGATGGACATTTATGTACATTTTTGCAATCTTATAGTTGAAGTATTACATAGAAAAATTACAGATTAGAATGCAGAGGAAACATGGCGTGCTTCTATGTAGGTCTAAATGTCACATAAAAATCGATGGAAATTTACATACATTCATGCAACCTTATAATTGAATTTTTACATAGAAAAATGGAAAACTTACAAATAAGGAAATATATAAATACCCTTTAACATTGTATATTTCCCGTATTACTGTATTTCTACTTAAATGTAATATTACATTATAATTTCCCTTAACATAACTCATACGCCAAATATGATATTACAGGGCCAACGTAATTAAACATAAATTGATCCATGCATTGAAATAACCAACATTGAATATGTAAATTAACAAGGTTAGTTTTATCAGTGCGTGTATTTCACGTCCATGGTACCACTACACACCGAAACGCCCACACATACGCGAAAGCTCGCAAGCCCAATACGAGAATATAGATCTCTACGAGTGAATTGGATGATTTTCAAGAACTATCCCCATTCACGCATCCGGAATGTCTTTCCTCCTCTCCGGGGAGAGCCGCGATCTCACTCGAGGGCGATACTTGCGAGCGCGATTCCCGGCGCGCTTTGAGGACCCGGCGTTGATGAACTACTCGGAGGAATGCCGGCCCCGGGTTTATTAGAGCAGATAATGATAACATCTCGGAGGCGTAGCCGGGTTTTCTCGCCACTCGTCTCGCACCCCCGCTGGCGGACATACGTCACCGTCAGCTTATTTCCGTGCACCCTGTGCACCCCGGGTCCTGATGTATGGGTGCAATTGGTCAGGCGGCGTGGCGCGGCAGCGCCGATTTAATGCGGCGAAAGGCCCATTTGCGGCGGGCCCAATCGGGCCGCTTCCATCGGGCTGCTGGACAGAGAGAGACGGATCGATGCAGCCGCCTCGGGGGGGAGAGAGAGAGGCGAGGGAGATTTACCGGCGAAGGGCAGGGCGGGCGACTAGTCGGGACTCTCTCCAGCCAGGGATTGGTGAACTCGCCCTATAATTCATACACGCCCATCCGTGGGATGGATTTATGCCTTCCGAAGGGAACAATGGCCGCCGAGGATCCGCTCTGCCGTTATCGGCCTTATCGCGGACTTTTACGAGAGCGGGGGCAAGTCCCCGAGGGATGGACGGTTTTTCTTTTGGCCGTCCGAGAGCGACGTTTTGAGTATGGCGCGTCCTCGGGTCGTGCGGTTCGAGTTTATTTCGGCGGCTTATAAAAAAGGACTAGGTTCGCCTTGCACGTCGCGGGGATCGTGATTGACCCTCGAACTCGGACTATCTTTATCGAGAAGTATAGAGTGGTATAAGAATTTCGGTCACGCAATTCGCTTGGCACCTTCTGCTTGTAGAAGGTGATTCGAGTCGAGTGGGTCCTTCTAGGGTTCGCCATTCGTTTATCGGTTTTAGGTTTTTTTAGATGTTTAAGCGCCGAAGTGAAGATTGAAAATCGAGTTTTTTTTTATCGAGCTTCGTAGACGCGGAGGGGTCGAGGAAACTTTACTGGGGAATTCGAGAAAAGATGGGGCCTTTAAACGAGGCGGGGGAATTCTTTCCATTTGGAGGGTTTGCAGCTTGGGAAGAGGACAGGGGTCCGCCATTCGTTTATCGGTTTTAGATCGATTTAGATGTTTAAGCGCTGAAGTGAAGATTGAAAATCAAGCTTTTTTTTTATCGAGCTTCGTAGACGCGGAGGGGTCGGGGAAACTTTCCTGGGGAATTCGAGAAAAGATGGGGCCTTTAAACGAGGCGGGGGAATTCTTTCCACTTGGAGCGTTTGCACCTTGGGAAGAGGACGCCGGTTCGCCATTCGTTTATCGGTTTTAGATCTATTTAGATGTTTAAGCGCCGAAGTGAAGATTGAAAATCAAGTTTTTTTTATCGAGCTTCGTAGACGCGGAGGGGTCGAGGAAACTTTACTGGGGAATTCGAGAAAAGATGGGGCCTTATACGAGGCGGGGGAATTCTCTCCATTTGGAGGGTTTGCACCTTGGGAAGAGGACGGGGGTCCGCCATTCGTTTATCGATTTTAGGTCTATTTAGATGTTTAAGCGCCGAAGTGAAGATTGAAAATCAAGTTTTTTTTTTATCGAGCTTCGTACACGCGGAGGTGTTGAGGAAAGTTTCCTGGAGAATTCGAGACAAGATGGGGCCTTTAAACGAGGTGGGGGAATTCTTTCCATTTGGAGGGTTTGCAGCTTGGGAAGAGGACGCGAAGACGCATTCGTTGTCCTGGGGATATCCTTAGGGCTCGAGATCTCGGAGAGCAGGAGTGCCGGGATGCTGAGGGAGATTCCGAGATGCTAACTCGAAGGGAGGCCTGAGATACAACCGGGGTCGAGATGGCGGATCCTTCGACCTCGAAGAACAGGTGTTTCCTTTCCACCATCAGAATGCAAGCTCGTGATGGACAAGGAATACCGGAATTCCGCGAGTCTCCTACGTGTATAGAAATTAAATATCATTGGTACATGTCTATGTTACCGTGAATGACCGAAATTGGAGAATGTCGACTTTCACCGGTGGATGTCAACAGATACCAAATACGTCGGTGAAAGATCGAATATTTCATTACATTGTTGTACATTCGGACCCTCTCCAGTGTGTGTCGACAATCACACACCGGTGAATGTCAACATTTACCGGTGTAAGTCAGAAATAAGGGTATTTAGCAAATATTTCGGACATACACGAAGCGACTATGTGAATGTTGATATTCACCGGTGAAAGTCGACATTCTCCAGATTTCGGTGTTTCACTGTCACATCTACATTTAAAAAAAAATCGTAATAGTCAAATACAGACACCAATAAAAGGCCTCAATTTTTCCATCGATTAAAATCCCTCGATTTGCTCCTTCGTAATTATTTACACGGTTTCCTTAATGCGAATATCCGGCACATATCGTACTCCTGATAAGCGACTCTTCTTCGTCTATTTTACATACCGGCGCTAATGTACGGCCTATCGAACGGAGTTAATCGAGAGAACGTCACTTATCTGCAGGCTCCGAATGCTGGACTTCTGTAACAAGATACGAATGGATCACTTTATCCTCTTATTTGAGGCATTCAAAAGGAATTACTTATGTAATTATTCGCTCTGCTTAATCCGCGGTACTCGGTTTGGTTGAAGCAAATTCTAGCAAATCTCTCGTCACCGAGCCATCTTGTATTCGGTATAAATGCAATTACACATTTGTTGACTTTCAATGTAATCGTACCCTGTACGTATTAATTAAATAGTAATTGAATTAAACCGCGGACAATGTCTAAATGATTATCCTTAAGTGGCGGGGATGAAGCGTCTCGGTCCAGCTATTCGCTCACGAGCGGTCGCAATTTTGATAAGGCGAATTCTGATGAATTTCGTGCCTTCAAAAAATCTTGCGCCCGGTAGAATTACACCGCGTACAGTGTACAAATAATTATCCCTAAGTGGCGGGGATGAAACTTCTCGATCCAGCTATTCGCTCGCGACCGGTCGCAATTTTGATAATGCGAATTCTGATGAATTTCGCGCCTTCGTAAAATCTTTCGCCCGGTAGAATTACTCCGCGTACAGTGTACAAATAATTATCCCTAAGTGGCGGGGATGAAACTTCTCGATCCAGCTATTCGCTCGCGAGCGATCGCAATTTTGATAAGCCGAATTCTAACAAATTTCACGCCTTTGAAAAATCATGCGCCACGTAAAACAATGACTTTTAATGCAATCCCAACCTATACTTATTAATTAAATAGTAACTGAATTAAACGGCGGACAATGTACAAACAATTATCCTTAAGTGGCGGGGATGAAAATTCTCGATCCAGCTATTCGTTGGCGAGCAGTCGCATAGCGAGCTCCTCGCGCTATTTGCAGTGCCGGCAGGGCCCACAATGGACGCCGACGCTCGGCGTCGCTATGTGCTCAATGGAGGGCTCCCTCTGTCTCGCACGGGCGTAATCGCCGGTGCTGAACCCGACGTAGGCCTGTCAGCGGACGTCGGCGGCGCGGTGCCCTCGCGACGCCATTGCCAAATACCGCGGCCAGCTAATCGCTCCAAGTGCGAGGAGATTACAAGCGAACCTGGCCGACGCCTCGCGGATGCTACTCCGCGTTCTGGACGTACCGAGGATTTTTGGCACCTCGACGTTTTTCCCCTTTTCCGTTCTCCACGGGGTCACGGGCAAATCTTTTGTGAATTTTCACCCCGCGGTGGAAGCGCGTCTCAGAACGTCGTCGTTTCTGGGTCAGACGTTTCAGTACAATGTTTCTGGACTTCTTGAGCTGGCGAAAGAATCCTTGACTTATAAGATAGGTTCTTTTAATGAAAATTTACTATTTTATATCTTCAGGGATCTCTTTGTCAAATCTACGAAGATTAGGTCGTTAACACATTCGCGAGCGCTGACGTGAATTCACGTCTTTTCAAGCTCTAACCCTGGTTGCCACTGACGTGAATTCACGTCATTTTAAATTCTATTCCTGGTTGTCATTGACGTGAATTCACGCCGTTTTAAATCCTATCCCTGGTTGCCACTGACGTGAATTCACGTCATTTTAAATTCTATTCCTGGTTGTCATTGACGTGAATTCACGTCGTTTTAAATCCTATCCCTGATTTCCACTGACATGAATTCACGTCTTTTCAAGTTCTATTCCTGATTTACGCTGACGTGAATTCACGTCTTTCCAAGTTCTATCCTGGTTGCCACTGACGTGAATTCACGTCATTCTAAATTCTATTCCTGGTTGTCACTGACGTGAATTCACGTCGTTTTAAATCCTATCCCTGATCTCCACTGACGTGAATTCACGTCTTTTCAAGTTCTATTCCTGATTTAAGCTGACGTGAATTCACGTCTTTTCAAGCTCTATCCCTGGTTGCCACTGACGTGAATTCACGTCGTTTTAAATTCTATTCCTGGGTGTCATTGACGTGACTTCACGTCGTTTTAAATTCTATCCCTGATTTCCCCTGACGTGAATTCACGTCTTTTCAAGTTCTATTCCTAATTTACGCTGACGTGAATTCACGTCTTTTCAAGTTCTATTCCTGGTTGCCACTGACGTGAATGCACGTCTTTTTAAATTCCATTCCTGATTGCCGCTGACGTGAATCACGTCCATGACGATACACGATACAAGTTTGCGGCAACCAGTTTCAGAATTTCATTATTTTCGTCGGTACTCAGTATTTGAAACGGAAAATATTTTCCGGTTGCGATGTTTCGTTCGTGAAGGTGATGAATGAATCGTTCATGAAGCTTTTCTTCGAACTGGATGTACCGAATCGTTTAAAGTTTTTCAACCTGGGTATGGAGGCTATAAGGAAGACCCTGACATCGACGAAATTTCAGTTTTTATAATAAAATGTATAAATGTCTATTTAAAAAGAAATTGACGTTTCATGGGTGTCAAGACCTTTCTTATGGCCTCCATATTTGCGCTGTAAAGCTTAAAAGAATTCGGTATACCCAGTTTGGTGAAAAGTTTCACAAATGAGACCTCTTTGACGCCACTTTCACATCATCTCACCGGTTATTTTATCCATAAAATATGTTTGTCCTAGGAGACCACATAGAGAGATGCTAATTTTTAACGCAATAACGTATAAACGTATTATGAGAGTTGGTTCACCGGTAGGAATTAATTCATGTTGAGGTATTTTAACCCTTTGCATTCGAAATTTGTGTTATAATATATTTAGTAGGGATTGAGTGGTACTTTTCGATCGCAAAGGGTCAAGTCTCTTTAAAAAGAAGTGGTATTTCCACAGTAGAAATTTCTACGGTAGAAATGTTAAGCTGCTAAAAGATGCGATTCATAAATAAAGTGTTGCCTCGAACGCCGGATTTGCGGGATAAATTCAAGATGTACGTAGAAGTTCTCGGATTAGAAAATTCCGCGGTTGGTGACGATCGTTTCATCCCCTTAATAGGAAGTCACCCCCGAGTTCGGTGTTTTAGCAGGATACGCGACGGTTCTGGAGCAACGGCGGAGACGCCATCGACGTTTCGTCGGGTTTAGCACAGTTGGGTTTATGAGTTTTCCCGTAACGACCCACGTCGTAAATTCCATTGTTGCGCGCCGAAATCAGAGGAATTCCTCGCGACCTGCTGGAGCGTTCGTGCTTTTATAGGTTTATGGTGTTTCGGGCCTTCCCTGTCTTTAACGGCGTGTCCCTCGTGATATACTGCCATAGTTTACCCTGGACCACCTCAGGATCTTAAACGATAATCAATGAATCTCCGAATTTACCCCATCCAGGTCGTGGTTGGTGGAAATCGCCCATCGAGGTTCTACCCCTGTGAAGTTTGTCACTTTAAGAGGATATGAGAGGCGCTAAGAAATTTAATCGACGTCGATAAAGTAAAATTCATCTGTACCCTTTTTGGGGGTAATGCCGTTTTGAATACTCAAGTGGTAACATAAGCTGGCACGTCCCATTAGTGACATTTATATTTATGTTGAAGTCTTTTACAGTCTACGATGAGAATTATGCGAACTGAAGGGTTCCATTTGTCATCTCGGTAATGTAATGATGAAGAGATCGATGTAAAACTGCCGAAATCCCATGAATTCATGACTCTTTTATATTTTGATGAACCAACGTCGCCATCTGTGACATTTAGCTGCAACTAAATTTTTATCCTAAAAACACGTATCGTTCGGGAAAGTATTTCCCACATTTTCCTATCTGAGTCTGTAATATTCCATTTCTACGGTATTCTTAATTGTTCGAGCTAGGTCCTGAAATTCTTCATTTTCGATTCTAACCCCCCAAGAAGCGTAAAACATCGAAAACGTGTACGGACCACGCGGTGTTGGTTCTAGTCCATGATAAGTAAATCAATTTTTGAAGAAAAATCAAATTTCATGAGTTTCAGGACCTACTTTAGGGCCTCCATATTCCCGTGGTAAAATTTCAAACGAATCGGTACACCCAATTCGGAGAATACTTACCCCAGCGATTTAACTTCGCAGATACATATATAGGCTGACTCTTTCATATCACCTTAAGGTGAAGTGAAACACGTCGAGGAACTTGATCAACGTCGATAAAGAAGATTTTTCTAAATGCCTACGTTGCCGTCATTCGTTTTTATATTGACAGCCGTGTCGAATTATATTGGGTTTTATACCAAATGGCATACTCCACCTGTCGTTTTCGTACAATAATTATAAAGAAATCGAAATAAAACTCCAGAAAACCTCTGGATTCATGCCTTCTGGGGCCCTAATTGACTGCGGAGGGACCCCCTCCGTCATCTGTGATTTCCAGGTTAATTAAATTTTCACTCCGAGACCTCGTATTACCATCGTTTTAGCAAAGAAGCGCATACAACACTTTTTTTGCCTTTATCCCGTTCAAATGCGAGTTTATCGATTACCAGAGTGTTCTAAATTGTCGTAAAATTGTCCTGACCCTTTCGATTCTCATATCAGAGCCTTCGATAATTGTATATTGATCGAAATATCAGAGCTCGACGCCATTTTGGTTCTGATCTGGACTGAGTTAAAAAATTGTTTTGAAAAATCCAAATTTTTAATGTGTCAGGACAATTCTTAGATGATCAGGAGTGATGTGTCAAAGTTTCGGACAGTTTGATCTAATACCCTTAAAAAAAAGTGTTGTATTCGAATCGACTGATTTGAAGGATGTTTCACTTCACCTTAAATATCATTAATGAAATTCCCTCGAGTTTTATTCATATTCCGGAGCAAGGAGGGTGCCGAGTTACGTTGAAACGTTGAGAATAAATATTTTTATCATTTCAGTTGAACATTCACCAAAGGTCCCTGGAAGCGGCGGGTCTCGAGATTTGCGGTGCTGGGAGCAGTGTTCCTCAGGGACAACCCAGCAGTGCGGGTTCCGTAGGTTCTGCACCTAGTCCGGCGTCACCTCGACCTACTGGACAGTCGAGACCTCCCTTGTCGACGACGACGTCGCAACCTTCGAGAACCTTAGACGACGACCGATCCACCGACGGTAAATCATCTGATAATATCTAATATGATATAACCCTACTAATACGTCGTAATGAAAAGTTATTTATACAATAAACATTATATACCTCGGTTTAAATGATCTAAATGCCAGCTGATTAAACCAATACGAGATTTCATTAAATGGGATAAATCCCCGATTCCTTAATCAGGACACGGAACACCATGTGCAGTAATTTCCCTGTATAAGGCATCCTTTTTTAAATTCCCCGTCACATCAGCAATGGTCAGGAAGTTTGGGAATATATCATGGTATGTCTGTCATTTAGAGTACGCCGCAACACTGTGTTAAATATACCCTGTCCGTCATCAGTGCGTGTCAAAGAGTGTCTCGGGGTGTTTGCCTAGCGGTCTAAGGATCTATTGTTGCGGTGTGTTCTAATTTCGTCCGCGATTGTTGGGCAGCTTCAGACCTATCGAACATATGTAGTCTACCGGTAATTTCTGCACATGAAGGTTGACTGAAGCTCGGTTCTCCTGAAATAGTGTTCTCATGTGTCGTATTCATGATTTGAAAAAACGCGTGATGTGGCAAATCTAAAGAATAAAAATCACACAAAAACACAGGGTAAAGCCTGATAGGGTATTTCGTTATCATTGTTACTTACTGACGTAGAGTATCGTAGATTCTTGGCTCATTGTCATGTAGCCGCAGGTGCTGGTACCGCGGCAGAGGACTCGGACGATGGAGAGAGCAGAGCCCAATACGTGAACGCGAACTGCGTGGTGTTCACCCACTACAGAGGGGATGCAGCATCCGAGGTGGAGGAACACTTCCAGAGGGCCCTGGCTCACGACAAGCTCAAAGGTGAATTTTTTTCCACGTCTCTTTAATCGAATGGCAACCTTCGCGACTTATTTCGAGTCTATTGGCGGCTCCAAATATGGCGAAAGCGGTCTGCAAGCCAAGAATCGAACGGGTTCAAGGACTGCACTCTAGAATTGTTCCCAGGACGCGTCCGAGTTGTAGGGTCTAGTCTATGAAGGTTTTAGTAACCCTTCCACCCTGGCGGGTGATGCCTTGTAATTCAGCAAAGAGTTTTACCAATTCTTTTCTTTTTTCACCTCGCAAATATTCGACTTTATAGTTGGTGCTGAATAGGTTAGGCGTTCGGAGTTATCGAGGTTATGGGACGCAAGTAGAAAATTGGGAAACGAAGAATCACCAATACAGAATATAAACAACGCATTTCTAGATGGACGGCCTTTAAGATGAGTCTTTGTTGTGGTAATGTCTAATCTATAAAGATTATAATAAATCTTCGATAGCGATAGGTAATAACCTCCTGTGACTTAGCAAAGAATTTAGCCAATCATTTTTAGCTAGCAGATCTTCGACATTATGGTTGATGCCGAGGGGGTTAGGCGTTCCCAAGGTTTTAGGGTGTAAGTAGAACCTCGACGAAGGTACCTACACATGCTAGCAACGCGCTTCTGGCCAGGAAGGGTACAGTAATAATGGGTGCTTCAGACTGCGATAAGTGGAGATGTACTTATAAACGGCGGCACGGGATGTTGAAGAAACGCAAAGGCGACTTATCGCTGGATCAGCTGTAATCATTACGGCGTGAGGCCGCGTTACCACGAGTACTAAGGAGCCCGGTATCCTTCATCCCGAGGAGTGGGACTTTCCCGCGGATATAATCAAAGGACTTCATCTGAATAAGGCTAAACTGCCCTCTTGCAATCGAACACTTTACATTGGGAAGATAAAACTCCTCATAAGGGTCGCCGGCCAAGACCACTTGGACGAGTGTACTAGTTAAAGACCAAAGGGACCTTCAGCGCGCATTTATCAGCACCCAGTCGCGATGGTTCACGGATTCGCGGATCGGAGTTGGCCTCACCTCGGCAGGATTATCCCGAAGGAGCCAAATCCCGACAGACGGCACCGTCCGAGACGGTCGAAGTAATAAAGTGCGCCATTAGGCCGACAACGCTAACAAGCCCCTAACGATTGTTCCGCCGTCGTGGGTCCGCGAGTTAAAGGCCGGGATGCCGCGACCGGCGGAGAGGGAGAGGGGCAGGACAGCTAGAGGGGAGGGTAAAGGAGACGCAAGGAGGTTTGGCAAGCGATCAGCGTAGCGGCTATATCGGTGTCGTTTAAGGCCGCATTTATCCCACCGCCACTCAGGATCAGTTCACTAGCCTGCTTAGAATTCAAGACAACACGACCTAATTGTTATGTGCCTTCTGCCTCCTCCGCCGCCTCCTCTTCCTCGCCGCTCCGCTGGTGCACGGTGGGGCAGGAGAGGTAAATTAAGAGCTCCTCTCCTGGCGAAGGAGAGGAGAGGCTCGCCGGAGAAAGAGAGACGAGGAGACCCCGGGGTGGAACGACGGAGAGAGGTGGAGGGCACTCGCGGAAAGAGATGCCTGGGAGAGACGGAGGGAGAGAGTGGAGAACGAGGGAGCGCGTCGCCCAACGGAGGAGAGGAGCGGGCAGAGAGAGACAGAGAAAACGCCAGACGGTTTTAGCCCCGGAATGCCGGGTAACGCGCAAGGAGAGAAGGTGAAGCACGCACATTCGCCAGGACAGAAATGCCCTGGCTCCCTGGGACGTGCAACGTTCTTCCGAGATTGCAGCTTTCTGGATCGGAAAGACTGGTTCGGGGTTTGGATGGCTGGAGGGAATTAGGGGGTCCCATGAGATGATTTTGGGTTTGGGGTAGATGAAGAGTCGACGAGGAGGAGACTATTGGGGGTGGATCGAACGTGGATCGAAACCAGAGGAGACTAGGCGAGTTCAGGTCCATGTGCTGATCGGCACCACAAAGTTGGTTAATTGATACAGAAGGCTGGGATCTGAGAGAAGGTGAAGTACGCACGTCCACCAGAACCGAAATGCTCCCCTGGCTCCCTGAGATGTGCAACGATGAAGGGTCTCTGAGGAATAGAGAAATGGGGGATGAAACGATTTTGGATTTGGGGTAGATAAAGAGTCGACGAGGAGGAGACTATTGGGGGTGGATCGAATACAGAGTGGACTCTAGGCGAGGTAACCGTTCATGTGGCGATCGGCACTACAAAGGTGGTCGATTGGCAGAGAACTTTGGAATCGGTAGATTTTGCCGATCGAGGTGGGTCCAGTCATTCGGGAACCAAGATTCGTGATCAGGATCGCGAGGAAACCGCCGTGCCAAATTCGTGGCACGGTAGGATGCATCCAAGTGCATCTCACCGGAGCATAAAGTCGCGGTCGGGGTCGCCATCGGTAATAACGTTGAAGCCGGGAAATTGAGCGAGTCGTTCCGCGCGGTGGCGTCAAATTAACGCCTGCCTGGAGTCGCTGCTGGTGCTCTCGCAGCAACAGCGTCGCAATTACTTGACACGACGCCCGGCGTCTTCAAAGAGCGGCGAGGGAGTGCTCTAAATCGGAATAACAAGCCATCCGGCGCCGCGGCGACATCAATCCAGGCCGGCTTACGTCTTGACGAATCGAGGCATCCGACGTCGAGCGACGTGTCTATACCGCACCGGATTAAGGCAGAGAAGTCGTCGACAAGAAGACGCGACAAGGCTTGTCCATCTTGCGGGAGCACTCGCTGATGTGCTTACACCTGTACGTGTAGTTGGGGCAAACCTAGACCGTATATCCCAGTATTGGAGTGGGTGTTAAGGTGAAGTGAAACACGTCGAGGAACTTGATCGACGTCGATAGAGACGATTTTTCTAAATGCCTACGTTGCCGACGTTCGTTGTTATATTGACAGCCGTGTCGAATTATATTGGGTTTTATACCAAATGGCATACTCCACCTGTCGTTTTCGTACAATAATTATAAAGAAATCGAAGTAAAACGCCAGAAATCCTCTGGATTCATGCTTTCTGGGGCCCTAATTGACTGCAGTGGTACCCCCTGCGCCATCTGTGATTTCCAGGTTCATTAAATCTTTACTCCGAGACGTCGTATTACCATACAAGCACATACAACACTTTTTTTGCCTTTATCCCGTCCAAATGCGAGTTTATCGATTACCAGAGGGTTCTAAATTGTCGTAGAATTGTCCTGACCCTTTCGATTCCCATATCAGAGCCGTCGATAATTGTATATTGATCGAAATATGAGAGCTCGACGCCATTTTGGTTCTGGTCAGGGCTGAGTTAAAAAGTTTTTTTAAAAAATCCAAATTTTGAATGTGTCAGGACAATTCTTAGATGATCAGGAGTGATGTGTCAAAGTTTCGGAGAGTTTGGAATACCCTCAAGAAAAAGTGTTGTATTCGAATCAACTGATTTGAAGGGTGTTGCACCACCTTAAGGACTTCTCAAATACCTTGTGTAACAGTAAGCGTAAAGGTACGGGAAGAACTGGGAATCTACTCGTGGAAACACCTCCTGATACTGTTCCACCTGTATAAATACTTGGTGAAAACCTAAACTGCAGGGCTCAGCATTCTAGTGGTTGCTAGGATCTCGGATCCTTTGCGTAATAAGACTTCTAAACGTCACGATAAACGGTACACGAGTGACGATAAATCGTAGCGATTCGTGGTCCGTGCAGACAAATCCAGCTCTTTTTTAGCGTCCATACGGCAGTCACCTCTGTATAAATTGGTTTACACAGAGATTTCGCAATAATTTATCGTTACCTGGGTTTGACTGACCGATTCTTAGGTTCATGTTGCGGTTAAGCAAGGCATTCACGGTGACTTTAACATCATCCACTTCTTCGAAATCTACGTTCTCCAGGACTTGGACACCATTCAAACCAAAGCAACGACACCAAAGCAAATGTTCACCTTAGACGCCCAATCGGTAGAGCGTTTGGGCATTTGTCCCATGGCCTAAGATCGTTGTCTAAGGATAGGTGGATGGACACGGCAGATAGTTTTGTTGTCGAAAACTGCGAGGCTGTAAATCCGTGGACTTATCAGATCGCCCTTTCCCTGCGTTGTCCATTTTGTCGGATGTGTGTTTCTCCGCTAAAGTGGTGTCCATCGGACACTAGTGTGGTTTCCCCGGCAAAATCGTCCACTCGCAACTCAAGTTCCACCACACCCAAATCCATGACGGTCCTCGATCGGAAGCTTAAGGTGACACGAAAGTGGCATCCGAGGTTTCAGTAATTAATGAAACTTTTCTCCAATCTGGGTCTATCGAATCGTTTCAAATTTTATCACTTGAACCCGAAGGCCCCAAGAAAGTTTTCTTTTTATATTAGAAACCTGGTAAACGTTTATAAATAATTTCAAAAAAATTAAAACGTCACGGGGGCCCCCCTGAGGTAAAATTTCAAAAAATTCGCTACAACCATCTCGATGAAAAATATTACAAACGATCCCTCGGCCGTTACTTTCATATTAATTGTTAATTGTTCGAGCTAGGTCCTGAAACTCTTCATTTTCGATTCTAACCCTCCAAGAAGCGTAAAACATCGAAAACGTCCACGGACCACGCCATGTTGGTTCTAGTGCATGATAAGTAAATAAATTTTTGATGAAAAATCAAATTTCATGAGTTTCAGGACCTACTTTAGGGCCTCCACATTCCCGTGGTAAAATATGAAACGAATCGGTACACCCAATTCGGGGAATATTTTCCCCAACGATTTGACTTCTCCGAGATATACATAGGCTGACTTTTTCATATCCTCTTAAGGTGAAGTGAAACATCCTTCAAATCAGTCGATTCGAATACAACACTTTTTTTTAAGGGTATTAGACCAAACTGTCCGAAACTTTGACACATTACTCCTGATCATCTAAGAATTGTCCTGACACATTAAAAATTTGGATTTTTCAAAAAAATGTTTTAACTCAGTCCAGACCAGAACGAAAATGGCGTCGAGCTCTCATATTTCGATCAATATACAATTATCGAAGGCTCTGATATGAGAATCGAAAGGGTCAGGACAATTTTACGACAATTTGGAACACTCTGGTAATCGATAAACTCGCATTTGAACGGGATAAAGGCAAAAAAAGTGTTGTATGCGCTTCTTTGCTAAAACGATAGTAATACGAGGTCTCGGAGTGAAAATTTAATTGACCTGGAAATCACAGATGGCGCAGGGGGTGCCTCCGCAGTCAATTAGGGCCCCAGAAGGCACGAATCCAGAGGATTTCTGGAGTTTTACTTCGATTTCTTTATAATTATTGTACGAAAACGACAGGTGGAGTATGCCATTTGGTACAATATCCAATATAATTCGACCCAGCTGTCAATATAAAAACGAACGTCGGCAACGTAGGCATTTAGAAAAATCTTCTTTATCGACGTTGATCAAGTTCCTCGACGTGTTTCACTTCACCTTAAAATCGCCGCGATTCACGGCCAAAGTCTCGCAGAGGTTCGAAATAACTTCCGGCGACATTGCCGGAGACGCGGTTGTCGATAAAGCGATCGGAGGTTGAAAGTTCGCGGAGGTTCCCCAGTTTGGGAGCATCGGGCAGCGTCCACGGGGCACGCATCGGCGGCACATCGGGCACAGAAGAAAGCCGACCGCGCGCGCAGGCCGACACTCTGTTTCTTTAATTGCGTTAATAAATAAAGGACGCCGGACCAGGGGACCGGGCCCAGCCTCGGGGCCAGGTCCGGCTGGGCCAGCCAAGCCGGGGCAGGAGAGAGAGAAAGAGAGAGAGAGAGAGAGCAGGGAATCGAAGCGGCCGCAGGACGCCGCCTGGAAAGGGGACGGGGCCCTATCTCGCATCTCTCGCAAGCAAATCGCAATATTTAACGCGATAGTTAGTCCCGGCCCGGCAGGATGACACCGCTGAGCCAATCCGTGGCTCCGCGGCCGTCGACGCGGCCGAGAAGCATATTTTACGCACGCGGCCTGGTAGGAGGGTGTAAGGCCCCCCGGCCGCCACCTCCTCGACGGCGAAACCTCGGAGCGCGGCATTCCGCGCGTGGGAAACAATGCGGACTGGCTTCTTTATGCGGCCCCGTGTCGCGGGTGGCTCCGTGGGACGGGCCCGATGCGCGCGACCGAATTACAATATCGAATCTTGGGCCCGAGATCGATTCCCTGCCGGCTTTCTCATCCGGGATCTCGGAGGAATTGGGACCGATAGGGTCGGATAAGAAATTCGCACATGGTGGAACATCCGATAGTGCGTTGTTGCATTTATTCGTCGATCATGGGTCGATCATGGGTGTCGATCACCGTCGAATTGGGACCGATAGGGTCAGATAAGAGATTCGCACATGGTCAAACGCCAGATAGCGCGTTGTTGCATTTATTCGTCGATCATGGGTCGATCATGGGTGTCGGTCATCGTCGAATTGGGACCGATAGGGTTGTATAAGAGATTCGCACATGGTCAAACGCCCGATAGCGCGTTGTTGCATTCATTCGTCGAACATGGAAGTCGATCATCGTCGAATTGGGACCGATAGGGTTGTATAAGAGATTCGCACATGGTCAAACGCCCGATAGCGCGTTGTCTCATTCTTTCATCGATCATGGGTCGATCATCGTCGAATTGGGACCGATAGGGTTGTACAAGAGATTCGCACATGGTCAAACGCCAGATAGCGCGTTGTTGCATTTATTCGTCGAACATGGGTGCCGATCATCGTCGAATTGGGACCGATAGGGTCGGATAAGAGATTCGCACATGATGGAACGCCCAATAGCGCGTTGTCGCATTCATTCGTCGATCATGGGCCTTACCATCCAACCGATAATTGATCCACGCAGGAAGATAACGTGAAAAATGCACAAAACTATTTTTGAGGGCAACGTTCTTTCCTAGCAACAACAAACTGCACGTCGTTAGTTCTATTGAATGGCAACGAGAATACTTTTGGTTTACTTAAAAATGTATTACCTGATTTAGATACTATGTTTCCTAGAGGAAGGTATTGTTTGGTTGCATTCTCGGCTGGTACTTCTGCAATCATTTTTCCCGTAAATGCGATTAAGAGGGTGAATGTCCTTTTTTTTTGTTCATTAGGTGTGGTAATTTGACAAATTGAGAACAATTGTTTTCGTGAATTATTAGAACGGGATAATTATTAGTTTCTTGTGAGCTCTTACAAGGAAGGTACCTGAGGTGTCCCCCTCCGATTTTGTTCATTTTTAAATATGTTATAGGGAACTAAAATCTAAGGGACCCGTGTTTTTTTTTATCGGCGGATAAACACTTTTAGGGGGTGAAATCAGGCTTCAAGGTTGGCCCTGCAAGGGGATAAGTTGGCTGTTTCATGTAGAAGCACTCGACCGATTTTCATGAAACAACTGTCAAAATGTAGGGAATGAAGAATTATGAAACATGCATTTGGAATTTTTCGAAAAAATTCGTTTTTAAGGGGTGAGCCACCCCTTTGAATACTTCTTTTACCCCTTACGCGAGCAGTAATTGCTCTATCCAAATGAAACTTGGTTAATTTACAGACCAGAACAATACAAAAAAAGTTTCATTTGGATAGAACAATTACTGCTCGCGTAAGGGGTAAAGGAAGTATTCAAAGGGGTGGCTCACCCCTTAAAAATGAATTTTTTCGAAAAATTCCAAATGCATGTTTCATAATTCTTCATTCCCTACATTTTGACGGTTGTTTCATGAAAATCGGTCGAGTGCTTCTATATGAAACAGCCAACTCACCCCCTTGCACGGCCAACTTTGAAGCCTGATTTCACCCCCTAAAAGTGTTTATCCGCCGATAAAAAAAAACACGGGTCCCTTAGATTTTAGTCCTCTATAACATATTTAAAAATGAACAAAATCGGAGGGGGACACCTCAGGTACCTTCCTTGTTAGAGCCAGTTAAGGGAGACGCGCGACTGCGTCCGCGTCGCGTCGTCAGGTGTTGCACCTAAATGGTCACAGAGTGGCAATCCTTTGCCTATATTATTTTAGTATAACCGAAAGGGATGTCTTTACCAATTCTTGGGTCCAAAAGCAGGAGTCTAGGCTGGGGATCCTTCGAGCTTGGAAAATCCTTCCGCCAGCTGGCGCCGTTTCCTTCGCGCGGGACGGAGTAATAGAGAAGTTGGCGCACTCCGGACTATTCATAGGGACCTCGGAAGAGAATTTAGCACGCGTTGCTGGAAATTCTGGCGCCCCGCTCTCGCACGAAGAATCCCGCCCATGAATTCCGGGATGGATCACCTGTACGCAACGTCGGCGTCCGCTTACCGAATTCTTCGCGCGGCGGGAACGCGCCAGAATCCCAGAAATGCTTCCTAAATCTCCGATACGTTCGTCCGCGCGTCGATCCCTCTCCAGGAGGCGACGAGATCAACCATCGAGAAGCTATCGTTAAGCCGTAAACCGTCTCTGTTGCAGAGAACATCTCCCCGATGTCTACGAGGAACTTTCCCCCGTCCTTCTGGAACAGCCACCCGAGCGACGTTTACGACTATTCCTCGGATCCCTGGCACTCGCACTACCCGCCGTACCATCACAGGTAAATCCCAAAATTTAATTGTCCAATTGCTTATCAAGTCTCGCGAAGGCAAGGTGACCAGACATCCTCCCACTACAAATCCTCTCCTCATGGATGGCGTCTTACCGTGTCTCAAGATGACCAACACGTTCTACGCACCTCCTTTATCATTTCGACCCACACACATATCTCACCCTCGTTCAGACATATATTTCATTCCCAGCTAAACACAGAAATCGGGAAGTTTGGGTTGTTCATTTACAGGATGCAGAAATGAATTACCGAAGCTTACCATTCAAAGAATTCCCTAAAAACAAAAGGATTCGTTTCCCAGGATGTAACACTGGTGGTTTTAAAGCCTTGTTCCTTTTCATTCGGTCTCTTGAGCTGTTTCCAAATTCTGATCCCAACATCGGAGCGCGAATCTCGAGATTCCAATATTAATCATTGTACACACGGTCTCTTTGGACATTAACGTAGAATTGATCCGTATGTGTGGTATATCTATCAGCCACTTCTAATCCGGACCGTCCTCCATGTTCGCAGAGCTGTGCACGAGTACCACCACCACAACATGGCGGCCGCAGCGAGTTACGGTGGTCTGTTGTTGGGTGGTGCCAGGAGCCTAGGACACCACACATCCCACCACGCGGCCCACCATGCGCACGCCGCGGCCTCCTACAAGGATTGGACGTCGGCGACGCCGTCGCAATCCCTCGTCGACGCGTCCTCGGCGCCCCCCTACCCCCACGGTTCCTACGCACCCCTGTCCGGTGAGTACTGGACCTGAATTAAGCCACCCCCGAGCCCCCTAAGAGGCGGTGGAACGATTTGGATGGCGACCGATGCCCAGCACAACTCGGTGGTGTGGGACGTGGGGTGATGTGGGGTGATATAGGGTGATATGGGGTGATGTAGGACCGTGTTCCTTTCCCGATGGCTAGAACGACGTTCGCCTAGGGTGGGGAATCCCAGGGGGCGATCGAACCATGGGGTTGGTGTCCGTTCTACATCGGGGGTGGTCCTCTGGTGGGAGGAAGTCCCAAGTACGAACGCGAAGACCACACTTATTTTGGAGCACCCTGGTTGATGGAGTAGATCCTCCAGGGTGGAGATTTCCGTCCAATCGAGGACGAATTTACGAGGTTCAGCGAATGTGGGATGTTCAAGGTGTTAAGATGGAAAAATGTTGGGGAACTGGCCGGTCGCTGAAGAGATCGTTTTAATTTTAGGCAGACTTTGAATAAACGATACGGTCGGGTGGTAAAAAGTAATCTAACGCTTCTGAGAGATTAGAGAATTTAATCTGATTAAATTTGTCATTACTTAAAAATGTTGGGAAGTATGAACATTCGCTCGCTTCGTACTTGTGCGACTTTGGAGAGGCTCTAAGGGGTTCCTGCCAACACCATCCCAGGGTCGAACGGAAGTGTGCGGATTGCGGAACTGTTCATTTGTAACGAGCTTATTTATAATAAAGTGATTAAGACAGAACAACGGTTTGATTGCTCCGAGCCCGTGGGATTGTGTTGGTCCCATCCCTCCCTCGAACCCCTCCAGGATCCTTCGACGACTACTGGGTGACTCGCGGAGGAGCGGGTTCCTTGATGAAAGAAACGGGAATCCGTCTATTATTGCCGTTCCTAAGACGTACTCTGGATCTCCCTAATTGGTCCTGACAAGCCTGATCGAGCGATAGGGGGAACGATCGAGACAGGGAACTGGATCCGGATCTTCCGACCGAGGAAACGAGATTAAGTGAAAATGTCCCTATCGGAACGGCGATAGGACCTCCCGATACAAAAACCACTACACCTGTCAAATAATTGATCAACCATAACCAAGGTGACCTAAATGGAATTCACCTCAGATCATCAACATCTCAACGTGCTTACAAGCTATTAGGTCTAATTTAAATAACCCGTCCTAATCTCGTTTTTATTCTTGACGTTGATGATCCTGTCCTAAAAATATCGTTTACGTCATATTTTCAACATTCACATCGTTCACCCACGATCAAGGCGACCTAAATGGAATTCACCCCAGATCATCAGCATCTCAACGTGCTTACAAACTATTAGGTCTAATTTAAATTACCCGTTCTAATCTCGTCCTTGTTCTTGACATTGATGATCCTGTCCTAAAAATGTCTGAATTCGTCCAGAAATTTTGCCGTCTGGATTTTTTTTCCCAGTCATGTGTGGAACGGAGTGGATTTGCGAGAGTCTGAAGTCAGGGATCTGGGAAGGATCCCTAGGTATCGTTTCCGTGTCCAAGTGGGCAAAGCCGCGGTCTAGAGGAGTCCGTTCCAGGTTCCAGGTTCCCTTGGGTCGGTCCCAGTCCTTCGTGGGACGGAATGGCGCGCAGGTAGCGCAAGAAAGGCGGTCGGTCCCTTTAGATCTGCGCAATTAATAAGAGCTTAATGGGGCCGCGGCCGATAGCGTCCAACCGTCCTCTCCTCCGCCTCTGTCGGCCCTCTTTCTCTCCCTTTGCCGTCTTTCTCTCCCACCGAAATCATCGCGCGACAAAAAGACAGGGGTGGGCCGTAAAACATCTCTCTCCCGCTTCCTCCCAGATCCTTCGCGGCGCTCTTCGAGGTGCGCACAAAAAGAAAAAAGCGCAAAAAGCCACAGAAAGATCCTCCAAGTAGGATCCCGCCAATCTTGCCGACTGGATTTTCTGCCAGATCAATTGCGCCACCCAGACCATTGCAAAGCAAAGTTTTGTCAAATTTCAACAAATAGTACCCAAGGGTCGTCGCCGGTAACCCCGTTCTCGATGGGATGTCAAAAAAACACGGATAAAAAAAATTCATAAGGAATCCATCTTGTTACCCTCACCTTCACTTTTTCATAAATTACTTCCTTAAGGTGGCGTTAAAGAGGTCTCGTTTATGAAACTCTTCTCCGAACTGGGTGTACCAAGTGATTTCAAATCTTACATCGTGAATATGGAAACTATAAGGAAAATCATGATCCCCACAAGTTTCAAGTTTTTATACAATTTGTTAATAGACATTTTTACAATTTTGTATAAAATTGAAATTTTCTGGGGGTCAGGACCTTTCTTATCGCCTTTATATTCTCGCTGTCAAATTTGAAACGATTCGGTAGACCCAGTTCGAAGAAAAGTTTCACGAACGGTTGATTCTTCAGGTACCACTTTCATGTCCCCTTAAGAAGGTATGAAAGAGTCAGCCTATATAAATATATCTGAGATGTCAAATCGTTGGGGAAAACGGACTGAAAACATCATGGACCCTCTCGAAAATCGCTTCATACCCCTGAATTTCCCCTGAAAAAAAATCCTAGCCGCTCGCGCCGAAGATCAATTTGAAGAGAAAAATCTTCCTCGTCGGGCTTAAGAGATTGCAGGTGCGGAGAAAATTCATCAGGGACAGGGCAGCCGGAAAACGGGCGGAAAACGTCATGGACCCCCTCGAAAATCGCTTCAAATTCCTGAATTTCCCCTGAAAAAAATCCCAGCCGTTCGCGCCGAAGATCAATTTGAAGGGAAAAATCTTCCTCGTCGGGCTGAAGAGATTACAAGTGCGGAAAAAATTCATCAGGGACAGGGTAGCCCGAAAACAGGCTGAAAACGTCATGGACCCTCTCGAAAATCGCTTTAAACCCCTGAATCTCCCCTGAAAAAAATCCCAGCCGCTCGCGCCGAAGATCAATTTGAAGGGAAAAATCTTCCTCGTCGGGCTGAAGAGATTACAAGTGCGGAAAAAATTCATCAGGGACAGGGCAGCCCGAAAACGGGCAGAAAACGTCATGAACCCCCAAGAAAATCGCTTCAAATCCCTGAATTTCCCCTGAAAAAAAATCCCAGCCGCTCGCGCCGAAGATCAATTTGAAGGGAAAAATCTTCCTCGTCGGGCTGAAGAGATTGCAGGTGCGGAAAAAATTCATCAGGGACAGGGCAGCCCGAGAACGGGTTGAAAACGTCATGGACCCTCTCGAAAATCGCTTCAAATCCGTGTATCTCCCCTGAAAAAAAATCCCAATCCCTCGTTTGATTAACCAATTTGAAGGGATGTACCTTCCCCGTCGAACTGCAGTGAAAGCAGGTGCCAAAAAATCAGTACAATGTCGTAGAAAGACGTAGAAGCGTGTACGAGCGGGTACAAGCAGGTCGACCCCGCCACCTGGCGGCGCCTTATACACGAGGAAGCCATTCATGACCAACAGTGTACACGTCGCGATAGATCATAGGCGGTCGACGGAGCCGCAAGGTGGGTGGAGAGTGCGTGCACGTTTTTCACGCATCCACGCTCGCGTGGCGTAATTCGTCACGGCCGGCGTGGCGCAAGTCGGGATAAGACGTGGCGGCGACACGCAGAACGTACACCACGCCCCTCGTGATTGGAGACCACTCCCATTTGGCTGCACTTGGTTGCATCCAACACTCCGCCCTTCGCTTTGCAGTCGGTTTGCTGGTCACGCTATGTTTCGTGACGGTCTTGCGGGTTTGGGGACGAAGGCTGCCAATTCATAATTAGCGCTGCCAAGTTACGAGTCCTTAAGACGATATGAAAGGTGCTGAGAAATTTAATCGACGGCGATAAATTAAAACTCATCTATACCCTTTTTGATGGAAACGTCGTTTTAAATACTCAAGTGGGAACATAAGCTGCCGCGTTTCATTAGCGAAATTTATGTTTATGTTGGTCTTTTACAGTCCATGTTCAGAATTATACCAACTGAAGGGTTACATATGTTATTTCGGTAAAGTAATGGTGAAGACATCGACGTAAAACTACTGAAATCCCGTGAATTCATGACTGTTAGTATTTTAACGGATCAACGTCGCCATCTGTGACGTTTAGCTGGAACTAAATTTTTGCTCTCAAAATACGTGTTAGCCCCGAGCCAAACCGAAGTCTTTTACAGTCGACGTTGAGAATTATACAAACTGGAGGGTTCCATATGTCATCTCGGTAAAGTAATGATAAAAAGATCGATGTAAAGCTACCGACATCCCATGAATTCATGACTCTTTTATATTTTGATGAACCAACGTCGCCACCTGTGACGTTTAGTTGCAACTAAATTTTTACTCTAAAAACACGTATCGTTCGGGAAAGTATTTCCCACATTTTCCTACCTGAGTCTATAATATTCCATTTCTACGGTATTCTTAATTGTTCGAGCTAGGTCCTGAAATTCTTCATTTTCGATTCTAACCCTCCAAGAAGCGTAAAACATCGAAAACGTGTACGGACCACGCCATGTTGGTTCTAGTGCATAATTAAATAAATTTTGGATGAAAAATCAAATTTCATGAGTTTCAGGACCTACTTTAGGGCCTCCATATTCACGTGGTAAAATTTGAAACGAATCGGTACACCCAATTCGGGGAATACTTTCCCCAACGATTTGATTTCGCAGGGAAGCGTAAAACATCCAAAACGTCCAAGGACTACGCCATGTTGGTTCTAGTGCATAAGTAAATAAATTTTTGATGAAAAATCAAATTTCATGAGTTTCAGGACCTACTTTAGGGCCTCCATATTCACGTGCCAAAAATTTGAAACGAATCGGTATACCCAATTCGGGGAATAATTTGACTTCGCAGGGAAGCGTAAAACATCGAAAACGTCCACGGACCACGCAATGTTGGTTCCAATCCATGATAAATAAATATATTTTTAATTAAAAAATTAAATTTCATGAGTTTCAGGACCTACTTTAGGGCCTCCATATTCCCGTGGTATAATTTCAAACGAATCGGTACACCCAATTCGGAGAATACTTACCCCAAGGATTTGACTTCTCAGATATGCTGACTCTTTCATATCACCTTAATCGCCGATTCCTCGGCGAGGGTCGCGTCGTTCTTAGAATTGATTCGCGAGTTTCCTCTCGCGTCTCTTTTCTTTTATTCCCCTGGATAGCTTGTCGACGTCGGAGATACGATCGGCAGACGATAGCTGACAGCAAAACAGGGGATACTCTTGGAGGAGGACATTGTCTTACCGCGTGACTGGCGGAGTGACATGTCAGTCCTCCGTTGTCGAGCCTGGATTTCCGCCCGTTGATGACGTCGTTAAATTTCTAATAATCATTCGCCCGTGGATGATGACGCCAATTAAGGACGAGGAAATGAGTATTATCGGGGATCCATGAAAATTCCGGCAGTTTCGAGATTCTTCTCTACCCGGGACCTTGGCAGAATTTCGCGCCAAATACATTCTACAAAGCATGCGCGAACGGCACCGAGTACTTTTCGCCGAACTTCGGCAACTTAATTTGATGAATGTTATTTGTTACTTATGGGAATTCATCGTGAACCTATGTTTGACGTTTTCTAGTGCCTGTCATTTTGGTGGATTTTTCGGCACCTTGATTCAAACGATACGAATTTTTGTAGTTAATTGATGGATTCACGTAGGGGCTCTTCACGGGTTCGCGGCGAGTGGACCTTTTTTCCTGTTTGGCAGAAGGGAAAATTAGTAAAAGGGCATTTTTTCAATTTTGGTTCTACCGTCTTCTGGGGAAGATGAACCGAATAATTTTAACCTGTGGCCGAAGATGTCACACGTAGAAATTTCTTTCGCAGGAATGGTTCGCGGCGAGTGTATCTTTTTTTTCCTGTTTGACAGAATGAAAATTAGTAAATAGCAATTTTCTGAATTTTGGTTCTAGTTTTGTAGGGAAACATGAACCGAATAATTTCCACCTGTGGCCGAGGACGTTTACTCGTAGAGATTTCTTTCGCAGGAATGGTTCACGGCGAGTGGATCTTCTTTTTTCCTGTTAGACAGAAGGAAAAGTTAGTAAACGAGCATTTTTTGAGTTTTGGTTCTAGTATTTTGTAGGGAAAGATGAATCGAATAATTTCCACCTGTCGCTGAGGACGTCACACGTAGAGATTTTTTTCGCAAGAATGGTTCGTGACGAGTGGATCTTTTTTTTTTCCTGTTCGACAGAATGAAAATTAGTAAATAGGAATTTTTTGAATTTTTGTTCTAGTTTTGTAGGGAAAGATGAACCGAATGATTTCCACCTGTGGCCGAAAATGTCACTCGTAGAAATTTCTTTCGCAGGAATGGTTCGCGGCGAGTGGATCTTTTTTTTCCTGTTCAACACAAGAAAAAATTAGTAAAAGGGCATTTTTTCAGTTTTGGTTCTATCGTCTTGTGGGGAAAGGTGAACTGAATAATTTTCACCTATCGCCGAGGACGTCACTCGTAGAGATTTCTTTCGCAGGAATGGTTCGCGGCCAGTGGATCTTTTTTTTCCTGTTCGACAGAATGAAAATTAGTAAATAGGAATTTTTCGAGTTTTGGTTCTAGTTTTGTAGGGAAAGATGAACCGAATGATTTCCACCTGTCGCCGAAGACGTCACTCATAGAGATTTCTTTCGCAGGAATGGTTCGCGGCGAGTGTATCTTTTTTTTCCTGTTTGACAGAATGAAAATTAGTAAATAGCAATTTTCTGAATTTTGGTTCTAGTTTTGTAGGGAAACATGAACCGAATAATTTCCACCTGTGGCCGAGGACGTCACTCGTAGAGATTTCTTTTGCAGGAATGGTTCGCGGCGAGTGGATCTTTTTTTTTCTGTTCGACAGAAGGAAAAATTAGTAAACGAGCATTTTTTGAGTTTTGGTTCTAGTATTTTGTAGGGAAAGATGAATCGAATAATTTCCACCTGTCGCCGAGGACGTCACTCGTAGAGATTTCTTTTGCAGGAATGGTTCACCGCGAGTAGATCTTTTTTTTCCTGTTCAACAGAAGGAAAAATTAGTAAATGGGAATTTTTTATGTTTTAGTTCTAGTTTTGTAGGGAAAGATGAACCGAATAATTTCCACCTATCGCCGAAGACGTCACTCATAGAGATTTCTTTCGCAGGAATGGTTCGCGGCGAGTGGATCTTTTTTTTTCTGTTCGACAGAAGGAAAAATTAGTAAACGAGCATTTTTTGAGTTTTGGTTCTAGTATTTTGTATGGAAAGATGAACCGAATAATTTCCACCTATCGCCGAAGACGTCACTCGTAGAGATTTATTTCGCAGGAATGGTTCGCTGCGAGTGGATCTTTTTTTTCCTGTTCAACAGAAGGAAAAATTACTAAATGGGAATTTTTTAAGTTTTAGTTCTAGTTTTGTAGGGAAAGATGAACCGAATGATTTCCACCTGTGGCCGAGGACGTCACTCGTAGAGATTTCTTTCGCAAGAATGGTTCGCGGCGAGTGGATCCTCTTTTTTCCTGTTCGACAGAAGGAAAAATTACTAAATGGGAATTTTTTAAGTTTTAGTTCTAGTTTTGTAGGGAAAGAAGAACCGAATGATTTCCACCTATCGCCGAAGACGTCACTCGTAGAGATTTCTTTCGCAAGAATGGTTCGCGGCGAGTGGATCTTTTTTTTCGTGTTCGACAGAATGAAAATTAGTAAATAGGAATTTTTTGAGTTTTGGTTCTAGTTTTGTAGGGAAAGATAAACCGAATAATTTCCACCTATCGCCGAAGACGTCACTCATAGAGATTTCTTTCGCAGGAATGGTCCGCGGCGAGTGGATTTTTTTTTCCTGTTCGACAGAAGGAAAAATTTCTAAATGGGAATTTTTTATGTTTTAGTTCTAGTTTTGTAGGGAAAGATGAACCGAATGATTTCCACCTGTGGCCGAGGACGTCACTCGTAGAGGTCCCTTTCGCAAGCATGGCGCAACCCTCGGGCAGAGCCGAGGGTCGGAAATCGATACCAGAGTTCCTCTCCCTCTCTCTCCCGTGCCTCCGGATGTCACTGATCCAACCCTCGGTTGGCAGCCATTCCTTCAACCCTCTCTCCAGAACCCAGCGAATCTAACGCCGCGGCTGAACCCAACCTAACCCTCTAATCATCTTTATCGAGCTCCCTCGTCGATGCCACTGTCATTTTCGAGTTTCCCTGAAATTCCCGGTCGCTTTCCCTTAACTTTTCGACGTGATGCGACGCGCCGAAGTAATTAAAAAAAATCCTCGTCGCTCGATGAAATCTTCCCCCTTCCAGGATCGTTACCCTTATCAGGATCGTTGGCCACACAGGTGCAAGAATAATATCGCCGCCCTTATTCATTTAATTTAACAGTATTTAATTAAGAATTCTATATACAGTATTTGCTTTATATCTGTACCTACATTGTTTTAAACAGTTATCGTGCAAATGAGACATTTGTCTTGTATGGTTTCTATTAATCAAAGTTTTACATACAGTGAAAGGTTTGCTGGGATAGTCTTAGCATCTTCGTTAAGGGCGGCTTTGTTGATTAGTGCAAAATCCGGATAATGGGAATGAATTTAAATTTTCAATTAGAATTCAATTTTTTTTGTTTTATCGGTTTCGAAGATTGGATAGAAACGATAAAACGGGTTCCTAAGGATTTCCTCAGAAGAAATGCCGACGGGTTCACTTTTCCAGTCGGCATGTACTGTCGTAATAATTACCACTCGTTTTTTCGCGTTCCCTCAATTTCTCGCAAGATTCATTAAAGACTCGAGTTTCCCCGGAATCAGCCATACGTTATCACAATAATCTCCTATCGCATCTATCTTTACGATAGCAATTATTAGATGCGCGATTCTAAGGCGATAACATTCCAACACGGTATAAAATCATCGAGGAAAATGCAATGCACGGTGTTCGAGCAATAAAGACCCGATGTCAAGTCTAGTAGGTATATCCTTCATTAATACATGTTAGACATAAATCTACAAACTTAACCAGTATTCCCGCTAATAACAATTTAAATCAGTCCGGCATTTTTAACTCCAGGGATTTTAATCGAATTAATTGCGAGCGCGCGAGAGAAATTAAATTCCCGCAAAAGTCGCTATCACGAGATAAATAAAATTTTCGATCGCTGCCACGGCTCATTACTTTCTACCGTAATTCATTCGAGCATGGCTGGATTTTTAGCCGTTATTATACGGCTATCAGATTTTTTTGCAAGGAGCGAAATGTTTAATATCTGTCTGCCTCGTTAGTACTTATCGCCGCGGGGTAAATCCTCGATTACCGGGTGCGGGTTTTTTCTTTTTTTTATTCTCTCGGAGAATCTGGCGAGTCTTGAAAATAGTTTCAGTACGATAATAAGGATCTTTTCTTTGGGAATGGGAGCCCGAGTAAGAACAAGAGTTAACGACACGCGTAACTACTATCTGGACGAGCGAAATCGCTGGTTTCTTTCCAGAAGGAGAACGCGCCGTCATTACGCTCGAGCCCGTTTAGGCAGACCGCGTTCGCGGGCTCGGGGTAATTATTTAATTGCGTAAATTAACTCCGAGGCATAAATCGGCCGGCGTTTAAGCGCGATTAAGAGAAATAAATCGCGTTTACCGACGGCCGACCGGTGGAGTCGCCGCTCTAGATGGTCACCGTCGGCCACTTGGGCCTCGGCTCCTCGTGATTCTTTTGCAATCCGCGAAAAACATTAATTTACAGCTTAGCCGACCCCAAGATTGACGAATTCCAGCTAGATTCCCCTTCTCACCGATAGCGGATCGATTACTGTCTCCGCGATCGATCGTGACTCTTAACACATTCGCGACCGCTGACGTAAATTCACGTCTTTTCAAGTTCTATTCTTGGTTGCCGCTGACGTGAATTCACGTCATTTTAAATTCTAGTCCTAATTGCCGCTGACGTGAATTCACGTCTTTTCAAGTTCTATTTCTGGTTGCCGCTGACGTAAATTCACGTCATTTTAAATTCTAGTCTTGATTGCCGCTGACGTGAATCACGTCCATGACGATACACGATACAAGTTTGCGGCAACCAGTTGCAGAATTTCATTATTTTCCCCGGTACTCAGTATTTGAAACGGAAAAAATTTGCCGCTCGCGAATGTGTTAACCGGCCTTCGTGAGCACATTTCTATCCGTAAGGAAAGAATTTAATAACTAATCTTTAACAATTCAATTTCAATTTTCCCGGATTTAATCGATAGGTACAAAGTCCACGCGAAGACAATCATTCCTGATATTTACAATTGCTTATTTAATTCATTCAATGGTACCAGCAAAGAATGCATTTTATAACGTATGTTTGACAATTTCATTTCAATTCTCTAGAGTTCATTTCACATCGTATGGAGGTATTTCATGACGATAATGATTCCTGACATTTATAAGCGGTTTTTCATTTCATTCGTTGGTATCCCCGAGGAAAGAGTTTTATGTCTAATGTTTAACAATTTATATTTAGATTTTCCCGGGTTTAATTATAAAATAGTAGGACATTGTTGAAGGTACGAAGGTATTTCATGAAGATAATAGGAATGATATCTTGTAGGGGGGTGATTTATATTTACGGTATTCCTTCGCGGTCGACGCAATGGGCGCCATGTTTGAACAATTCGAAGAGACGTTTGTTCCTTTGATTTTTAATTTAGCCGAGTTTAGGGTTTTTCTTTGTTTATAAACAGTATAGCTAGAAACGAGTGCATTGAACTCGGAGTCGTTTTATACCTTATACACGTATATATCGCAAACGCAACACATCGCAAAGACAACAGTCCATCGTTGGTGTGGGTACGCGCTCCCTCCCTCTTTCGGTGACTAAAATTACAGAGTTTCGGGTCATTACGGCGCGACTTCTTGATTCCAGCCAAACTCGGGGTACACTCCGTCGAGCGGGGTGATTTATTCGGATGCGAATTGCGAGTCGCGAGCGACGCACCGAATTTACGGTCAAAGGGATTCGCGTCCAAAGCGGAGGAACACCACCCGAGATATCGAGAGACCGATTGCAGGGAGAAGAGGGTTCCAATGGGCCTACAAATATTTATGGATAGTGGTATTAACACATTCGCGAACGCTGACGTGAATTCACGTAGTTTTAAACACTAGTCCTGATTGCCGCTGACGTGAATTCACGTCTTTTCAAGTTCTATTCCTGGTTGCCACTGACGTGAATTCACGTCGTTTTAAATTCTAGTCCTGATTGCCGCTGACGTGAATTCACGTCTTATCAAGTTCTATTCCTGGTTGCCACTGACGTGAATTCACGTCGTTTTAAATTCTAGTCCTAATTGCCGCTGACGTGAACTCACGTCTTTTTAAGATCTATTGTTGGTTGCCACTCACGTGAATTCACGTCTTTTCATGTTCTATTCCTGGTTGCCACTGACGTGAATTCACGTCGTTTTAAATTCTAGTCCCGATTGCCGCTGACGTGAATTCACGTGTTTTCAAGTTTTATTCCTGGTTGCCACTGACGTGAATTCACGTCNAATAATATATATAAATGCTCCGTTTACTAGGTTTCATACATTGCGTATATACGTTTTATGTAGATATTATAGATACGCATAGAGAAATGAAAGATTCCAATTGTTGGGAAACACTCATGCCTAAGTGTTCACTAATTCAATAAATTTGTTTATTTTTAAACTGATCTAAAAAATGTGTAAACAATGCGTACTAAATGACTATCGAATATGAAATTTATAATTTTTCCCCGGGATTTCCCAAAGTTACAATACGGTGTTATAAAATAGTAAATTTACTTAGAATTTCATAATAAATGTATACTAATTCACTGTTAAGAAGTCAAATTTATAATTTCACTGCAATCTTATGTACTAAAAGTGTATGCATTTTTTTAACAGTATATCACGAGAGGACCTTGTCGAGAGGGTATCAGTGGTTCCGGAAATACTTATGAATGAGTAAAATATATTCCAATATATATAATATATATTTATTACGTCCATTTTGTATATCTTGTATATATTCTTTATATATTCGGAGAAGATTCCTGGATAGGCGCGCCGCCATGAATGATATATGAGGGCCGGCCGAAAAAGCGGGCGCAAGCGCGCATGTTCCGTTCTGGACCACTTATATAGATTTTAATGCGATTCTTTTCGGACTCGATGCGATCCTTTATGATCTCATGGCTGTCCCCGAAAAAACCAGCGACGCTTTCTTTCGGGGCTGCCTGCATTCCGCAACCGTGTAGACGTTTCGAGGGATGACGAGTCTTCGAGGTCTTCGGGCTTTTGCCGCGAAATTTGTTATTCCTGTTATTCGTTCAGATCTGCATGGGAAGAAATGTAAAAATGATAGCGCATAAAAACATTATCCCGATCTGACATTAAAGTAAAATAACCCTTACTTGACAATATACGTACAGCAGAAATCCCCACGTGTCCTAGATAAAAATCCACCCATATATATCGAACGGATCGATTCGGCCAAATCAGGATTAATGATCCTTAAAATTCAGGAGTCTCCATATAGCGGGTTAAAACAAATAATTACATATCGGTCGACGTCGGTGCTCGATCGAACGAATGCTGATTCGACCATCAGAGAATTAGCGCGTTTAATCGGGAAAACGAACGGGCGTCATCGACGATATCCATAAACTACCCATTCCGTTATTTCACCGAATCCTCGGAGAATTGCAATTTCCTGGAATACCAGGCTTTCCCTAAATTCGGAATAGTAATTAAAGAAAGTCAAGGAATGTTCGAGAGACGTCGGTGTTTTTATCGAAGCCATGGATATCGTCTTATACGACGTAGTCGCGCGGGGCAAGATGGCGGCGTCAGGTTTCCGTTTAATTTAAATCGATATGGCGGACCGGAAGACGGCGTCTCGATTCTTGCGGTCGGTCCTAGACGGACGGAAAAGACTAGTCCCGGTGGTGTTCGCTCTCGGGGGAGGGAGAAAAGATCGGAATTCTTCGGCACCGAAAGCGGGCTCGACACGGCGTCCTGGCACGCGCCTCGAAAATGGCGTCCCACTGACGTCACGTAATGCTCGGTTGAATGCCGGTGCGAATAGGAGGACGGAAAGACGCGCGCTGACCGGGGATGGTCAACGCCGCCTCGATTGGTCAGTCCCGCGGATGGAGGGAGTGGTCGCCGGCCAGCTACATCGATCTCTCGAACCGGAGAGATACCGCCGACACGGCCCGAGGGCCAGAGCCCGCTGGATCGGCGAACCGTCGCGGCCGCCGACGCGGGAGCTGCGACCAGAAAAACCAATCTACCGTGCATTGCGACAGATGGATACGGTGTTCTGTGGGATATTAGACGCTTTTCGCGTAGATGCGCTGATTTGAAAAGCTGGATAATTAACGGCGAAATGGATTGATTTTTCAAGCGGGATATTGAAGGAGGAAATGGATCGATTTTTTATTATATAAGTAAAATGTTGGACGCTGTTTAAGTACATACACTAATTTGAATAGCTGTATAATTAACGGCGTAATGGATTGATTTTTGACGCGGGATATTGAACGACGAAATGGATCGATTTTTTTATTAAATAAGTAAAATGTTGGACGCTGTTTAAGTAAATGCAATTTGAAGAGCTGGATAATTAACAGGGAAATGGATTGATTTTTGAAGCTGGATAATTAACAGGGAAATGGATTGATTTTTGAAGCGGGATATTGAACGAGGAAATGGATCGATTTTTTTAGTAAATAAGAAAAATATTAAACGCTCTTTAAGTACATACACTAATTTGAATAGCTGTATAATTAACGGCGAAATGGATTGATTTTTGACGCGGGATATTGAAGGAGGAAATGGATCGATTTTTTATTATATAAGTAAAATGTTGGACGCTGTTTAAGTAGATGCACTAATTTGAAAAGCTGGATTTTTAACGGCGAAATGGATCGATTTTCTATTAAATAAGTGAAATGTTAAACGCTGTTTAAGTACATACACTAATTTGAATAGCTGTATAATTAACGGCTAAATGGATTGATTTTTGACGCGGGATATTGAACGACGAAATGGTTCGATTTTTTTATTAAATAAGTAAAATGTTGGACGCTGTTTAAGTAAATGCACTAATTTGAAGAGCTGGATAATTAACGGCGAAATGGATTGATTTTTCAAGCGGGATATTGAAGGAGAAAATGGATCGATTTTTTTATTAAATAAGAAAAATATTAGGCGCTGTTTAAGTACATGCACTAATTTGAAAAGCTGGATAATTAACAGGGAAATGGATTGATTTTTGAAGCGGGATATTGAACGAGGAAATGGATCGATTTTTTTAGTAAATAAGAAAAATATTAAACGCTGTTTAAGTAGATGCACTAATTTGAAAAGCTGGATAATTAACGAGGAAATGGATTGATTTTTGACGCGGGATATTGAACAACGAAATGGATCGATTTTCAATTAAATAAGTAAAATATTAGACGCTATTTAAGTAGATGCACTAATTTGATAAGCTGGATTTTTAACGGCGAAATGGATCGATTTTTTATTAAATAAGTAAAATGTTGGACGTTGTTCAAGTAAATGTACTAATTTGAAAAGCTGGATAATTAACGGGAAAATGGATTGATTTTTTACGCGGGATATTGAACGGGGAAATGGATCGATTTTTTATTAAATAAGTCAAATGTTAAACGCTGTTTAAGTAGATGCACTGACTTGAAAAGCTGGATAATTAACAAGGAAATGGATTGATTTTTGGAGCGGGCTATTGAACAGGGAAATAGATCGATTTTCTATTAAATAAGTAAAATGTTGGACGCTGTTTAAGTAGATGCACTAATTTGAGAAATTGGATAATTAACGGGGAAATAGATCTATTTTTCTTTCAGCGATGGACAGAACCATCACGATTTTCCTTGGCAGATCTATCAGAAAAATCCATCACAAATGAGACGACTTCGGTCTCTGGTCTCCCATTTACAAATACCCCCAAGTCGCTAATCTGCAATATATCTGCAGGATTCCAAAAGTCATTCCAAATTTCATAAACTGCAGTGCCACGTGACCTTCGCAAAGAATGATCCGATCACCATTATTGGCGAGAGCGTCCAAGTGACATGTCACGGGAGTGCGGAGTGGCCGGAAGATTTGGCGGCTTAATTTCTAATTAATGACCGGCTCACTATGTACAACGTTTTCCGCGGGGAGAATGATCTCCCGGGGTAGGGACTCTCCTTTACCGGCGGGTATATTGGATTCCACCCTGGGAGGGTCTGACCCCATTGATAAGGGTCATCACAATGCTTTCCGTATGCAGCCCCTGCCTAAGGGTGGTCAGTAAGGGGTGGGACCACTTCTCAGGCAGACGCTCGATTTAATTTAACTTCAATATTTGATTCTTGCTTTAGGACCTGACTGCCACGTGGTCGCTCCCCATCTCTCTCCATCCCCTAACCGTGTCCTGCTCTAATTGCGAACGATAACGACATCGAGCGAGCTCCTCATACGGTCCCGAAATTCAAAGTCACCGAATCATTTGATTCTTTTTTTCTCAACCCATTCGGTTGTCCAGAACGTTATCGTCGTTTTGAGGTTATATGAAAGTAACATTTGAGGACCCACTCTTTTATAAACCTCTGAATTTTCTGTGGCCCCGATGCCCATGAGACTTCATTTTCTTTTACACAAAAATAAACAATATTTCTAAATAAATTAAAGAAAAGAATGAAATTTCTTGGGTCGTTTCTCAGGGTCTCCAAATTTACGTGGAAAAATTTCAACCGATTTGCTACATTCAGTTAAGGTGAAGTGAAACATCCTTCAAATCAGTCGATTCGAATACAACACTTTTTTTTAAGGGTATTAGACCAAACTGTCCGAAACTTTGACACATCACTCCTGATCATCTAAGAATTGTCCTGACACATTCAAAATTTGGATTTTTCAACAAAATGTTTTAACTCAGTCCAGAACAGAACCAAAATGGCGTCGAGCTCTCATATTTCGATCAATATACAATTATCGAAGGCTCCGATATGAGAATCGAAAAGGTCAGGACAATTTTACGACAATTTAGAACACTCTGGTAATCGATAAACTCGCATTTGAACGGAATAAAGGCAAAAAATGTGTTGTATGCACTTCTTTGCTAAAACGATGGGAATACGAGGTCTCGGAGTGAAAATTTAATTGACCTGGAAATCACAGATGGCGCAGGGTGTTCCTCTGCAGTCAATTAGGGCCCCCGAAAGCATAAATCCAGAGGATTTCTGGAGTTTTACTTCGATTTCTTTATAATTATTGTACGAAAACGACAGGTGGAGTATGCCATTTGGTACAATACCCAATATAATTCGACCCAGCTGTCAATATAAAAACGAACGTCGGCAACGTAGGCATTTAGAAAAATCTGCTTTATCGACGTTGATCAAGTTCCTCGACGTGTTTCACTTCACCTTAAACGAAAAGTGAACGAGACTCCTCGGACGGCATTTCCATGTACCATTAATTATTAATTAAGTGTTAAAAATCGCAATAACTTTATGAACATCCTAATACCAACATTCTACGTACCATTTAAACGTTATATCTGCACTTTATCTTTTTTTCTTTAATCAAGCGCTCAGTTTTATAAATCCCAATCATCGTCATAAATACGAACACGCGTACATTTTGCCTTACTTTTAATTAAAATCATTTTCCACGTCGGTTGGAGAGATTGGCGAACGTCTTTGTGAAAATTCTAAATTGCCAGGGTAGTGACAAATAGACGAGCAGGGGTAGTGCGAACCGATTAACAGAGCCGAAAGGGGGTACTTCGGGAGGCTGCGACCCATTCCCGGGGTGCCCTCTTTCGCAAACACAAGAGCGACTCCTGTGACTCGGCAAACAGTAGCAATATTGTTCGGGTCACACCGACATCTCCACCCCCGAGGGACCCTCGTCCATTTTGTCCGAGCATAATGCCCCACATACTTGCCCGCGCGGAGGCATTATGCGTACCTACGTATGTATCGTACATAACTCGCCGGTGGGTAACACTTTTGGCATGTAATATGCGCCAGAGGACGATATATTGGATTAGAATTTGGGCCCCGGTCCCAGGAAGATTAGTTGCGGCTGGTGAGAACCGGCAATTCCGAAATAAGGGGCTAGCAGTTTTCAAGGGGCCCCTGCACGGTCATATATAGGTATAAACATGGAAAGATATTCCATATTTAATAATTATACCTGACCTAGGGTAAAGTTGGGTAAATTGTATCGGGTTTACAAAAATACCAATAGAAACGTTTTTGGAGGGATGTTTTAGTAAACGAATTTATATTTCAGGTACCTGTGAAATTCTGCATGTAGACACATGCAAGTACATAAATGCTATTTAATGCGGTAGACATTGAAATAAAATATTCCTTACAACGGTAGAATTTAAACGGCTCATCAGGTAAATCGTCCTCTTCCGTTATAATAAGGTCGGATATAAACGCATCGAATTACTTTAATGTTCGACTTGATTTGCATTAATATTTGATCCGATGGATCAAATGTTATTAATTGAAGAATGTGCATGTTCCATGGCCGAAACCGCAGAAATTTTAGAGATCCAATTGAATGGTTTTGTGGATGTTATGGTATATGATATATCTCGAATATTAGATTTTCGGTATTTACATGCTTTGGGGTAATTTCATCCCTTGAATTAAGTGCGAATTCATATTCCATTTACCTGTGGAATTCTGCATGCAGTGTAGATGTTACAGTGAAACACCGAAATCTGGAGAATGTCGACTTTCACCGGTGAATGTCAACATTCATATAGTCGCTTCGTGTATGTCCGAAATATTTGCTAAATACCCTTATTTCTGACTTACACCGGTAAATGTTGACATTCACCTTGCACTAATATCTGTGATTGTCGACACACACTGGAGAGGGTCCGAATGTACAACAATGTAATGAAATATTCGATCTTTCACCGACGTATTTGGTATCTGTTGACATTCACCGGTGAAAGTCGACATTCTCCAATTTCGGTCATTGACGGTAACATAGACACATGCAAGTACATAAATGCTATTTAACACGGTAGACATTGAAGTAAAATATTCCTTTAACGATATGATTTAAACGGCTCATTTGGTAAATCGTATCATCAGATGGGTAAAATCGTCCTCTTCTGTTATGATAAGGTCGGATATAAACGCATAATAAAAATTGAAATAAATAAATAATATTTGATCCGATGGATCGGTATGTTTTGGTGGATGTTATGGTATAGATATATCTCGAATATTAGATTTTCGGTATTTACATGCTTTGGGGTAATTTCATCCCTTGAATTAAGTGCACCGATTTCTCTCGGGAGTAATTCGTTGGAGACAAATTTAAGGGGGATAAAAAGGCTAATTATTAAGGCTAACGCGAAATGCTAACCGAATGGTTTTGCCGAACAGTGGAATTGAACGGGATGGGAAGGGAGATCCGCATCAAAGGGAAATCCGCACAAAGGTTCGGTCTTTCGCGCAAACGGCGAACGACCACGCGCCGTTTGCGAGGCTCAAAGCTCGCGAACGCATCGAGAGGTCCGTTATGAGTATCAAGACTTCAATATCGCGATATCAAAGAGCTCTGCTAAATGTTGCCGGAGGGTGTTTCCTCGGGATCCTACCCCGACCTAGGCAAAGATATTCGGGAACTTGGAGAAAACGGACACAAAGCCGTAATTTCGCGACTCGCTTCAAAGATAACTCTTTACGGGGTACCTAGTCGTACTTTATGTACCTGTCTTGTTGCGTCTTCGCCTCTTTAACATCGCTCCAATTGCACTGCGAGCGGATCTTTGCGAGAATAATTATTAATTGAAATTAAACTTCTTCCCCTTTCCGAACCACCCTTGGAAGGAAAACAGCCGCTTTCTGTGTGGAACCTCTTAATTATTTAAAAAACGAAATTCTGTAGTCTCTTCCTTGAGAAAATTCCTTTCCCATGTTTTTTTACGAATACGGGATTTTTGCAATGCGTTCAATCAACACGGTTTTAGAGTGAGTTCAATCGAACTCCGAATTGCAATTTAACAAACATTCCGTACGCGTAGTACTCTCTTTGAGTCCTGTTTTAAAAGCGCGCAAATTATCCGTGCACTATCTACTGCCATTCAATGACTCTTTTTGCACATTACGTATCAATCAATTTTCCACTAAATTTTGGGAAGACCGACTCAATAGCTGGAGAAACTTTTTAATAAAAAGGAACGACCTCGAAAAAGGCACTACAAAGTAAAAAGTAATTATGTACAAACTGTTTATCTACTAACTAGAGTGGAACATTAAGTATTTCTTGCTTGGAAAGTTTGAAGTTGGCGCAAAAAAGAGACGAAGTGTATCGGTGTCTTGAATCTTATATTCTGTTACCTTTTGTTTCTTTTCCTTCGCGCCGAGTTTGAACTTTCCAAGCAAGCTCATTTTCTTTTTTTTTTCAATTCCTGTAAAATCAAAGGATCACGAAAAGGCCTCCGATGGATGTGCAGAAACATTAGGACATATTGCAATAAACAAAGGAAAAATGTTCTGGTGCTCTTTGGGGTTGTTGGGATGTAAAAAAAGGATACGAAAACGATAGGGATTCGTTTCCATCTCATTGCGTCTAGAGGGCTCTCGAAAAGCGGAATCGAATTACTCTCGTTACTCGAGATATCACTTTGGGAAATTTCTTGCATCGGTGGAACTCCATTGCACCACACGTCCTGTTCCTCGCACATGACGTCACTCGTGATCAAATCTTTTGTGTCCCATTCCACCCTTACGCACTACACACCCACCCGTGTGACTTTCCAGCAGGTAAAGCCACGCGTCGACACGTGTGTCGGAGATACGAGTTTAATATCGTCTGATAGCAACAGATTGGAGATCTAGGCTCTCGATCAAGATCTATTGTTTAATTGGAGTTAACCTTGCAGATACTCTTTATAGTTTCCTTCGTTACTTTAACATGAACGATTAAAAGGGTGTTTTTAAAATGGCCACATTTTCGATCCTTTACGAAAATCATTGAATTTTTAAAGTCTATGCCCTGAGAAAAAAAGAGTTTATCGAACCAGAGAGATATTTCATTGAATAGTCTCGAAGAAATAGTTTCTTAATTCAAAGAATAATGATTTGTCTCAAATAAACTTGAATAAATTTGATGCAGCATTTCTTCGGATTGACGTCAATTTATTTCAGTTTATTTACGTTAAATAATTGTCCTTTGCGAAATATTTCAATGGTTTAATGAATTTCTTTACCTCAGGGGGGGGGGGGGGTTATCTGAATTTTACAAAGTATTCGTCTAATTGGATAGTTAAACGATAGTGATCTTTCGATGTGTCTTCGATTCGTCCTCGTTAATAGTTTCCTCTCCTGAGTACATCCTTAGTGGCATCGAAAGTACAATGAAATTGGATGTAGATTTCTGTAAGGGTCGATTGAAACTAATCGAAGAAACCTTTTTAAATCGTTTTCGAAGTCATGAGGATGTTTAGGATTTACGGGTACGACAGGACTTTGTAGAGTCAATTGATAGCGATTTTCCGAAGCCCTCTTTAGTGGTATCCTTTTCCGAGTGTCTTTACATTTCAATGGGCAGTGTAATGAAATTTGATGGAGGTTTTTCTAAGGATTGATCGAGACTGATCTAAGGAAACGTTCCTCGGGATTCCAGTCGTGTCATCGATCCGTCCTGAGTCACGAAGGACCTGGTTTGGTATTTCCTCGAGGATCCTGCTCCCAGAGAGGATTAAGGTGAAGTGAAACACGTCGAGGAACTTGATCGACGTCGATAAAGAAGATTTTTCTAAATGCCTACGTTGCCGACGTTCGTTTTTATATTGACAGCTGGGTCGAATTATATTGGGTATTGTACCAAATGGCATACTCCACCTGTCGTTTTCGTACAATAATTATAAAGAAATCGAAGTAAAACTCCAGAAATCCTCTGTATTTATGTCTTCTGGGGCCCTAATTGACTGCGGAGGGACCCCATGCGCCATCTCTGATTTCCAGGTCAATTAAATTTTCACTCCGAGACCTCGTATTCCCATCGTTTTAGCATAGAAGCGCATACAACACTTTTTTTTGCCTTTATCCCGTTCAAATGCGAGTTTATCGATTACCAGAGTGTTCTAAATTATCGTAAAATTGTCCTGACCCTTTCGATTCTCATATCAGAGCCTTCGATAATTGTATATTGATCGAAATATGAGAGCTGGACGCCATTTTGGTTCTGGTCTGGACTGAGTTAACAAATTTTTTTGAAAAATCCAAATTTTTAATGTGTCAGGACAATTCGTAGATGATCAGGAGTGATGTGTCAAAGTTTCGGACAGTTTGGTCTAATACCCTTAAAAAAAAGTGTTGTATTGGAATCGATTGATTTGAAGGGGGTTTCACTTCACCTTAAACCGAGAGTCGAGGGTCTCGGGTGTTTCTCGCCTCGCGATTCCACTTTCTAATTTGAATCCCCCTAAATACGCGGTATCGATCGCGACGATCTCCGGGGCTGCTCTCGGAAGGATCGAAGGCCGCGTAGATCGAAGATAAATCCCGCCGGTAAGGGACATGAGATCTTAACTGGCCGATCTCGTGACATCATCCGAAGACCGTCCATCCGTGTTGCCCAGCGGGTGCCATCACCAGGTCTGCACCCTCACATCCGTCAAACTGGGCCTCTTCTTTTACTGCATCGAGACGATAAATAATTTAAATAAATGACGAGGTTCGTCAGCCCGCCAGGGAGGAAGGGAAAAGGAGCACTTCGATATCCTCGATTCGAGGAGCCTTCGATCCTCCAAGAGACTCTCGAGAGGTGCTCGGAGAACTTTAGACGAAAAACAAAAATCGAAAGAAAAAGACCCATGGATAAACCCGTGAACAAGTATTATTTATTTATTATTCCGGGTATTTCCTTAGATGAAGCATATTTTAATATATAATTGCAGACGATTTGGTTCTACAAACCTAGATGAATTTTGCCATACACCCCATCGAGGGGCTAACTTAGTAAAAACTATTTCTTTCATTGAGAATCGTTTGCTTTTNTTAATACAAATAAGTTTCATAAGGTTTTTTTGTTATATTTCCTGAGAACAAAAATATATAACAGAATAAAGCCCTACCGGTAGCTTTCAGGACCATTTAGGTATTGGCTGTTTCCAGGACGTTTTGGAGCGATAGGTGTCTTTCGGGTCTACAAGCGTATTGGTAGATTTCAGGACATGTAGTGAAATAGAACGGGTATCTACAATTTGGCTCATTAAATGTTTTGAATATTCGACATTTAAGTTTAACAACTCAAACTCGAATAAGTTTCATAAGTTTTTTTTTGTTTCATTACCTGAGAACAGAAATATATGAAAGAATTTAGCCCTACCGGTAGCTTTCAGGACTATTAAAGTATTGGCAGTTTCTAGGACGTTCTGGAGCGATAGGTGTTTTTCAGGTCTTCACATGTATTGATAGATTTCAAAACATTATCGTGAGATGGGGCACTTATCCATGATTGTTGCTCAATAAATATTTTGATCATCATAAACTCTATAAGTTTCTCCGAACATTTTGTTCTAGGACTAAACACAATAAAAATGGATATGTGAATTAAAATGTTCACATGAACGTGGCATCGGAGAAGCTTGTTTATGGAACTTTTCTCCGACCTGGATCTACCGAATCGTTTCAAACTTTACCTCGTGAGAATATCAAGGTCCTAAGGAAGGACATCAATGGAATTTTAATTTGACCCTTTAATGCCAAACCGCCATTATAGCGGCTCCCTTTATTCCCACGAATTCAAAGCGATAAATGAATATCGTCTTCATATAAAAAATGGGCACTCCGCGGAAAAGCTCTCCGTACAGGTGGCACATCTCCGCATCCGATTCTGCCCTACTTAAGGAGTTAAAAAAATGTCTATAGATATTTTTAACACTTTTTATAATAAATTAAATTGTACGATTGCCAGGATTTTCCTTAGGGTGTCTACATTTTTGGGATAAAGTTTCGAATGATTCGATACATCGAGTGTACCGAAATGTTTCATGAACCATTGCCCCCTCGGATGTTACTTTCATATCATCTTAATCGTTTAATAATGTGATGAACCTTGAAATATGGTTATACAAGAACCACCATCTAACCATCAGAGGACAGGCAGGGATAATAATTTGCGATTGAAAGTTCCTTTGCCATTTTTTGTTGAGACTGATCAGTAATTATTTGTAAGTGATTAACACGTTGTTAACCGGTCACGAGTTAACTCTTGCCGGAATGACGCGTTGTAAAATTGCCGGTCAACAATGTGTTACAGTGGACCGGTCAAGATCATGAGATTGTTGTACACGCATACCATAGGTTGTGTGTAGGACAATGGAATAAAATGAATCAGAGCTTCAATAGCCTTCGTGCCAGAAGAATAAAGTTTAGACTCTCTACACACGTGTAGGAATTGTTGAAATTCAAAAAACAGATTTAAAAGCTCAAGTGGTCATTATCTGTTGGTAATATTCGGCAATGATACTCACTGATTGTGAGCGTCACATTTGGGTATATGGAATGACATAACCAGTATTTCCTATTAATCGGTCATTTTCAGGACTGTCCTGATTACTACCTATTAGCAAAAAGGACAGTCCTGAAAACACACGATTTATAATATAATTACATATATGGTACAAGTACGTACTGTACATGTACATGTATATAGTACAAATATGTACCATATATGTACATTGATCAACACAAAATGACTACATCTGTTGCATGTATGTGATGAAAAAAAAAGGTACATGCGTTAGTCTCCAATATACTTGCATCTGTACGTTATACATTTACTGAGTTTAGAATTACGGTTTTTGTATTTAAAATTGACACTGATAGGTGGTGCAAAAAAGGATGTAAATGATGCTCTTAAGTTTTATACGTGTTATACCTATATACTCTAGAAATGTAAATAAATATATCGTACGTAGAAATTTCAACGATACGGTGATACGAATGCAAGGACATTAGTTTTAATACTATCAGTTCAATACGTTCCCAATACTGATACATTCAACTGACCAACGCCCAAGGTAGTTGTCTAATCACACCGCACATACGCACAACTCGCGAGCAGTATTTCTCTTTCTCGAACTCTTGCCTATTCTTTTTGTAACCTTCGACAGGTTTTTTGAGTGAACTTCCTTACATTGTGAATTCAAAATCTTTCTTTCGTTTCATTCGTTCTTCCTCTAGTTTCTCCTTCATCTCCTTTAGAACCTACCAGTGTCGAACGTCCGCGTAGGGCGTTCGCTGAGGACCACAAAAGTACAACTATCGTTACCTAAAATCCATATACATAATTCCAAACAACATTCAGCTCATGATTTCTCCACCAAGCGAGACGTCGCGACATCTTATAGGATAATAACAGATTTTTCTTTCGTCACCATTCAAAACGCTTATCTTATCTATTTTTAAACACATATTCTACCCTTCCATTTTCCTTGGGATTTGGCACGACATGTAATTACCAAGTGTTCTTTATTAAAACGGGTCTAACATTATAAAAAAAAGCAACTTTATTATTTCAGCATACGAGAGCATGGTCTTAAATTTTCCAAAGTTATTCATGGAATAAAATTATAACCAGTCCGAGACTAGAATGATTTCTTCGTTACGGATTTCAAGGTTTTGTTACAATTTAAGGACCGTTTTTAAGTACATTACGCGTAATATAATACGTCCTTCCTATTTACTGGTCATTGTCAGGACTGTCCTGATAATGAACGAATGATAAAAAAAAGTGTCCTGAAAGCCCACAATGCTTAAGAAAATCGAAATATTATTACATGTAATCATTCAAGTGCCAGAATTTGTATTCTTTAGAAATTATTATAGAAAAAGAAATGCTTTTTTACTACGTAAGTCCATACTACGGTATTGAAACAACTGTTTCATTCGTAATGGTCATTTTCAGGACTGTCCTGATAATAAACGATTGATAAACAAATCTTTCAAGACGGTCCTGAAAGACACCAAGTGTCCCACTAGTATACGATAGGTATCTGAAAATGTCCCGAAAGCTGCCACCTGACACACACACAAACACGCACGCACGCACGCACGCGGTAAAACTATCCTATTTGTGACGACATTTCCCTCTGCTAAATGNGACTAGAACCAAAATCACGTTTTTTGTTATGAAAAATGAAATTTCACGAACATCGAGTTCTTCCTTAGAGCTTCTATAATCACGTGTTAAAGTTTCAAATGATTCGGCGCACCCAGTTTTGAGAAAAGTTTTATACATATTTTGATGTTTTGTAAGAAAGGCCCTTTCATATCGCCTTAACATGACAAACAACAATGTAATTCGGTCAGTTATATCTGCTTGCAGTTTCCAGCTGATTTCCATATGATTTCCTGGTGCGAGGGGATAACCCCTCGCACCCTATCATACTCTATATTAATAAAATTTCTCCACACTATTTATTAATTATCTTCTGTTACTAAAACCCTTAAAAGTTATCTGAAAGGCATAATTTCCATACAGTGCAGCTATTACTTGCACTTTATAGAGGAAAAAGTGGTCGCTGAGCGAGGGGTTATTCCTTCAGGGAATCACAGATTTAATATTGGAAATCGTTGGATATCACCGAAATATTGCCAGAATTTCAAGGCCGAACGTCACTTGTTACCGAATCGCATTGTTGTACGTGATATAAAATCGAAGGTAATCGGTTTTCGAATATATAATAAGGAAATCGTTTTCACTGATGCGAATGGCCCCTCGTCATTTAGTCTATGTGTCTGTCCTCATCGTTCGTCCCTAGTACTATATATCGAACGGTGAATAAATATTTGAGCTGCTCAGTGCACACATTGATTAACTCCATAAAACAAAAAGTTGAGAAATGCAATGAAGTAATGTAGATTCTTTTTTAAAATTCCTATTATAATATAACTTCAAATATATAATGTAGAATACATAAATACAGTTATAGTTTTCATCTAACGATATATAAAATTAATAAGAAAGAATAGCCAAAAAATAATCGTCTGCATTTTATATCGACAAATGTTTTTGCAGGTATTAAATTTCCTCCCCTATTCCTGTATGCCAAACCTTTTGTTCTGTTACGCTTTTGTAAATTTCGTGCCCATTTATCAGGATTACGACTTCTTTTCCTCCCAATCGATGTGTTTGTTGGGGAATTTGTACCGTTGCAATCAGATGAATCCGAGAAACACGATAAACGTCTTCTAGCACCAGACTTTCTGCTGATAAATCGTATTGAAGAATCATCCCTGCTTTCCACATCCACATTGTTATTAGTTTCACTCATCTTGATTATAACGGTATGATATTTAGTTCCTTAAAAACAATCAGGGAGTAACGTTGAAAAGACCAAAAAATATGTAGTCCGTGTAATATTGGTGAAGTATACGGTAACATTCAGCGTGAGAGATCCCTGTTATACCAACTACCGTCTGCATTGCGCTTCTTTCTATCTGTTAGCTGATGCGATTTTATTACTCATATTGTTGAAAGGGGGAAAGCATCTTCGGCTGTTTAAAAAAAAAAGCGTCGATGTACGGCCGCAACAGATAATCCAATAATACTATACTGCCAGGTATTCGTCTACGATTTACACTAGAGTATGGAGTTAATCAAAATGGCTTCTGAAATAAATTACTTATTATTCAATGCCCAAAAAAATCTTGCCGTTTAATGGTGTTAATCTCTATTAATGAGGAAAGATATTATAAATATAAAAAGTTATGACTATACCAAGTGCTTCGACACCTAAATTTAAGATTTTTCAAAAAGTGGAGTTAGTCGATGTGTGCACTGAGCGGCTCATTTAAAAGATGCAAAACGCTGATGGTTAATCGCTAATCCGGTAAATCTTTCTGTTCCAGGTTTGGAATCGCAGGTCCAAGACTCCAAAGACATGTTCTGGTTCTAGAAGCGGATCCCGCAACCTCGTTGGCCAAACTGATTGGCGACCTGCGAATTCCGCGGATTAGCGGATCCGCGATTGCCTCGCAATAAGTCGGTCCTATGAAGGAAGGAGAAGAGAAGAAACTCGAAAAAGGATCTCGAGCTCGTCCTCGAAGGACCGACGGACAATCGGCAGAGTGCGGAGGCTGCGGAAACGTCGAATTTCGAATTTGGTTCCTAGGTGGCCGCGGTGGGGCATCCCGAGGGCGAGTCCCGGTGAAACCTGACGAAACTTTGTTATACTGTTGAATAATAATGAGAGTAATCATTGGACGAGTGTTGAAGTGTACATAGTGTTACCTAAATCTTTTAAGGGTCTACTGTTAGTGATAAACTAGCGTTAGAATCCGCGCGCACTATTACCTTAGTGACTGCTGGCCGATGCTGAAAGAAACCTCTAGTTCATAGCGAGTAGGACATAGACTTAAAGGGTGTCTATTTTTTCCAAATAATTACGAGATCAGCTTTCATTACTATTAGCGATTAGTCGATTATCAATTACCCATTACTGTTCGCTCGCCTTAACCGATTGGCATCAGAGTCATCGAGCTGCGTTCGTGCATCTGAAACGAGCAGAGAAATTTTTCAAAGATTATTAAACAGTCAGCCTGTCTGTATTTTTCACCAAGTTATTCATCATTTTCATGACGCCTGAGGGAGTTCTTTGTACGGATGAATTTTACTGCAAACGCGTTTAGAAAATACTAGGACGATGTGTATGTATTTTGAATACTCCTTTACTTCCAGTGCTTGTTAATAACGATGGTATATTTCGGAACACAACCCAAGATGGCCGCTCGAAGAGTTTAAGAGGCACGGATAAATTTCGGTGTAATGAAAAAACGCTCTCTCGTACGTTGTTAAAATCGACTGCGTGGTCTTATGTAGACAGGAGATCGTGTTATGCGAATGTAAAGGTACCATTTGATGGCGTTTAATTAACACCGATTTAACTAAAAGTGTATATAAGTCCACGAGGTATGTCAATGCATAGCAGTGAATTTTTTACAGCGTATTCCTAAAGCGTCTGTCGATGACAAAGTTCTCTAGGATGTACATGTACGTATACTTTGTTAAGAGCACACCGCCAGATGACGTCTAGGATTTTTCTCCAGGATGCGTCGATATAAATCGTCTCAAAGTAATATCCTTTTACCCGAGACTTAGGTTAACGGCGATTAGGCGTTATTACTGACCCGCCTTAATGCGATGCGTCCTGCAGGAATCCTCGCCATGAGAAACCGAGACACTCTGTAAATTCTTTAAAATAGGTAAAATATCCTCGAGACGTGATAATCTCAGAATGTGTTATTAAGTTAATGATAATAAGGAGAACGGGAAGGAAGATTAATGAATTAGGGCGTTAATCGTAGGCGGGCGATGCTCGCGAGGTAATTATTTGGTAAATCTAGCCGCCGGAAGAGAAGTATTTATTGACCAATGATCTTGCCATATATTACTATAACTACTGTACCGTAATAAGGCGCCGGATAAAGAAAAGAGAAAAATTCGACACCCAGGATCACGATTAAAGAGCAGAATGACCGACAGAGATCGTTTTCATTTCCACAAGTACACGGGTTTATTTCCTCCGTATCGCAGCACGCTTAGCGCACGTAAATATGCATCCCGAACCTATCATGTTATCATCGAACACGTTCAATAAATGGCAACCTAATCAGCTGAGATCGTGGATGGGAGTATTTTCACCTTAACAGTCGAGAAGCTGATCGTCGGACGCGAATTTTCCCCGATTTACCGGCACAAGTGACCGGTTACTTTCTCGCGTCTTTCAGCCAGGAAGGAAAGTAGCCTGGTTTCGCAAAACTATTTAAGTAATCTCAAAGGACTCCGGGAAGTAGTTAACAGGCCTTGTGGGGTGTTTTAATGGGTGCGATCCGTGCTTTCTGCACCCAGAGGAGGAATTCCGTTCGGTCGTAGCTCGGTCATAAATGTCGAAGACCTCTGGATAGATTCCATTATCGGTTAATTAATTGAAGGATTATTATTGGAATTAAAGTGGGAATTAAAAGGCAGCGTTTAAGCGCCCTGGAATTTATACGGGATTTTGGGATGGATTTATTGGGTTCGCCAAAATGGCCGCGCTTTTGCGGATACCAGTAGGAGGCGCCGCGGCGTGGCTCGGTCATAAATGTCGAAGACCTCTGGATAGATTCCATTATCGGTTAATTAATTGAAGGATTATTATTGGAATTAAAGTGGGAATTAAAAGACAGCGTTTAAGCGCCCTGGAATTTATACGGGATTTTAGGATGGATTTACTGGGTTCGCCAAAATGGCCGCGCTTTTGCGGATACCAGTAGGAGGCGCCGCGGCGGCGGATAGTTATTCGGCGTGACGTTTTAATTAACACGTTTACCGAATTTACGAATCCCGTATCTATGTAATCTATCATCATAGCTGAAGTGTTTTCCCAGAGAGTGGGGCTCTTGCGATGTGAGCTCGACTGCAAACATTCCGCGGTATAATTACCCGGGCGCGACATACGCGCGGGCGATAAATAATTCCGTCGCGTACACGCCGCGGTTAAAAAGCCGGGAATATCGGTAATTTTAACGAGGTTGGGATACCTCGTTGATCCGTCAGAGAATGGAAGGTAAGGCACGTGCACGTCGACGCGAAGAGACGTCGGTGGACGGGGATTGCGCACGTGTTGATACTCCAATTATTACATACGTATCGTTATCAAAATGCAGGAAACTTTCTATTCATCTCTACCTTCAAGGTAGAGATATCGCGTTGAAAACCTTTGTGCATGGAGGAACTTCTATTTCTTATTCCTTTCATTTTCATACGTACTTGACGCGTATACTGCAAACAGGGTATATACTGATAAAAAGGCCCATGTAAATTTACATAACCATTGGTTATTTTGATGTCACGGGTTCATTAACCTATCGTTTACTCGTGTAATATGAACGTCTTTTAAACGTAGTCTGTACTTAACATAATCGTTTACTATGCGTTGAAATGACGGTAAAACATTACAATGAAGTACACCTTTCTTCTCGACTGGGGATAAACGCATCGAAGACTTAACACGTACAATCAACGTCTCTTATAAATCTACATTAAACGTAGAGAAAACATCGAGGTAAATGTTTAACTTTTACACCTGCCACCCTATTTACACTAATTTTACGATACGTGAATCGCAGTACTTTGTGGTTATTGGGAAATTGCTTCCAGGGAAAGGCGAGGCATTTAGTTATGTATCTCGTGGTCGTGGCCGACCAGAAATACGAGAATACAAGCTATAAAGGCACCCCATATAAGAGCCCATCTGGGATCCAAGATGGCGGCCGATTTCCCTCACACGTGGCCGGCCGGTACTCTTAAGTGACGGGGGCAAACGTCACGGGAACGGACGCTAACGAGATGAGAAAACTGGCAATTAACTTCGACACCTTAAGGGGAAGCCATTCGGCCGAGTGTGGAGCCGCGTTATCTCGACATGTGTAAGACACGTGGTCACTCGATACGGCCCGATTCCTTGAGAACACGTTCCAGAAGGTTTGCGAAATAGCCTCCCGGAAAATGGCGGAACGTTCCCAGTGGTTGACTCTTCCCCTCGAGATTCGTCGCGTAATTCGGTGGGAGATTTCGCCGAATTTCCAGGCATCCCGGGGATCGGTTCGACTCGATCGGTACATCTGTCGTCCTTTTTGGTCCTTTGTCAAACACCTGTCCCAGGATGTAGTCCGGGTCCAGGTAATTGCTTGTTTGGTGGGTGTCTCGCGGCCTAGGAATTCATTTTCGGCCCGCGGCCCTCATAATCTCCGATCGACGCGGGATTCCAATAAACGGTAGCCGGCAGTAAATCCAACAAATAATAAAATAAATCTTCGGCCAGGGGGCGGGCCGGGGGTGGCCTCGGAGTCGATGCTCGGATAAGGAGGAAGAGAAGCGGCCCGCAAGATTTACTAGGCGCCCCGACGCCCTGCGTCCTCTCACCCTCTTGTAATTACCGAAATCCTTTTTCTTCCCTCCGAGCGGTTAGTCCGACATCGCGCTTTCGAATGCATACGCATCCTTCATCCTGCCTTTTATTTCTCTCTATTTTCTTTTTGCTTTTTAACGCGCTCTTCCACCTAACCGAGGACGCGCTCGCCGCTCACTCGAACGGCCGATTTCGGCCTCGCGATTGTGTGGTTCCGGAACTTCTCTCTTCCATCGGCGTAAATTAGTTCGACATACTATAGATTAATAACAAANTCCACCTAACCGAGGACGCGCTCGCCGCTCACTCGAACGGCCGATTTCGGCCTCGCGATTGTGTGGTTCCGGAACTTCTCTCTTCCATCGGCGTAAATTAGTTCGACATACTATAGATTAATAACAAAATTTGCATGAAACGTCGAAACATGTCCTGCGGGATTTGCTGCATTGTAAAGTGCATCATTTCGCAGACTTTCTAATCTGGTAATCTTTATTAATTAATTTATGCAGATCAATTCTGGTAGGTTAACATACTTGTGTCGAACATCAATAATCGGTTAATATTCAGTTTAGGCCTCATTGCGCGTAAACAGAGAGATAAACGCAGTTAACTTAAATGTTTAAGACACATATTTAATTTCCACGGCGAATGATGATTTAATAATTTTGCAGATAAATTGAAATGTAAGATACGCCAAGAAACGAATTATGCGATTACGACGAAAAAAGGGGTTTTCTTTCAAGATACGGTGCCTTTATGTGGTTGTCTTATGCAAATCAGGGGAAAGTGGGATATGTTACTAGACGTCTAGTTATCGGACAATGACTAGTACGTGTCTTGTGAATTGCATCGTTTAGTGATCGTTTCATTTTATTTGTAACAAAGTAGCTTCAGGTACGATTATGGTAGCCTAGGGCATCGCTTTCACCTATTTTTCTTTTTAATGTCTCCTATACCAGGTAATCATTATTTCCTTACGCAACGCTGATGTTTAAAATGAACGTACTTAAAAGTATGATTAAGAAAATTATAATCGTTTGGTTTAGAAGGAGTACCTTCCGTTTCGCGAGTCCGCGACACGAGAAGATGGAAATAGGGCATTGCTCCTTGGGCATAAATCAGTCTGTTCTGTTTCTTCTGGTGTGCGTATGATTTGTGTGTTTTGTTACGCAATCGCGCATGTGCTGGCTAGACGTGGAAAAACTAGACAGGAAGCCACGTGAGGGCCACGTGTCGTCTTCGAAGAACGATAGAACGTGGCAGACTTCCTGGTTCTGAGCACCCTTGAGAAACTCTTGCCAGGATCGGGGATCCCGTCCTTCCGGTTTGGTCATTGAACGATCCTTCGATCCTATTTACCTGATTTTTCTTTTTAAATAAACCTTTTAACACATTCGCGACCGGCAAATTTTTTCCGTTTCAAATACTGAGTACCGGGGGAAATAATGAAATTCTAAAACTGGTTGCCGCAAATTTGTATCGTGTATCGTCATGGACGTGATTCACGTCAGCGGCAATCAGGAATAGAATTTAAAATGACGTGAATTCACGTCAGCGGCAACCAGGAATAGAATTTAAAATGACGTGAATTCACGTCAGCGGCAATCAGGAATAGAATTTAAAATGACGTGAATTCACGTCAGCGGCAACCAGGAATAGAACTTGAAAAGACGTGAATTCACGTCGGCGGCAATCAGGAATGGAATTTAAAATGACGTGAATTCACGTCAGCAGCAACCAGGAATAGAACTTGAAAAGACGTGAATTCACGTCAACGCAAACTTGTATCGTGTATCGTCATGGACGTGATTCCACGTCAGCGGCAATCAGGAATAGAATTTAAAATGACGCGAATTCACGTCAGCGGTCGCGAATGTATTAACATATCAGGCAAAAATGATGCGACCAATTCCAAAGCGTTCATTAGGACGCCTCCTATAGCAGCGATGAATCTTTGAGAGGACTTTAGGAGGATCTTGAGGATCATCCCCAAAAGCGATCCTAGACGAATTTTGTTTGCACGATTTTCCATGTTAGATTTGATTAAAAAGCTACGGGAATTTTGTAAACGTTAAGGGGGGAGTTTATCGTGCGTTTTCGAGTACAGGTTGCCCACAGGTGAAATAGTTTCCCCACCCTTCTAGTTGGGCACTCGCGTCGGGAACACCCCTCGATTTTCGCTAATTAAATACCAAGCACGTGGGGCTGTCCGCACCCCTCGATTCGCGATACTTTCGTCTCCGACAACCCCTGACTCGACGCGGTTGGGGTCAGGTTATTGATATTGCACCAGGGGAACGAATGATCCAACCGTGAATATGAATATTAATTTTTCTTCCCAGCTATTCTCGTCCGGAGTCCAAGACACCATTTGTCCTTAGTCACATCCTGACGGTAATAGCCATCGGGAGCTGCTGTAACTATTCCAACCCTATTTTTTCGTACCGACGTAACCTCCAAATTCATTCCGATCGCTATAAAACGGATTACCGCTCACTTTGGGCACGGAAAGTGGACAAGGATTCATGACTGTCCTCCTAGAAACTGAACCTATAATCATCGGCATCAACCATCGATGGTACTTCGAGCAACATTCATGGCGAGATCCTTCGAATCATAATTTTTCCTATGATTAATCTAGGAAGATCATTGATGTTGCGCTCAGGGTGTGAATTCGTATTGACATCTTATACAAAAATAGTCGCTAAACTCTTTTCCTTGGACCATGTCAAGTAGACGGAAGATTAGCGGCAACGAGTAGCGTCGACGGACCATCAGCAAAGGGTTTATCCTAGAGTAGCGATTTGTCATCCACCGAACTACAATATTTCCTATGTTTGATCTAAGACGATCGTTAAAGTTGTCCTCAATGTGCGAGTTCTTGGTGGACTCTTTTGTTAAAATAGTCGCTAAACTTTTTTCGCTCGACCCTCCCAAGTGGGCGGAAGATCAGTGGCGACAAGAAGCGTCGGCGAATCATCGAAAAGGGAGAATCATTAATTGTTTGCTCTCGATAAGCAAATTCTTTATAGGAATTGTGTATAGAAATATTCGATGAAACTTATTAATTGGTTGCTCTCAATGTGTGAGTTCTTGGTGGACTCTTTTGTTAAAATAGTCGCTAAACTTTTTTCGCTTGACCCCCCCAAGTGGGCGCAAGATCAGCGCCGACGAGAAGCGTCGGCGAATCATCAAGAAGGGAGAATCATTGGTTGCTCTCGAGATGCCAATTCTTTATAGTAATTGTGTATAGAAATAGTCACTGAAACTTATTAATTGGTTGCTCTCAATGTGCGAGTTCTTGGTGGACTCTTTTGTTAAAATAGTCGTTAAACTTTTTTCGCTCGACCCCCCCAAGTAGGCGGAAGATCAGCGGCGACGAGAAGCGTCGGCGAATCATCGAAAAGGGAGAATCATTAATTGTTTGCTCTCGAGATGCCAATTCTTTATAGTAATTGCGTACAGAAATAGTCGCTGAAACTTATTAATTGGTTGCTCTCAATGTGCGAGTTCTTGGTGGACTCTTTTGTTAAAATAGTCGCTAAACTCTCTTCGCTCGACCCTCCCAAGTGGGCGGAAGATCAACGGCGACGAATCATCGAAAAGGGAGAATCATTAATTGGTTGCTCTCGATAAGCAAATTCTTTATAGTAATTGTGTACAGAAATAGTCGTTTCAACTTATTAATTGGTTGCTCTCGATATGGGAATTCTTTATAGCAATTGTGTATAGAAATAGTCGCTAAAACTTCCTCCCGATGGACTCTGTCAAGTGGGCGGAAGATCAGCGACAACGAGTAGCGCCGGCGGACCACGGGGAAGGGGTCCATCCCAGAGGAATGGTTTTTCATCCACCGTCGAGGAATCATCGCATCATGCCGAACCGTTCCAGGTTAGATTTCCAGGTCCCCCGATCGCGTCTGGTCGGCCTCGATGACACAGTGACGCCGCGCTCGACAAAGGGGGAAAAAACGTCTAGGAATGCCGACGGGCATATTTCGGCGGTGTCACCTCAGAGGTCCAGCGTCCTCGGTCCTCCTCGGGAGCCTCCACCTCCGTCCTGGCCGAAGTCTACCTGGATAAAAGGAAGTCTACCTGCAGCCGGGACGAGTCCCGGCATCCACCGGCGTCCTCCGGCATCCTTTCGGCGTCCACTGGCGTCCACCGGCGTCCACCTCTTGTTCCCACGGGCTCGAACCTCTGACGTACGATGTCCCTGGATCCCCGGAACACGTCCTCCACCTTCTCGCTCCTCCTCTCCATCTGCCTACCACTTTTTTGCACTCGCCGGCTCGGCCATTCGGAATACTCCGACATCCCCTGGTACACCGATTCCCCGATCGACGCTTCCGGTTGCGATTTACCCATCCGGCTTCTCGAGCGCAGCTTCCGGCCTCTGCCCAGGATCCTGGGAGTTCTTCCCGGAAACCCGAATTCCGAGGAGCGGATCTTTAGGGACGTTATTTTCGACAGTTTAAGGGGATACGAAAGTGGAAACTTAAAGGTAGATCGTTCATGAAAGCTTTCTATGAACTGAATGCACCGAATTCTTTGAAATTTGGTCCAAGTGAGTAACGAGACCGCGCGGGAGGTCCTGATACTCGTGAAATTGCCCTTTTTTTTTGTATAAAGTTAAAAAGATGTTAATAAACGAATTGACGAAAATTAATATTGCAGAACTTCAGCTGATTCGATATGTCTAGTTTGGAGAAAAGTTTCACAAACGAGACCCCTCGGACGCCACTTTCATGTCACCTTAAAGGTACTTTCAACGTCTAATGTTTCGTATCTAGGAATTAAAGTTCTGGGTTCACGTTTGCATATTTTTTTTTTATGTCAAGCTGATCTCGTAAATCCTTCGATCTCCTATTGTCAGTCACACAAAGCAATTCTACACCGACTTTCCGCACGGACGAACGTCACCCCTGTGCTTCGCGCTTTTCGTTGCACCTGCAGGGTGTGGACTCGTTTTATATCACCCCGGGTCCTTGCAGCAGCGAATTTGACTAATAAAACGTGACCAGGCGGATTATTTATGAGCGGGGTTCGTGGGTGAATTTGTCGTCCTCTTTCTATTAAATAAATCGGTACGTCATAGTGTTGGCCCGTCCGCCTCGTTATTCACTCAAGACCTCTCCTGAAGAAGCGAATTACATTTTTTCTAGTCTGATCAGCATATCAGAACTCATTGGAAATTCGTAGGAATTGCTTGAAAAATCCAAGATTAAGAATCTTTTTGAAAATCGAGTTTTCCCACGATGCAACTTGGCTCATTATTTTCCAGCGAGTAGCTGGTACTGCAAGTAGTTGACGGAGAGTTTAAGAGCAGGCGTTGAGTTCGGCCATTAAATTTCCTGTGATCTAATCAACGCGAAACATTGAAAATTATTATAAAATACATTAAAAAATCTAAAATTGACACGTTTTCAGAAAATTCGAGTCCTTTCCCCCGTTCCAACTGGATATGTCCCTTTCCAGGGAGTAGTTGGTAGCTGCAAGAAGCTGAAAAGAGAATGCTTGGGTTTATTCGTTAGATTTTCTCTGATCTAATTAACGCAACATATTGAAAATTATTATAAAATGCGTGAGAAAATCTAAAATTTACACGTTTTCAGAAAATTTGGGTCCTTTCCCACGTTCCAACTGGATATGTCCCTTTCCAGTGAGTAGTTGGTAGCTGCGAGTAGCTGACTGAGGGTACAAAAGAGAACGCTTGGGTTTATTCGTTAGATTTTCTCTGATCTAATTAACGCAACATATTGAAAATTATTATAAAATGCATTAAAAAATCTAAAATTGACACGTTTTCAGAAAATTCGAGTTCTTTCCCCCGTTCCAGCTGGAAATATCCCCTGGCAGTGAGTAGTTGGTAGCTGCGAGTAGCTGGCGAAGGGGTCGAGAGAAGACATTGGGTTCGTCTATTCGATTTTATCTAATCTAATCAACACGGCATATTGAAAATGAATAAAAAATGCTCGCAAATATCTAAGATTGATCACGTTTTCAGAAAATTTGAGTACTTTCCACCGTTCCAGCTGGATATATCCCTTCTCAGTGAGTTGTTGGTAGCTGCGAGTAGCTGGCGGAGGGGTCGAAAGAGGACGTTAGGTTCGTCTATTCGATTTTCTCTAATCTAATCAACACGGCATATTGAAAATGAATATAAAATGCTCGCAATAATCTAAGATTGGACACGTTTTCAGAAAATTTGAGTCCTTTCCCCCGTTCCAGCTGGATATATCCCTTGCCAGTGAGTAGTTGGTAGCTGCGAGTAGCTGGCGGAGGGGTCGAGAGAAGACATTGGGTTCGTCTATTCGATTTTCTCTAATCTAATCAACACGACATATTGAAAATGATTATAAAATGCTCGCAAATATCTAAGATTGGTCACGTTTTCAGAAAATCTGAGTCCTTTCCCCCGTTCCAGCTGGAAATATCCCTTGCCAGTGAGTAGTTGGTAGCTGCGAGTAGCTTGCGGAGGGGTCGAGAGAGGACGCTGGGTTCGTCTATTCGGGCAAAGCTCGGCCTTTCCTCGTCTCGTCGCGCGCCAAGGAGCCGGCAAGCAGCCGTGGAATGTCTTCATTAAAATACCCGGGCTCATCGTTTATGCAGAGCAAAAACGCAACGAGGTGCGCTTTTGCGGGCCAGACCGTTCGACGCGGCCGCGGACTTTTTTAGCGGGCCATCCCTCGCGTGTCATAACAAACCCTCCGGTTCTTCGGTCGCCGGATCAAGATCAATTGTTCGCGTCCGCGGGCGCGCCGCCAGATAGGATCGCACAACTTAGAGAGACCTGATCGATCGGGATCGCTCGACCGAGTCGACCGGCTCGTTAAAAGGGAGTCTGGATTTCAATTGTCATCGGCATGTCTGTCATTGGTCCGGCCGAGATGGTTCCTAATTCGTCGGGTTGGGACGCAAACTCGGACAACCTATCTTTGTCCCTCCGTCGCGTTTGACGGCGATGAAACTAATTCGAATTCTCTTATTTATCGGAATTTAAATATTTATATGCGTTGGGGTATAAGTAGAGAAGGTTAGTGGATATATTAGCTAAGTTTGGGTGCACCTTCACGAGGGGATTCACGTTTAATTTGCTCCGATACTATCCAGGCGTGAGGGTGGAAAACCGCTTTTAGGTTCATACACCTCTGCACTTGCATGGACCAAAGTTCTCGTCAAGGAGGGAATCCCGATCGGCGAATCCCGAAGGATCAGGCAGACCTTCAAATCCATCGAAAAAATGTACACTCCAATTTTTTAGATTTTTGTGTTCGTAATGAAATAAAAACCCAGATTTTGCAGCCTTTTATTGCGTTACAAATTATTCCTTAACAATAATGGCACACTTTTTTAAACTTTTTTTTTTAAGCTGCAGTCGATACTCTTTCTGCGACTTTCCTCGAGGTTTATATCGAGTCTTCATGTAATTTTTCATGATAATACATGATGTGCGCGTTATGGGAATTCCACTTAAATCCTCCATCAAGTGTAGCCCGTTTGGGATGAGTTTCACCTCCCTTGCCAAAATCGAACAGTCATTTCTTCGTTATCCTTCCTTTCTCCCTGGTCCTGGGCTCGTCGTAACCTTCATCTTGGAGAGGACCCCACGCAAGGTGGACGCACTCTCCCACGAGGTCGATTTATGACTCCCAAGCGGGTCCGAGGTGAGTCCGGGACCCGCAGGTGGAATCCGTTCTACCCCCTACTGGATTACATAACCTCAACGCGACGCGCGCCCCGTCGTAGATAACCCATAGATAAACCCATAGATACGCCGTCTGACGGCAAGTCAGGACCAATGGTGCGGCTCGATTCTTCCCATCGTGGACATTAAGCAGCATGATGCTGATGATGCGAGCATTCCTTCGTGTCGAGGTCCTTATAAATTAATAACATTTCCCCGGTACAATCATGGACGCTACCGGGACGAGGTGGCTCTAAATCTTGTTTAACATGATAATGGAAATAAAGATTGATCGCTGAATCTGGGAATTGTTAGGAAGGTACAAACCCGAGGTTAAATCGCACCATTTAAAATTGTTGGAAGAATTATCAAGGACGAATAAATTAATTACATTTCCCCGGTACAATCATGGACGCTACCGGGACGAGGTGGCTCTAAATCTTGTTTAACATGATAATGGAAATAAAGATTGATCGCTGAATCTGGGAATTGTTAGGAAGGTACAAACCCGAGGTTAAATCGCACCAATTTAAAATTGTTGGAAGAATTATCAAGGACGATATACACGAAAAGACAGTGTTAATGATGATGACAAAACAGGAGATTAAATCCACATTTAAGGCGATGTCAAAGTGGTCCCGTTTATGAAACTTTTCTCCGAATAGGGTGTATGGAGTCGTTTTAAACTTCACAACGCGAATATGGATGCTATAAGGAAGGTCCTGACCCGCAGGGAATTTCATTTTTTATAAAATATTTAAAAAACGCGTATAAAGAAATTTTTAAAAAGCTGAGTTCTCATGGATGTTTCAGGATCTTTTTTGTAACCTCCATGTTCACGTAGTAAAGTTTGAAACAATTCGGTCCCCAGTTAAGAGGAAAGTTTCATGAAGGATTGACTCCTCAGATGCCACTTTCACATCTTAAGAACAAACGGTCTAAGACAAGATGGTGAACATTTGTTGCTAAGGTCAGTACGGTGCATAATGACCTACGATTACTTTTTCAGGAAAATCCGGAATATCTCTTAAGAGGAATAATAAAAAGTACTCCAGGATTATCGAAACCTGCGTAGTTTATTCCTGACATTTGTACCAAACATAATTTGACTACCCGTTAACTCTTCAATCAGAGTACCTACAGCGCAACGTGACAAATCCAACGTACAGAACTTTTGATAACAGGTCATAGCAGAGCGCAAAGTGGTCGAGAGTACATGAACCAAAGGCAATTCCTCGAATCCATGAAGCCAGTTGAACGCGAAACTCGCGAGTAGGAGGTAATGTTTCCTTTATCGAGTACTTGGGAATTCCTCCGAAGGGGTCCGCGATCCAAGATGGCCGCCCTCGCGGAAAAGCGAGGTTCGAGTCCTTCCCGACCGTCGCAGGTGGGTCGTAAATCCAGAGACGGCTTTTTCGGCCGTGGGTCTCGAGAGGTGCAAGGAGGGCCGACTATGAGCGATGTTTCCTCGCTTCCTCCCGTTGTCCAGCTGTCTGATATGCATACAATGAGACGAGCGCCGTCTGCCCGTGCGTGTCCGAAACTAGAATGTCCGGGGTCCGGTGCATTCCGTCTTGTCTCCTCGACGGTGGATGACATTTCGCAAGACGTGAAACGGCGGAACAGGGGGTTTCCTGTTTCGCCCAGGGCCTGCGACTTCCCTGGGAGCGTTTCCGGGACCACGGGAAGAGTAACGAGAAGCTCCATGTACCTCGCCCACTATTGCTCTAGCTATTTATTCGGTTCTCATCCCAGAGTACATTGGTGTTACGGTATTAAGTGGAGCGACGAGCCCCTCGGGCCTCACAGCTTCGAGGGGGTGTAATTGTGGTCCTTGTCATTTTGCTGCAGAGCGATTATCATCGCCAACAGGATCAGGGTTTTTGCCAAAATTGCCTGAAAGGTTTAAATTTCAGTCAGTCGTTTTTTCCTTCGGTGAATTAACATCGGAATTATTGAAATGTACGGAGTAATTTTTAAACATCTTCCAGGCTTTTAATGGAATTCTAAGGAATGTTCTTTAGATGCGATTAAGGTGAAGTGAAACACGTTGAGGAACTTGATTGACGTCGATAAAGAAGATCTTTCTAAATGCCTACGTTGCCGACGTTCGTTTTTATATTGACAGCTGTATCGAATTATATTGGATATTGTACCAAATGGCATAATCCACCTGTTGTTTTCGTACAATAAATATGAAGAAAACGAAGTAAATGTCCAGAAATCCTCTGAATTCATGCTTTCTGGGGCCCTAATTGCCTGCAGAGGGACACCCTGCGCCATCTGTGATTTCCAGGTCAATTAAATTTTCACTCCGAGACCTCGTATTCCCATCGTTTTAGCACAGAAGCGCATACAACACTTTTTTTGCCTTTATCCCGTTCAAATGCGAGTTCATCGATTACCAGAGTGTTCTAAATTGTCGTAAAATTGACCTGACCCTTTCGTTTCTGATATCAGAGCCTTCGATAATTGTATACTGATCGAAATATGAGACCTCGACGCCATTTTGGTTCTGGTCTGGGCTAAGTTACAAATTTTTTCCAAAAATCCAAATTTTGAATATGTCAGGACAATTCTTAGATGATTAGGAGTGACGTGTTAAAGTTTCGGACAGTTTGGTCTAATACCCTTAAAAAAAAGCGTTGTATTCGAATCGACTAATTTGAAGGGGGTTTCACTTCACCTTAATTATGTCTCTATACAATTGATTTTTCCGAATTAATCAACTTTCGAATACCGCTCCCTGCAGACCGATTATCATCCCCAGCAGGATGAGGATGTTTGCCAAAATTGCCCCCAACGATTAGTTTTCGGTTATCCTTTTTTTCTTTTTGCGAATTATCAAGGTTATTAAAATGTACGGAATTATTTTTAAAGATTGTCCAGGGTATTAATGGAATTTGAAGGAAGGTCCTTTGCCATTACATGCGATCAATTACATTTCTATACAATCAATTTTTCCGAATTAATCCACATTTGAATACCGCAACCCAAAATTATAATCTCTTCCCGGAAATAAGCATGCAATTTATCGAGCGAGATAATTTCATGGTAATATCGAGGTTCAATTGCGTCATTGACACAGAAACCCACCAAAAAGTGTAAATGTAGGTAAATAGGCTAGAAATTATTTAATTTCAACATAAGTCCTTTGTCACTTTCGAACGAGTCAATTTTGTTGAAAGTTTTGCGCAGAAGTTTGTTCGATTCTTTCAAATTTTTCAGTTCAAATAACTTTGAGTTTTGGAATAATCGGGATCTGCTCTAGTACGCGACTGATATCAGTGGTTAATAACTATTATCGTTTGTAACGAACGAAATCGGTTAAGAGAAATTAATTTTCAGTTACTTACTCTCAACATGGTGGATAGCCGCGAAGCGATCGTTATCTTTCCACTGAGACGAAGCAAAACTGAATGCCTCGTTTTTTAATTAAGGCCTTCCTTTATACGCGCTGTTTTCGCATGGCATGCACCTGTACAAACAGTAAATAACTGGAGCGCCGCCGAACGATTCCGCGAGCCCGACTTCAGAATTGTAACGAGCAATAAAATGTCTGTTCTCCCATTGGCAGAACAAAAGATAGATATCCTCGATCGAGTAGTCCATTACTATTCGTTTATCCAGCGTATGGTGACAATGGTCTAAAATAAGCTCGGTTACGCTCAACAAGTTTTGAATGGAATTTGGAAATTTCGCGTACTCGGCGGATAAAAAAAACCGCCTCCAAGCGGTTCTCAGAGCGTTTTATCTGCTTTTTTTTAAATACACCAACGAGCTTCGTTAATCGCGATCAAATTGCGCGTGGTAATTTTTTTTATAATTAACGTGGTAGCCTAAGAGCAAAATTATGATCTGGAATTTTGATTATAGGTACGCCGTGATTAGGAATCCTGAATCTGAAATCCGTGACGAACGTATTTTTATTCTTTTTTTTTCCACAAAAATCTGAATTTGTCTTATGATATGTAGGAAGAATATTTTTATACCTAAATACCTGTAGGCTTCTGAAAGGAATGTTTACTGGTTATTTGTATGATCCAGTCTTGATAGGATATTTTATTCTACGCAATGCGCTCTTATTTAAGGAAGAGAAATGGCCAGTTCAATCTTACGAGTAAGATAAGAACACCAGATTGTCCGATATGCATTCACTCCGAGCTTTGACACCGATCGGTATCGGACACGTAAATATCATCAGGAGAAAGCCTATATTAATTTAAGGAAAGCCGACTCATGTATCACTGACGTCCACGAGACAAGAACGGTTCAGCTGGGACAACATATTTTGTGATCGTGTAGAGAGTACATCCTTCGGGAATGTTCAACGTGCATTGGCGTTGCTCCAAACAAAGTATGGCAGCATTTAGAAAGAATGACGGATCGGATGCCATCGGACGTTAGGTAATGGACGAAGATATTGATAACGATCGAAAGGACGGTAACAAATCATCCTAAAAGTTTCTAGAAGTCGAAATACATTGGAATTAGAATTAACCGAGTTAGGTGAAACGGACGCGTCGGTCCGCGAAGTCGGCCATCTTGTTTCCACCGTCGAAGGAAGAAATTCCCTCTTTTTTCCCTTCTCCCAAGCGGAGCGAAATAAATCTGGAAAATTCTCAAGCTAGATCGCACGTGCACCGGGATAAAGGTTTCTTTTGCACGTGGCGAGTTCTATTAATTACGCAGGTGTAGAGTTTCTAGCGCGGGGTAGCATAGTTCAGGCTATTCACACTTCAATCTGTACATAGTTGCCATTATTGGATTCCCTGAAATTAATTAACATCTGCGTCACATCGCACACTTGTTGGTTTACCTACTCCCTATAACCCTCCGTTAACAATAAATCGATTTCCCTATGAGTATAAGTCAATGTCAGAAGATTTACGGTTCGCTGGGATTTCTATCATGATTGCCGAGTAAACTCGAAGCGTAACCTACTCCATCGAGGATAAACTCCTACTTTTTTCTCGAAATCATAAATTCCATCCTAACCTCTCTTTGTATAAATTCCATTTATTAACGAATATATTTAAGCAAGAAGAGTACTCTATAAGAGGACGTGAAAATGACATCTGAGGAGTCAATCGTTCATGAAACGTTTCTTCGACCTGGGTGTACCAAATCATTTCAAACTTTATAACACGAACACGGAAATGAAATTCCAATTTTCATAAAAAGTTTAAAAGTACTGAAAACAAATTTACGTAAGAACTGAAATTTCATGGGTATCAGAACGTTAATAAGATTCGTTAATAAATTCCATTTATTAACGAATATATTTAAGCAAGAAGAGTACTCTATAAGGGGACGTGAAAATGACATCTGAGGAGTCAATCGTTCATGAAACGTTTCTTCGACCTGGGTGTACTAAATCATTTCAAACTTTATAACATGAACACGGAAATGAAATTCCAATTTTCATAAAAAGTTTAAAAGTACTGAAAACAAATTTACGTAAGAATTGAAATTTCATGGGTATCAGAACGTTAATAAGATTCGTTAATAAATGGAATTTATCGTTAATAAATGGAATTTATTAACGCATATATTTAAGCAAGAAGAGTACTCTATAAGAGGACGTGGAAATGACATCCGAGGAGTCAATCGTTCATGAAACGTTTCTTCGACCTGGGTGTACCAAGTAATTTCAAACTTTATAACATGAACACGGAAATGAAATTCCAATTTTCATAAAAAGTTTAAAAGTACTGAAAACAAATTTACGTCAGAATTGAAATTTTATGGGTATCAGGATCTTTATTTTAGCCTCCATATTCACTTTGGGAAGTCTTAAACGATTCGGAAAACTCAGTTCGGGAAAAAGTTTCATAAAAGAGACCTGTTTGACGCCACTCCCATATCGCCTTAACACTAATTGTACCGGCATTTCCATTAATATATTCGTTAATAAATTCAATTTATTAATGTTATTCGTTAATAAATTCCATGTATTAACGATACTCGTTAATAAATCCCATTTATTAATAAATTTATTTAAGCAAGAAGAGTACACTATAAGAGGACGTGAAAATGACATCCGAAGAGTCAATCGTTCATGAAACGTTTCTTCGATCTGGGTGTCCAAGTCATTTCAAACTTTATAACATGAACACGGAAATGAAATTCCAATTTTCATACAAAGTTTTAAAAGTACTGTAAACAAATTTACATAAGAACTGAAATTTTATGTTTCAAACGTACTGTAAACAAATTTACATAAGAACTGAATCTTCATGTTTTGAACGTACTGTAAACAAGTTTACATAATAACTGAAATTTCATGGGTATCGGAACCTTCCTTACAGCCTCCATATTCACGTTGGAAATTCTTAAACGATTATGAACGCTCAGTTCGAGAAAAAGTTTCATAAAGGAGACCTTTCTGAGGCCACTCCCATATCACCTTAAGGTGAAGTGAAACATCCTTCAAATCAGTCGATTCGAACACTTTTTTTTAAGGGTATTAGACCAAACTGCCCGAAACTTTGACACATCACTCCTGATCATCTAAGAATTGTCCTGACACATTAAAAATTTGGATTTTTCAAAAAAATATCTTAACTCAGTCCAGATCAGAACCAAAATGGCGTCGAGCTTTTATATTTCGATCAATGTACAATTATCGAAGGCTCTGATATGAGAATCGAAAGGGTCAGGACAATTTTACGACAATTTAGAACACTCTAGTAATCGATAAACTCGCATTTGAACGGGATAAAGGCAAAAAAAGTGTTGTATGCGCTTCTTTGCTAAAACGATGGTAATACGAGGTCTCGGAGTGAAAATTTAATTGACCTGGAAATCACAGATGGCGCAGAGGGTCCCTCCGCAGTCAATTAGGGCCCAGAAGGCATGAATCCAGAGGATTTCTGGAGTTTTACTTCGATTTCTTTATAATTATTGTACGAAAACGACAGGTGGAATATGCCATTTCGTACAATACCCAATATAATTCGACCCAGCTGTCAATATAAAAACGAACGTCGACAACGTAGGCATTTAGAAAAATCGTCTTCATCGACGTTGATCAAGTTCCTCGACGTGTTTCACTTCACCTTAACACTAACCGTACCGGCATTTCTCGAAAGCATTGCTGGAAATTTAACGCAGGTCTTGCGCCACTCTTTACCCCAGCACGTATCCCGAAACTCGGGGCCGGGGAGGAAATCCTGGTCGAATTTAATGCCGGTGGACTTCGGCGGCTTCTCGAGGCGTCCACCAAAGCGGCCCCGGCGGAGATGCGCCGCGGATAACCGGATATTGAGATTGCGACTCGCAACGAGGATCGGGGACAGGCCTCGAATTGAGATTTTATCGCGGCCGATCGCGCGACTCCTGGGACGAAAGTCGGGTCCTCTTCTCCCTCGCGAGCCAGGACGGCGAGCAAGGGCGTGGATTTGCATGCGATCAGTTGCCGATTAAGCCCGATAGAATCGGCAACAGCCGCTCTCCGCGTGTTGAATCGACGGCGGAGCTTCCGTTTTATCGGCTTATTCTGGTTGCCCGGAGTCAGGTCCCGGACCTGGTTTGGACCCGGTTCCAGGATTCCCCATCCTCCGGCTTCCAGAGCTTCGTTGAGCCGTTTTTCGAGCCGGTCTTTGCAACTTTGATTTCCACTGGGGCTATAAAAATCTAAAAAAAGATGGATTAATCGAGGTCTATCGAGGTAAATTGCCCCTGGGAACGGCGATACCCCAAGTTTCTTATCAGCTCCAAGAGCTTCATGGTTGATGAGGGGAACATTAGGTTTGTTCGCGTTGTCTGCACCCTAGTAGCATGGAATCATTTCTAAATAATTCTTTGTAATCTTTGCCAAGTATCTCGAGCGACAGATTTCGTTAAGATTTCTTGCAGAATCTCATTCGAAGATACCTGAAATATTTCTTGAAAACCTCAATGACATATTTAGTATCAATAATTTATAAACATATATGGAAATTATATTTTTTCATTTATCAACACGTAGTAAAAATACATTTTTTTTACTTCACGAGTATTATCGGACACTTCATTTGGTATGAAGAAAACACGAGATATTATTCTAATATTTTCGTTCCGCAATTTCATTACGGGAGGAAAACGTGTGATTCTGATTTTAAGTATTTTTAAAACGTTTACAATGTATTCGGTGTATAATATTGAAAAATCACTTGTATTAAAATGAAACGAAATGTTTTGAATATCTGGTAGAAAAATATTATGAAAACACGTGGAACTAATATTATATCAATATTATAGGGATAATATTCTAAAGTAAACGTTTTGCAAATATTTCAAATGACTGGTAAATATTTAGACAATGTACGATATTCGTTAAATATATAGAGAATATAGGACAAATGTTTTGTGCTACTAGGGTCGTATCACTCCCATCACTAGTCTGCGTAATTTCCGTCAAAACGATCGTCAAAGTGTACGGTTTTCGTAAAAGTGTAGGCAAAACGAGGAAGCCTATTAAGGTGAAGTGAAACACGTCGAGGAACTTGATCAACGTCGATAAAGAAGATTTTTCTAAATGCCTACGTTGCCGACGTTCGTTTTTATATTGACAGCTGGGTCGAATTATATTGGGTATTGTACCAAATGGCATATTCCACCTGCCGTTTTCGTACAATAATTATAAAGAAATCGAAGTAAAACTCCAGAAATCCTCTGGATTCATGCCTTCTGGGGCCCTAATTGACTGCGGAGGGACCCCCTGCGCCATCTGTGATTTCCAGGTCAATTAAATTTTCACTCCGAGACCTCGTATTCCCATCGTTTTAGCATAGAAGCGCATACAACACTTTTTTTGCCTTTATCCCGTTCAAATGCGAGTTTATCGATTACCAGAGTGTTCTAAATTGTTGTAAAATTGTCCTGACCCTTTCGATTCTCATATCAGAGCCTTCGATAATTGTATATTGATCGAAATATCAGAGCTCGACGCCATTTTGGTTCTGGTCTGGACTGAGTTAAAAATTTTTTTTGAAAAATCCAAATTTTCAATGTGTCAGGACAATTCTTAGATGATCAGGAGTGATATGTCAAAGTTTCGGACAGTTTGGTCTACTACCCTTAAAAAAAAGTGTTGTATTCGAATCGACTGATTTGAAGGATGTTTCACTTCACCTTAATTCGGTGTCTAGATTTATATCTGCAGTAAGTCGGGGATAGGGATTGCAGCTTTCGTTTCTCTTGGTCCTTTGCCTTATCAAGAGACATTCGATTAATTGGACGCGTCTCCTTGTACCTAGCCCAAAATGCACGGCGAACAATGGAACCGCCGATGGTCACCGTTTATCGGAGGCCAGAAATCCCCGCTCTTGGAATCCAAGTGCGATGGATCGTTGGGTCCAGTCGGCGGCATCCGAGCATCGCATAACCCATCCAGCATAAGGCATCCGGTGGTCCTGGATCAGGATCCGGTGTCGATGCGGCGTCCTCGTCCAGGATGGCCTCGCTCGTCCTCGGGACCAACCGCGCTCCATCTTCGCCCCCTACGCGGTGCTCCAGTTCTCTCTGGCTGCATTCGTCGCGCAAGTAGCGTGCCTGGCGTTCTGCACTTCAGCTTCTGTTCGTACTACTTCGGCCGGCGGTATGCAACGGGTCGTTGCCAACTTTGCGCGTTCGCCAGGTCCAAGAAACGCGAGTTGCGAACAGAGTCCAGCAGGTCGACTCCCAGTTTCGAGTTAACACATTCGCGACCGCTGACGTGAATTCACGTCTTTTCAAGTTCTATTCCTGGTTGCTACTGACGTGAATTCACGTCATTTTAAATCTCATTCCTGATTGCCGCTGACGTGAATCATGTGCAACGATACACGATACAGGTTTGTGTTGACGTGAATTCACGTCTTTTCAAGTTCTATTCCTAGTTCCTGCTGACGTGAATTCACGTCATTTTAAATTCTATTCCTGATTGCCGCTGACGTGAATCATGTGCAACGATACACGATACAGGTTTGCGTTGACGTGAATTCATATTCCTGATTGCCGCTGACGTGAATCACGTGCAACGATACACGATACAGGTTTGCGTTGACGTGAATTCACGTCTTTTCAAGTTCTATTCCTGGGCGCTGCTGACGTGAATTTACGTCATTTAAAATTCCATTCCTGATTGCCGCTGACGTGAATCACGTCCATAACGATACAAGTTTGCGTTGACGTGAATTCACGTCAGTTGAAATTCTATTCCTGATTGCCGCTGACGTGAATCACGTGCAACGATGCACGATACAGGTTTGCGTTGACGTGAATTCACGTCTTTTCAAGTTCTATTTCTGGTTGCTATTGACGTGAATTCACGTCATTTTAAATCCCATTCCTGATTGCCGCTGACGTGAATCATGTGCAACGATACACGATACAGGTTTGCGTTGACGAGAATCCACGTCTTTTCAAGTTCTATTTCTGGTTGCTATTGACGTGAATTCACGTCATTTTAAATCCCATTCCTGATTGCCGCTGACGTGAATCATGTGCAACGATACACGATACAGGTTTGCGTTGACGTGAATTCACGTCATTTTAAATTCTATTCCTGATTGCCGCTGACGTGAATCACGTGCAACGATACACGATACAGGTTTGCGTTGACGTGAATTCACGCCTTTTCAAGTTCTATTCCTGGGCGCTGCTGACATGAATTCACGTCATTTAAAATTCTGTTCCTGATTGCCGCTGACGTGAATCACGTACATAACGATACATGGTACAAGTTTGCGTTGACGTGAATTCACGTCATTTTAAATTTCATTCCTGATTGCCGCTGACGTGAATCACGTCCATAACGATACATGATACAAGTCTGCGGCAACCAGTATCAGAATTTCATTATTTTCGCCGATACTCAGTATTTGAAACAGAAAAACTTTGCCAGTCGCGAATGTGTTAACACATTGTTTTACTTATACTATTATTCTCAAACGAGAAGACGCGTGGGGATCACGTGACTGAATTTAGGCGATCTGATTGGCTAAGTTTACCCACTAATATGTATTTTTACAAGGCATCGGATATTCATGGGCATTAATATGTAAATTTATGAGGTAACCTGTAGATGTACATATTTAATAAAGATCTTAGATGCTAGGAGAAAAATTCCAACATAACGTTACATTTAATTCAAGTAAAAGATCACTAATGCAGTAAATGTACAATGTCACGTGCATCTGCACGTATTCGGATTTGTAATTTTTCCACTTTACGTTCTTTTATGTAAAACCTCGGTTATACAGTGTGTAAAAATGTACGTAAATTTCCATACATTTCCCTCAGTGTAGAATCGAATTGAATGATAATGGCCATGACCTGGACGTTAAATGCGAGCGATCCGCAAGTGGCAGCAGCCACTTTCAATATCCGCTCTTCGATAACCGAATCAGCCGGGTGTAAACGATTCTGTCACCACAGCTTTTCTCCGTGTGGGAGGCCCTACCTAAGTGCGCAAGGTAGATCTTCCGTTCCCTTTCAAAAGCGACGCTGATGTCACTCGTTACATGTCGAGTGCACATGTTCGCGGAACGTGCTCGTCGATTGTCGGAGGTGTCGCTCGCGGTTACCCTTGAATCTTCGAATTATGACTGCGGAAAGATCATCTCGAGGCAGCGCACCGGGAACGGGGATTAATGTACATAAAAACAGAGACACCGAGTACATCCAGCCTAATGCTAAGTACTTGCGCGCTCGGAATGACGAGTGCCTCCCGACCGAGCACCTGTCGTCGCAGATGTCCTACTGCACCGAAAGGAGGAACATCTTCGTTTTTCATTGTTCCTCTTAATTCCAGAACGTCCGCTGACGGAAACATCTTCACTAAAGGCTCTTCCCTGGTATTCGATGACAAAAGGAAGATCCCACAACCCCTACATTTCACGTGGAGTTTCGATCACCTCTTCATCACATTTCGCCATCATCTATACCCCGGCATTGGTCCAAGAATCGAATGTCCGTCGGAAAGTATATCATCAATAAAATATATGAATATATGTGTAATGGTCTAGAGGATTATGAGTGTTATATAATATAGAAGTATTTCACAATCCTAATCCTTACGTGGGCCCTCAATTACCTGTCCAACTCATCTTATAATCATTCATATTTCCCCGATTCTCGGAATCGAACGTCCATCTGAAAATACATAGCTTAGAATTAAGGCCCTTTTTCAATTTTCATCTCAAGAATTGTTCCGGTCTCCGTCTCGGCGTCGATGATTATTATGATTATTATATAGTCATTTTTCGACATTTATGGTACTTCGTTAGATAAAATCGGCCCTTCGATCAGGTTTCCGTGTAATTTTGTCACCATCCATATCCTGCCATCGATCCCGAAATCGATTGGCAACCTGAAAGTATATCAATTGCTTAGAATTGAGGCCCTTTTTCAATTTCCATCCCAAGAATTGTTCCGGTCTCCGTTTCGACGTCGACGATTATGATTATTATATAGTAATTTTTCGACATTTACGATACTTCGTTAGATAAGATCGGACCTTCTATCACCTTTCCATGTAATTTTGCAACCATCCATATCCTGCCATCGATCCCGAAATCGATTGGCAACCTGAAAGTATATCAATTGCTTAGAATTGAGGCCCTTTTTCAATTCCCATTCTAAGAACTGTTCCGGTCTCCGTCTCGGCGTCGATGATTATTATGATTATTATCCGTCTAAAAGGACGCCGACGCCGACGTCGAGGTCGACGGGAAGCAGCGATTGGGCGAGCCGACGCTTGGCGTCGCCATGGCTACCATCCCCCGTAAACGGGGACGGCTCGGTGGGGACGAATAACTCGCGAAAACACGTAAATTAAACGCACTATGGTGGTTGATGGGGCGGAATGGGGCCGAGTGGGTCTCAGCCGTGAAACATAGCCGTCATAAGCGGATATTAAACCATGTCTCCGGGGAGGTTATGTCGTGGCCTCTACGGCGAAGGGCGAAGAAAAACCAGCGCCCCGGAAGGGATAAGTCTTGGAAGGTCCTCCCAAGGACGAGTCCTTGTGAAGGGTTATCACTTTTACGAGGTCCGTGCGATGCTCCGGTTCTTCCGGGAGCGATTACGCCACGAATTGGGGCTTTCCAGGAATTTCGAGGGGGTTTATTCATTTTGTTAATTCTTGGGAGCGGAGGGCGCGTATGGGAGGATTACGGTGGATTGGTAACGTGATCAAATTTTTTAGGCATCTGCTTTGGGATTTTGGCTCGAAGCTTCGGGAGATTCTCGAGATAGGATAAATGGTCGGCTGACGGGGGAGTTGGTCGATTTTTCGGGTTTCTTCATAAGTTAAGAAGACGCATCGCTATCTCTAATCTGTCAACAGATTAAATCCTATAAGGGAGAAATTACTCGATTCTTCATCCTGTGCCTTAAGGTGAAGTGAAACATCCTTCAAATCAGTTGATTCGAATACAATACTTTTTTTTAAGGGTATTAGACCAAATTGTCCGAAACTTTGACACATTACTCCTAATCATCTAAGAATTGTTCTGACACATTAAAAATTTGGATTTTTCAAAAAAATTTGTTAACTCAGTCCAGACCAGAACCAAAATGGCGTCCAGCTCTCATATTTCGATCAATATACAATTATCGAAGGCTCTGATATGAGAATCGAAACGATCAGGACAATTTTATGACAATTTAGAACACTCTCGTATTCGATAAACTCGCATTTGAACGGGATAAAGGCAAAAAAGGTGTTGTATGCGCTTCTTTGCTAAAACGATGGTAATACGAGGTCTCAGAGTGAAAATTTAATTGACCTGGAAATCACAGATGGCGCAGGGGGTCCCCCCGCAGTCAATTAGGGCCCCAGAAGGCATGAATCCAGAGGATTTCTGGAGTTTTACTTCGATTTCTTTATAATTATTGTACGAAAACGACAGGTAGAGTATGCCATTTGGTACAATATTCAATGTAATTCGATACAGCTGTCAATATAAAAACGAACGTCGGCAACGTAGGCATTTAGAAAAATCTTCTTTATCGACGTTGATCAAGTTCCTCGACGTGTTTCACTTCACCTTAACGTATCGTGGTAAATGAACCGGCATCAAGTTCAATTAACACATTCGCGACCGGCAAATTTCTTCCGTTTTAAATTCCGAGTACCGGAGAAAATAATGAAATTCTGAAACTGGTTGCCGCTAACTTGTATCGCATATCGTCATGGACGTGATTCACGTCAGCGACAATCAGGAATAGAATTTAAAATGACGTGGATTCACGTCAACGGCAACCTGGAATAGAGCTTGAAAAGATGTGAATTCACGTCAGCGGGTGCGAATGTGTTAATATCATTCAGGAATAATGACGATATGCACTGCATCGATGCGGCTCAACTAGATTGAAATTATTCTAACAATTAATCCTCATAATATTCAAGCTATCTCTAATTTGTCAAGCCAATCCTATAAGGGAGAAATTACTCGACTTTCCATCCGGCGCCTTCATGTATTTTATTTAATGAACCGGCGTCAAGTTCAATTAATATCACTGAGGAATAATATCTGTCAGGCGAGCTCGATACCAGTTTCAGCCCCTATTAGACCGATCGGACATTGATTCGATCGTCGAATGGAATCGAACGCTTCGGCTCGATCCTCGACACGTCTTTGAGATACTTGAAGCGCTGGCGTGAGCGAAGCGGGGCAGCGCATGATTCCTCCTAGGAAAAAGCGAGAAAAATCTTCCTCCAGTTCCCGAAAGCTGCCGAGCAACTTTCCCTATATGCACTATTTTCTGCCCGCAGGTTTTTCCGCTTATTGCGCGGCCGCGAGTCGCCATGCCGAGGCGCGCCAATTACCTTGTCAATTATCTCGATTGATGGTAGCCGCCATATTGGTTTCACAACCGATCGCTGAAAATGAACCGCGGATGTGTATCTAGTACTCATCTCGTCTCTTACCCCTGAAAGAGAGGTCGAAATTCATTCACCACTAGCTACGTTCTGTCATTTGCGACCGAAATTGCCGGTCGCGAGTCACGCACATCCGCGGAGACAAATTGACGTTGTCAATCGGAATTTCAGGAACTTCGATGCTAACCGGCCTCAGGATTACTTGGAAAGATACTTCCTCGTTGAACGGAGGGTCCATGTAAACGACGTACAAGTATCGGTGGGAAGCTTCAAATAACGTAATCGGTGATGGTGGGAATATCTGATGTTCATTTAACACATTCGCGACCGCTGACGTGAATTCACGTCTTTTTAAGTTCTATTCCTGGTTGCCGATGACGTGAATTCACGTCATTTTAAATTCTATTCCTGATTGCCGCTGACGTGAATTCACGTCTTTTGAAATTCTATTCCTGATTGCCGCTGACGTGAATCACGTCCATAACGATACACGATACAAGTTTGCGTTGACGTGAATTTACGTCTTTTCAAGTTCTATTCCTGGTTCCTGCTGACGTGAATTCACGTCATTTTAAATTTTATTCCTGATTGCCGCTGACATGAATCACGTCCATAACGATATACGATACAAGTTTGCGTTGACGTGAATTCACGTCTTTTCAAGTTCTACTCCTGGTTGCCGATGACGTGAATTCACGTCCATAACGATACACGATACAAGTTTGCGGCAACCAGTTTCAGAATTTCATTATTTTCGCCGGTACTCAGTATTTGAATCGGAAAAAATTTGCCGGTCGCGAATGAGTTAATAGAGCACTTATCATTCACATTCATTAATTTATTTGTACAGATATTAAGGCATTGGCCATGTTGTATGATAATGTTTTTTTATACGATACACAAAAAGCAAACCAAATTAAACAACTCACTAATTTGAAGCCACAGTTATCTCTGATTATGACACTAATCTTCAAAGCATAAGATGCACTGATAAAAATCCACGGAAATTTACATACATTTTTACATACCTCATGAATAAACGTTTACATAGAAAAATGTAAAATGGAAAAATTACAAATTAGAAAATGTATAAATACACGCAGGGTCGCATATTCACCGTATTGGTGCATTTTTACGTAAATTAGACATAATGTTACATTATAATTTTCCTTAATTTAATTTAGATGCTGAATGGGATATTACAGAGACAATGTAATTTGACCGCAATTTATCGTGGCAGTAAAATAACCAATGATTGAGAATGCACTTTTACAATGGAATTATTATCAGTGCGTCGCAGCGTGCACTTGAATTTTGTCATTCCTCAAAAAGTTGCAATCTCAAGGTCTAGATTGTGCATAAACATTTCGATCCACTCCGTACAGGGAATAAATCCGTAACAATATTGGGAGTTTCAATAAAATAGGAAAAGAACGCTAATTCATATTTAATTTTAATTGTTGGATGAACATTTAGGAATCCTTCCTCAGAATTTTTCTTAAGGTCTGTTTATGTATTTATTGAAGAGGTGTCTCATCAGGGTCCACACTTTCCTGAAATGGACGTGCAGAGCCCAAATCGTTCCCAGAGATAGTCTCGCCGATCGGATCGATGAATGTACAGGTGTTATATGCAAGGATACAGGTGTATGTACCTGCATAGATTACAGGAGAGAGACGTTTTCGGGTATTGCGACGTCTCTCGGTAACGAATGTCTCGATCCAGCAGGTGCCCGTCTTTGAACCTGGCGTCTTCGTCGAAGTATCCATCCTGAAACACAGGGCCCATAGAAATAATCGCCCGAATTTCCTCCGAGTGCATTCTTCTTAATGACAAAAGAAAAATAGAAATTATACAGTGGACCCTTCGTGACCAATCGAGAGAAGTTGTTACATTCTACGGCGAGCTTCGGAGACCATTAATTTGCGTGCAGGAAGAGCTTGGCGATCTTGAGAAGGATTTCGGTCTCTCTCGTACGGTCGGTGTATAGGGCCGCACTCGCTCTCGCCTGTGGGATAAACGTGTTGTACGTAAATTATGGTGACGCATAAACTCCGTACGAAGCATTTAAAATAAGTCGGGAATGCCCATATATTTGACGAGACATTAAAGGTTCACCGAACACTTAACACATAGGCCACATACTGGGCTGAGCATTCCCGCGCCTACCTTGTTCCAATAACACTGATGGTTCATAAAACCTCGGTACAAGTACTTAAGCATCTTCACCGAGACTATCATGCTCCCGAGATATATACATTGCATTAACCACCATTACGAGGTCATTTTGGAAGCGATTCTAGATTTTTCAACGCCCCATCATCAGGGAAGGAGCGAAGAGATGCGCTAATCCGAATCGCCTAATTTCCAGTTTGAAAGAAAAATTTGCATTACTTTGAAAATTTATGCAAACAAGTGAGAACCTCACTTCAAGCTGGTAAAATGATTCATTTGTGAGTAATGTTACCGTTGTTCTATTTTTTCTGCATGCTGTGGTTTTGACATCCGGGTGGCGATCCCATCACTTAGGGCTTAGTTTGGAATGAAATTTTATTTTCAAACTTTATCGTGAAACTAATAAATTTTTGCTATATATCTTTCATGCTCCCAATATATATACATTGCATTAACCACTATTACGAGGTCATTTTGGAATCGATTCTAAATTTTTCAGTGCCCCATCACCAGGGAAGAAGCGAAGAGATGCGCTAATCCGAATCGCCTAATTTTCAGTCTGAAAGAAAAATTTGCATTATTTTCAGAATTTATCCAAACAATTGAGAACCTCATTTCAAGCTGGTAAAATGATTCATTTGTGAGTAAATGTTACCGTTGCTCTATTTTTTTCTGCATGGTGTGGTTTAAGTGGTTTTGACATCCGGGTGGCGATCCCATTACTTAGGGCTTAGTTTGGAATGAAATTTTATTTTCAAACTTTATCGTGAAACTTATAGATTTTTGCTATATATCTTTCATGCTCCCAAGATATATACATTGCATTAACCACTATTACGAGGTCATTTTGGAAGCGATTCTAAATTTTTCAGTGCCCCATCACCAGGGAAGGAGCGAAGAGATGCGCTAATCCGTATCGCCTAATTTCCAGTGTGAAAGAAAAATTTGCATTACTTTCAGAATGTATCCAAACAATTGAGAACCTCATTTCAAGCTGGTAAAATGATTTATTTGTGAGTAAATGTTACCGTTGCTCTATTTTTTGCTGCATGGTGTGGTTTAAGTGGTTTTGACATCCGGGTGGCGATCCCATTATTTAGGGCTTAATTTGGAATGAAATTTTATTTTCAAACTTTATCGTGAAACTTATAGATTTTTGCTATATATCTTTCATGCTCCCAAGATATATACATTGCATTAACCACTATTACGAGGTCATTTTGGAAGCGATTCTAAATTTTTCAGTGCCCCATCACCAGGGAAGGAGCGAAGAGATGCGCTAATCCAAATCGCCTAATTTCCAGTCTGAAAGAAAAATTTGCATTACTTTCAGAATTTATCTAAATAAGTGAAAACCTCACTTCAAGCTGGTAAAAAGTTTCATATGTGAGTAATGTTACCATTGTTCTATTTTTTCTGCATGGTGTGGTTTTGACATCCGGGTGGCGATCCTATTATTTAGGGCTTAGTTTGGAATGAAATTTTATTTTTCAACTTTATCATGAAACTGATAGGTTCTAGCTATATATCGAGTGTTTTGAGGTGGGTTTGATGTCTTCTGTCGGGTCTCATCCCTCGAGGGTTACTCAGACCCCGAGGACTTTTATCGAGCGTTGCGCTCTTCTTTCGAGGAATCCCGCGAATGCGACGGCTCTTGGTAGCAGTTAAGAATTTATGCAAGCGCCCCTTCGTACGGGGAACGGTTTCCGAATCTACGATAAATAATCTGCGCCATGTTTCGTACGCGACGGAACGGCAATTCCCTGGTTGAGATACGGCCCGAGTAAATGGATGCCATGGCGGCGACGCCGGCCAGGCCGGCTATCGCACGAGGTACTAATGGCGTCGCTAATTATTTCAAAGCACGCGATCGCTCAGCTCGCGACCAATTGACTGGAAATGCCCGACATGTTGAAGAAATCGCTGCCTCAATATTGGGCATTCATTTGGGTGGAGTCCAGGGTTTCTTAACGCGCGTTCCGCCGTCGAAGGATTCTACCCTCGTGTCCATTTCTGGTAACGGTAAGTAACGGAAAATTAAGTCTTCAGGATAAACATTTAAAGTTGTGGTAAAATGATAAATTTTTTGTCTCAAAAGTGACATATAGGATAAACTTGGAAATAAAGTTGTAATTTCGTAACGTTGTATATCCTGAAATAGAAGAATAGGCACTTATGTACTAAATTTATAACATATGAATGTGGTTTGGAAATGTTATAAAATTAGTATGCCATGTCTGAACAAAATTTTCAATGTTATAAAATGTTATAATATTACAATATTTTTTTTTAACAGTGTTTCGACCAATTGACCGTAAATGCCCAACATGTCGCAGCAATCGTTGCCCCAAATCCAGGGTTCTTGTTAACGAATTTTTCAATACATGTTCATACGTCGAAGGATTCTACCCTCGTGTCCATTTCTGGTAACGATAAGTAACTGACAATTAAGTATAGTAATAAGAATAAAATTTTCGATGTCATAAAATGTTATAATATTACAATATTTTTTTTTAACAGTGTTTCGACCAATTGACCGCAAATGCCCAACATGTCGAAGCAATCGTTGCCCCCAGGTCCAGAGTTTCTTGTCAACGAACTTTTCAATGCACATTCATACGTCGAAGGATTCTACCCTGGTGTCTACTCCTGGTAAGGATGAGCATCGAACAATGAAGCCTTCAGGAATCTCGATGGGCTTTTAAGGCCCCGATACTTAGTAGACACTAAGAGCGAGTACTTAAAGGTAAAAGAGTCCACATAAGAGGCTAACTATCTCGCATCGAGGCCGCATCCTTAACGAGATCCCCCAGCAGGACTGGTCGGAATCGAAATTTTCGCGTGGCTCCGGCATTCCTTGGGGTGCGTGAACCAGAGAAGATGGTAGCGTTCGGTAGGGCCCCCGAAATGGCGGCGCCTTTGTGGGCCCTTTCGGGCGGGCATCACCGAGGGTTTTTACCCTCGCGGAATCCACGAAACACTTTTACGTACGCGCGGACCCATTGAAATGCAACTCGCGTTCTCCATGGCCCATCGGTCCCCCGTTGGCCCCTCTCCAAGAGATCACTACCCGATAAACCACTAATCTGCCTCCCTTCGGTGCTCGCGATCAATCTTAGCGTTTTTCTCCTTTGGTGGTATAAACGCGGGCATAAGTACACCCTTCGGGCCCTGTGGCTCTTGGAGAGGAGAGTCGCAGAAGAGGTTCCGACCTGGACCCGCTTGGATACCCGAGTCGTATATTAATTGCCGTGACCAATCAGCGGATTTATCGCGGCCCAAAGATTGCGGGCCCGAATGCGTTCGTTACAAGTGACCGGACATGTCGGGCATAACTTCTGTCCGAAGAGGTTCGTCCCGATGGCTTCTGCTTATTAGGGAGCGAGCCAGGACGATTGGTTCGGAGGTGGGCAAGGTGGTGTTGAATAGAATGTCTTGCTCCTTAGGTCGTAGAAATATGTGGTCCAGGTGGATCTTCGGCTCGGAGAGGTGGTCCAGGATTTTCCCAAGGAATTCCGCTTACTCCCAGATGATGGTAAACATCGCTTGCGTGACCTGGAAGTTCGGTCGCAACGGCCAAAGAGTTTATAGGGCATAAAATGTGTTGCCCTGGATTCCACTCCGACGCCATCCGCCGTCACTTCGAGCGGACCACATGCCGTTCGTCCATTCCACGTTAAACCGTACCAAATTTTACGGCCAGCTAAAATCAAGCAGCCAACAATGTCGCGTAGATCCCCGGTGTCCGAAAATCCTGGCATCGATGAGTCCGACTTTGCGTCCTTTTCAGGTCCCAACTCTTCGCACGGTGCCCATGATATATCTTGTTTTATGGTAGGTGGCCACCCTGAAAAGAACCGGTACTATAAACTTCAGCTTTATTATCTAGGAACTCTGTAAGGATCGATCATAAACTAAACCTATCCTAAAACCTCCCATGTGAAGAGAGACAGAAGACGGACAATGGCATTTTTGGAAGAATGACCCATAGCCAATTTTTTCTGCTAGACGCAATAAACACGGAAAATGAATTTCCCGTAGTCTATCGCGAGTGTTCGTTAACACGTTCCCTGCCGCGTGGGGCGTATGCGCCCCACGCTGAACTTTCCGTTAAAGCCATTTGGTATTATCATTGTAAAATGAAGAATTTTTTAAAAATTCATTATGCAGTCAATTATGGGCATCTTAATACTATTGCTGATGCGCTCATTTGATCGTGGGGCGTATACGCCCCACGCGGCCTGAACGGAAAGTCTTCAAAAAACGGTCCGGCAGGGAACGTGTTAAGGTGAAGTGAAACACGTCGAGGAACTTGATCAACGTCGATAAAGAAGATTTTTCTAAATGCCTACGTTGCCGAGGTTCGTTTATATATTGACAGCTGGGTCGAATTATATTGGGTATTGTACCAAATGGCATATTCCACCTGTCGTTTTCGTACAATAATTATAAAGAAATCGAAGTAAAACTCCAGAAAACCTCTGGATTCATGCCTTCTGGGGCCCTAATTGACTGCTGAGGGACCCCCTGCGCCATATGTGATTTCCAGATCAATTAAATTTTCACTCCGAGACCTCGTATTCCCATCGTTTTGGCATAGAAACGCATACAACACTTTTTTTGCCTTTATCCCGTTCAAATGCGAGTTTACCGATTACCAGAGTGTTCTAAATTGTCGTAAAATTGTCCTGACCCTTTCGATTCTCATATCAGAGCCTTCGATAATTGTATATTGATCGAAATATGAGAGCTCGACGCCATTTTGGTTCTGGTCTGGACTGAGTAAAAAAATTTTTTGGAAAAATCCAAATTTTGAATGTGTCAGGACAATTCTTAGATGATCGGGAGTGATGTGTCAAAGTTTCGGACAGTTTGGTCTAATACCCTTAAAAAAAAGTGTTGTATTCGAATCGACTGATTTGAAGGATGTTTCACTTCCCCTTAAGTACTCGGAGTATGAGCTGGTATTGCTGGGAAATTAAACTTCTTCCTGACGATTGGCAAAGAAATCCGACGGCGACGTCGCGTCGCAGTCTTGGGGAACTTCTAGATAGCGTCTCGTATCATCCTAGGGGAATCCCGGAGCTTTCTAACTACCGGATGCGGACGGCATATTCAGAGCAGAATTACGTGAAAGAGCCCAGGTTCATTAAGGGGAAAAAAAGCACGCGGAGGCAGGAGGAGAGCTGATAATCGCCGATGCGCCTCCAGGAGGAAATGCCGAAGAGATGTGCATCCTCCATTGGCTTGCACCGAGTCCTGGCTAATTGATCGCGTATAGATATGATCGGGGTATCTCTTCAGGACTCATCTTCGATATGGACCGATGCCTCCTCGCGATGTGTCCCCGTGTCCACGGTAACCGCTTCATCTCGAACCCCAGTAATGCCGCGAGGCTGCTGAAAAAGCGGTATTATTTTCACGTTACGTTTCAGGATCCTCACACGCGCGGCCTGGAACGCGCACCAATCTGCGGTACACGCATGAAGAAGTGTCCCAGGAATGACATGTGCTTGGAAACTAAGGGCGGGAAGAGCCTTCGTAGAAATCGGGGAGGAGCGACACCCTCGAGGAGCCCCGAGAGATAATTCTGGAAATTGACTTTCGGCTCGCCACGGCTCGGGTCATCCGGAAATAGAGTCTCCGGTTTCGCGTTATCCTGCCTTGGTCCTTGGAGAAAAATCCAGGGAATCGATCACGGGATGGGGAATGTAGATTCACGCCCAGTGGGCTCGATTATAGTCGAAATTGGGTCGAATTTGAATTTCTGAGTCTTCGATAGGAGCTGCTTTCCGATCTTGTAAAAGTAGCGTTATCCTGCCTTGGTCCTTGGAAAAAATCCAGGGAATCGATCACGGGACGTGGAATGTAGATTCACGCGCAGTGGGCTCGATTATAGTCGAATTGGGTCGAATTTGAATTTCTAACTCGTCGATAGGAGCTGCTTTCCGATCTTGTAAAAGTGGCGTTATCCTGCCTTGGTTCTTGGAAAAAATCCAAGGACTCGATCTCGTGATGGGGAATGTAGATTTGCGCCCAATGGGCTCGATTATAGTCGAAATTGGGTCGACTTTGAATTTCTAGCTCGTCGATAGGACTTGCTTTCCGATCTTGTAAAAGTAGCTTCGACCATGGGGCCTGGGAGGTTTCTGGTTTCGCGTTATCCTGCCTTGGTTCTTGGAGAAAAATCCAGGGAATCGATCTCGTGATGGGGAATGTAGATTTGCGCCCAGTGGACTCGATTATAGTCGAAATTGGGTCGAATTTGAATTTCTAACTCGTCGATAGGGACCTGCTTTTCGCTCTTGTAAAAGTAGCTTCGACCATGGGGCCTGGGAGGTTTCTGATTTCGCGTTATCCTGCCTTGGTCCTTGGAAAAAATCCAAGGACTCGATCTCGTGATGGGGAATGTAGATTTGCGCCCAATGGGCTCGATTATAGTCGAAATTGGGTCGACTTTGAATTTTTAACTCGTCGATAGGACTTGCTTTCCGATCTTGTAAAAGTAGCTTCGACCATGGGGCCTGGGAGGTTTCTGATTTCGCGTTATCCTGCCTTGGTCCTTGGAGAAAAATCCAGGAAATTGATCTCGTGATGGGGAATGTAGATTTGCGCCCAATGGGCTCGATTATAGTCGAAATTGGGTCGTATTTGAATTTCTAACTCGTCGATAGGACCTGCTTTCCGATCTTGTAAAAGTAGCTTCGACCATGGGGCTTGGGAGGATGTTTGCGATCTTGTACGGTAAATCAACCTAATCATGTGCTCGAGAAAGTCAGAGTGACGAGGTATGGTGATTCTTATGGTTGTAGACGGATTCCCTCTGGTGCTACCCTTCTTCGGCCTATTTACTTTTTCTGGAAGAGCCTGCCAGCCGAATGAGTTATCGCATAGCACTCCAAGGACCCCCTCAATTACCCTAATGAGCAGAGACGCCAATACCGGGCAGGCTTTTCAGGGTACACGTCTTATTTTTAAACGAAATACTCGTGTCGACGAATTTGCGGATGCCACCGCTCTGGGTCGTGTGATTGTCGGCAAAGCAAATCGAGAATACTTCTACCATGCCGTAGGAATTCCGGCAGGCTTTCGGAATTTCGCCGTTTTCTTCTGGGATGTTACTCGGCATTGATCTGCTTCGGTTGCGATGCCTCCCAAAAACTGCGAACGGGAACTCGATGCCCTCGATGCCCTTTTATATTGCCTGGTTGGTAACCCTGTTTAGTTCCTTGGCGCTGGCGTCGCTTCAAAAATAAAGAGTTAGTTGAGTTCGAACAGTAGACGTAACAGGCTGTTTTGATTCCCTCCTAAATTAACCGCCCCTTTTAACAATATCTTGACGTTAAATCGGCAGGTAATAATATTTTCTTTTTTTTTTCATTTTTTTAATGTTACTTCTTTAAAGGTTCGTGCCGTTACGCGAGTAAGTCAGTATAAAAACCCTGAACCTTTATAAATGTACTAGGGCTTGGAAATGGTACTTACGATGTATACGGTGTTTATGCGCTGTTAATGAAAACATTCTTCAACCCGCACTCTTGGAAACTGCTACACTCTGCTCTGATTTGATTCATTGCTTATAAATATGAAGACGTTATTAAAATAAAAGTCCAAACAACGTTTCAAATCCTGCCACACACGGTGATAATCCATCACTTACCGTTTCTCGAGTTTCTGACGTTTTTGCCACTAGTTCCTGTCAAAATGACAGAGCAGCCTTCTCGAGAAAAAGAAAGTACTCGTGGCAAGGCATTTATTTTCGTCTTTGCGCGCTTCATTCTGGTGGAGTGAATTCGAAAGCGCGAGAGAAGTACCAGAACGCGCCGCAAGATGGCGGGACGCTACCGATTCTTGATGAAGGATTCAACTGGAATGTAATACACAATATTATCGACGTAGAATCAGACATGATTACGTATCTCCTATTTCTTAAGAAAAAACAAATACACGCGGTATTCCATTTCAAATTTCCCTTCGCCCATTAATGGGGTAATGAATTAATTTCTGAAAATGTTGGAATTCCTCTCATGTAGCTGCAAAGTTCTGGAATATTGAATAATTATCACGGACGCTTCAATATGTAATATGTAAACCACAAAATGGTATATCTAGTTCTCACCTGTTAATTTGATTATTCAAAAATTCCTTGAAAGCTGGAATTATAATTGCTGATGAGCGAACCGTGGCACCATCTTTCAGCGTGTTCTGGAACGGCTAAAGTCACGGCCCTGTAAGTTGCGAGCTCACGTCTCTTCTCGGTGATATACTTTTTCATTTATCACCGGTAGGGGGACTCCATATCTGTCGCAAGGTCGGCAAGGTAGTTTTGTAAGCGAATCGATCCTTTTGAGCAGTGTTGCCAAGCTTACAAGTTATTCCGGTTCGCGAGAATTCATAACAGAGGTGCGACACGATCGAAAAAAGTAGCGGCTCCGCGACGGAAATTTAACGGAAATTTTACACACGTGGGTCATGTGTCTTTCGCCAACCGGAAGTATGTATTCTGCTGGACATTCCGTGTCCATTTAATCGTGACTTTTCGAAATTTCGCCGACTCGTGAATTGAAAATCGATGTCTTACTGTGCTACGTGGTCTTACACTATTCGTATCGTTCCGTGTTTATTCGTATTTTAATGTTATAAAGTGTAGTCCGCGCAATTTTTTTTCTGTTATGCAGACTCCTAACGGTTACTGGTTGTCATGGGTTTTATAATTTCAATGCTGATTCGTTTGCTGTTTAGATTACCAGCATGAGTTTCTGGCCATGGAGAAGGTTGCGCGTTACCCCGCTGCGAGCGCTGGCAGCGTTTCTCCTCGTCGGTATCCTCTTCTGGTACAGTTTCAATCGTCCAGAAATTCCTCGACAACCCTGCAGTGTCCCTGAAGAGTTTACGGAAAAGCTTCATGAATTGACTTACAGGTTTGTATTATTAATTCACGTTTTATTTTTTTATACTTTCCTTATGAAGAACAGAATCCCAGAAGTGTAGAGATCCCTTCCATATCGATTGCGGATGAAGTTACCAACGATACGTTCTTCAGAGGTTAAGGGAAGTGTAGATCCGCAATTTAGTGTAGGGATAAAATCAAAGTTTGAAAAACAAAAACATTGTGCTAATTGGAGGAATGTAAAATAATTGATTAGGAATTCCGGAGTGAATCAAGAATTAGATAAAAGTAGAACCGCAGAAATGATTGTTTGCTCAACAAAAGTGGCACGATATGTCTTAGTTTTTAATTATCTTAAACACCATCATTATTATTCCTTTTTGCAAGGAATGCTTAAAATAATGATTACAAGAGGAGAATGTGAAATTTAATTTGGTGGAGTGGTAAGAGGTTTTATGATTGGATTGGTGATGTTACTTTAATGTCTTCTTTCTTATGATCTTAGGGCCCACTTAGTGCTGGCGAAGCTGGGGCTTGTGCACTTTCTGTGTTTTGGAGGTCTCTGGGGTCAGGCTCGAATAGGTCGAGCATTGCCCTGGGCTCGTAAGGTCGAGTTGTGTCTGATGGATACTTTGCGAGACGACGCCATGATAACCAAAGCTTTCCGAGAAGTTGGCTTGAGTGCTACGTATTTGCACGCAGCTGGGATCTACCGTGTTCAGGAAAACGAAGTTGGCGATGATGCTCCCAAAGTGGAGATCGTCGTATTTGAAGAGGACTCCGTGGTGAGAACAAACTTTACAGCCTAATCGCAATTACAAGTTTATTCTGGGAAAATGCAGAAGCTCAAATTCAGCCAAAGAAGTCGTAGCGTTTAAACACCGTAAGGAGAGATGCAGGAATAACTGAACTTCCTAACTCTGGAAACCAGAGCGCCGCAAGTTAAGGGAAGTTCTACAGAAAAGTTCGAACATCGTTGGAGCTTTAATTTTGTTATTGCAGTTAAACGTGTATCACATTTTCGCAGGGAGACTCGGAGGTCAAAATCTAGGAATCCGAAATGTTAATTAGTGGGCTTAGTTCTTTGAATTTTTTGAACTTTTATATTCTCTTGGTTAAGTGGCACTTTTTCTTTTTAGACTCAGATGGTAAGGCGAGTTGGTTGGACCAGAAGAGTCTTACCTCCGGATTGCGAGCTTTCGCCAAGCTTGCAATGCTTTCCGCCTCAATTGGCGATTCCTCCCTTACCAACGAAACAATTTGGAGACCACGTTGTTCCGGTACCAAGAGAAGGTATCGAGTTGCAGAAGTACCATTATCCCAACGATTGGTGGTTGGAAGTGAAGCCCACGGATTGCGTTGAACATCCGCAAGAGGATACGTAATATCGAGTTCAACTAGAATTAATATTTATTTGCTGGGCGTCGATACTTCTCGTCAAATATCTCGGACAAGACGACATTGGACAATTCACTGCCCATACTTATGATAAGTTTATTACATAAGTATGCGATGCGCTGGAAACAATGTATAGATGAAGTTCGAATTAGATCAGATACATATCTGGCAAGTTCACGTAATAACTTGAGCGTACAATAATGAGAGCTACTCATTTTTGTTTCATTACTAGAAGATTGCATTTACGGGTTTAGTCAGCACGCTATTAGTGAGATTTAACGAATATTTCTACGCAACATTGATGTATTAATTGTAGCCAAATGATGTGGCATCATTAATGTTCTTTGCAATTAATTATTGTGAGACTCACTATCGCTATCAAAACTTAGGAGTCATTTGTTTTTACTGTATGTACACCCTCGATTTAAGCTATGCACATGGATATCTGAATTGTACAAGCTGGACAACATTTTAATTCACTTATTTTTGTATGTTGTATTTATTGATGTACTAGTCACAATAGTGAATTTTAAAAGTACTTTAGTAAGTTTTCTAATTTAGGATGACTATAAACGTTTAGTTTATATATTAATTTAACTAATTGCAATCACAGTGCTTACAGAATAGGAGGTAGAATGTTTTTTGTGCAAATTTGTAGAGGAAATCATTTGAGAATTCAGAAATAACATTTTCATATATTCATGCGTCATACTAAATGACGAGAAAACAATATGAATTACCAACAAATAAATAGGATATGAACGAGGGACCATCCCGAATGGTCAACTCCCAGAATGGTGTAAACAGACCATTCTCAAAAATGAGATATCACTTCCGTACTTAATAATTGCTGTAAGATAAACCCATTTATGTACGCAGAGGTAGGAGAGGTTCAAAATATTGTTCTCTTTACGCAGCTCGTATAAAACGGCGCTATCATTGAATTTCATTCACAAAAAAGTATTTTTTCGAAAGCGTTCTGTCGTGGTACCACAAAACGAGCGAGCCGATTGCAGTGATAAATTCCTATCAGTTACTATTACGTAATGACCACTATTAAATCAAGTCAGCCGCATGTGGTAAATTATAACTTTTGTATAAAAAAAAAAAAAAACTGATCATTCTGATCTTTCAGAGAATAAGTTTTAAGACTTCCTGTGCATTAAATCCTAAAAAGGAACGACTTCAGGGCTAAATACTTAAATATAATCGTACTCTAATTTAGCTTAACAAATTGTTATCGTTAGGCTTTGTACGAAATTTCAAGATATGTTTAAGCGAGTCCTTGTATGTTTAAGGTGAAGTGAAACATCCTTCAAATCAGTCGATTCGAATACAACACTTTTTTTTAAGGGTATTAGACCAAACTGTCCGAAACTTTGACACATCACTCCTGATCATCTAAGAATTGTCCTGACACATTCAAAATTTGGATTTTTCAAACAAAATTTTTAACTCAGTCCACACCAGAACCAAAATGGCGTCGAGCTCTGATATTTCGATCAATATACAATTATCGAAGGCTCTGATATGAGAATCGAAAGGGTCAGGACAATTTTACGACAATTTAGAACACTCTGGTAATCGATAAACTCGCATTTGAACGGGATAAAGGCAAAAAAAGTGTTGTATGCGCTTCTTTGCTGAAACGATGGTAATACGAGGTCTCGGAGTGAAAATTTAATTGACCTGGAAATCACAGATGGCGCAGGGGGTCCCTCTGCAGTCAATTAGGCCCCCAGAAAGCATGAATTCGGGGGATTTCTGGAGTTTTACTTCGATTTCTTTATAATTATTGTACGAAAACGACAGGTGGAGTATGCCATTTGGTACAATATTCAATGTAATTCGATACAGCTGTCAATATAAAAACGAACGTCGGCAACGTAGGCATTTAGAAAAATCTTCTTTATCGACGTTGATCAAGTTCCTCGACGTGTTTCACTTCACCTTAAACTACCACAATCGACATAAGTCAAGTGGCAGCTGTTTGACACGTGCCATTTTTTTTTTACATAAAATACGTATCTTCATTTCATGCGGTAATATTACTCCCTTTTCTACCCTCGAGATAAGACTGGACAATCGATTCTTGTTGGCGCTAAAATACGATGGAAATTGGTCGTAGATGGGAAATCTCCTCATCCGCCAACGTAACGTTTATCCCATTTATCACGATCGTCAATTTAGTGGCCTTCGATCGAATATCTCGTATATATTCGAACATAACGCTTCAATCTACTTCGGGTTTCGACGCTGTCGAGAATTCTTGAATCTCGAGCCAGTTTGAAATTGCGATGCGAATCTTTTATAAAATTTCTTTACACTGCAAGTAAATATTTGCAAATTCGACCTCGAACTTGTTGCCATTTGTTAATAGAGGAAGTAATATATGCAGCGTATTCCTCAGTTTCGAAAGTGACGGAAATCACGTCATTTTCTTGCGAAATGTATATCACACGTTTCAAAGGATATAGAATAAAGCTGATTTAATATTTACGTTTGCTCGGTAAGATTAATTATCCTTCCCTTATGAATGGAACATTGATGGTTACTAATGTATATTAAAAGTAGGGTTTGCGATAGGATTTTATTTTTTGGATTATTTATTTTACCTCCTTTCTCGAATTGGGAGAGTATGGGGGATTATAGGACGTGTGAGTATGTCCATTTGAAGTAGATCTAAGGTTGTATAGTGTTTTCTCAAGAAACCTGCCGAGGATGACAAGTGGACACGTTTTGGCAGGGTAAATACTCGAGTAGGAGGTAAAGTAAATAGTTAGATGGAACAGTTACGAGCAGCTGTCGAGAGAACCCTTTAGAAGATTGTTCCACTCTCGGTAAATGTTCCCTAGATCCCGGATTCGTATTCGAGTGGTTATTGCAGACTTCAATAGCAAAAATGACTATCCGATTCCCTAAAACTTGGCACGATTATTCTACTATCGACTTATTCATTTTTAATTCGCGAAAACAACTAATTTATATTATTAAACGATTCCCCAAAACTTGGCACGATTATTCTACTATTGACTTATTCATTTTTATTTCGCGAAAATAAATAATTTATATTATTAAACGGTTTCCTCAGCGATTATTTTGCAATAAAAATATCGTATTCAAGGGGATATTGCAGACTTCAATAGCAAAAATGACCATCAGATTCCCCAAAAATTGGCACGATTATTCTCCTATCGACTTATTCATTTTTAATTCGCGAAAACAAATAATTTATATTGTTAAACGGGGTTCCTCGGTGATAATTTTGCAATAAGAATATCGTATTCGAGTGGTTGTTGCAACCTTCAATAGCAAAAATGGCCATTCAACTCCCAAAAAATTAGCACGATTATTTTCTTGTCGACTTATTCATTTTTATTTCGCGAAAACAAATAATTTATATTGTTAAACAGTGTCCTCGGCGATTATTTTGCAATATGAATATCATATTCGAGTGGTTGTTGCAACCTTCAATAGCAAAAATGGCCATCTAACTCCCAAAAAATTGGCACGATTATTTTCTTGTCGATTGATTCATTTTTTTTTCGCGAAAAAAAATAATTTATATTGTTAAACGGGGTTCCTCGGTGATTATTTTGCAATATGAATATCGTATTCGATTGGTTGTTGCAAGCTTCAATAGCAAAAATGGCCATTCAACTTCCAAAAAATTGGCGCGATTATTTCCTTGTCAATTTATTAATTTTTATTTCGCGAAAACAAATAATTTATCTTATTAAACGGTTTCCTCGGCGGTTATTTTGCAATTAGAAGGTACGTGGAATATTTCGTTCAATTTTATTAATTTAATCGGATCAATTGTTATTCGAAGCTCCTTACCCTGTCATCCTCCTATCACTATATTTCACTCTTTTTTGTATGTTTGTTTTTCTTTTTTTCCGATTGGAATACTCCAGTAATCTTCCTGAAAGATTTCGTTGCGGTGCAGAAACTGTTTTCCCGAAAAAGATCTGCCTTGACTCTCGTATAAAAGAAGCCTGGAAACGATTCAAGTTTTCTCTTAAGATTCGCGCACAATGGAAGGAGCGTTCTTCCTAAATTCATTACCTTCAATCGGGTTTAAGGTTTTAAGCTCTTTCCGGTTAATAAAGTTTAATTGACCAATTACCTAGTAAACCTGATACCGATGCTCGGTTTCAAAGGAAATCGTTAAATCAAAATAATGAATGAATTAGTTACGGTACTTAGTAGTGAAAAGCGATCCTTTTAAGGAAATAGTGGAAAATTAATGCTAAATAGCGATTAGGGTACAGTTATGTTTAAAAGCTTCTTTGTCTCTAAACTAATATTCTTAATGTAGGATTTTTCCATTTTTCACGTCATATGATATTAACAGAGCGGCAAGAATAATGAGTACATTTCTCTTCGTTACAAGATGGAGGTGGGAATTTCAAAGAAATGTCGATGTGAGTAATTGGCAATTTATGTCGTAATAATTTCTCAGGTCCATAATTAAGAACCCGGTGAGTGGTTAGGGAAAGATTAAAACTCGAGGACTGATAACTGCAGTTCCCGCTGTCGCGTACACCTGTCGGAATTAGGTCTTTTCGAATTAGATGGGATTTAATTAAAAGTACAAAGGTAGGAAAGTAAGTTTCCCACTTTCACGGGGAATTGTCTCGCTCGCTGGTCAAGGGTCGAAGTTAAAAGTCGGATGTAAAAAGTGAAAGCAACGGTTCTTTATCTCGAAATCAATTTTCTTCTTTCTTCCCTGTTTGATAATCTTCGGAGAGGACATTTATTTCCACTCTTTGAGTTTGACGTCGACGCCGGCCAAAGAAACAGCGTTGACTTTTTTCAGTCTTTGAGCGCGTACGAGGAATTTTTTTTCTTTTCGTCAGATGCTAATTTCTCTGTACTTCACCTAGAAAGGCTTGGAAAGATCATTGGGACAGTGCAAGTGAACTGGTGGGGAAAGTATAAATGGAGGTGTCTCGGATGATGAACTTCCGAGTCATTCTCTAGCGGTCCAAACGGTTCTCCAGTGAGCTCTTTCTGGGTCGGAGAACATGGCGAACAATTTACCATTCTTTTTCGTACAAACCGAGAAAAATAATATAAAAAGGACAAATTAAGCGACAGTACACCAGCCGATTAAAAACGAGATCTTAAACACCCTCAATCCCGCTATTTAAATACTTTATTAAAAGTGTTCAGTGAAATTAAAAAAATAATTTGCGGTTAACAAGTATTGTTGCGAACGTTGCTTGACTTAAGTCATCAGAAAGCCAAATGAGTTTTAAGGGATCAATTTTCAATCTGAGTGGAATTTTGCCATATTTCAGTGAGTCCAAAAGAAGAGTGACAAGACTGATGATGATTTTCAGTAATTGTTAATGATACCAAAAATGAGAGAACACGTGAGTATAACGCAAAAGTTTATTTTCTGGCTGGAAAGCAGAAATGCTTTCATTATTTTCAATCCATTGGTTTCCGACTGTCTCGTTATTTCTTTTAATAAAAGTGTGCAAACAAAGGGAAAACCGAGGAGGTAAACGACAAAGAGGATGGCCGGCCTCGTTTCTCTTGGAACTCTTCGGCGCTTTCTGTTTCTGGTCCTCGGAAACGCCATAAGTGTAATAGCGTTTTTCTATTCGCAGTTAGTCGTTAACCTCGAGTGAAAATTCCCTCCTTTCCTCTCAGAGTCTTTGTCTACTTTCCGCCGAAGCAACCGAGGAGAAACGTCCGCGGGGAAATGTTAAATAAAAGAGAAGTCGGTCCCGAAAGGAGGACGCGGACTTTTCAAGAATAGCGCCATTCAGGAAGACATTACTCAAAGTCAATTGCACCGTGTCATCCTGCAATTATTAACTATCACCTGCCAGCAAGGATGCTTTTACGATACCGAAACGCCAGATTTATGCTCCCCACTTGACGATCATTCAAGTACCCCGCGTGCTCATTAAACACACTTAAATGAAGCGTTTTAATTTTAAAAATCACCCCACTTCGAACTAACCCGCAAAATTCATTTGCATAAATTTTCCTTCTACTGAAATTCGCAAGATTGAATTATATGGCGCCTTGATAACCGTCTAAAAATGGACTGAAATAAAAAGGCACTTGACGATCTTTCAAATATCCCGCGTGCTTATTAAACACACTCAAATGAAGCGTTTTAATTTTGAAAATTCACCCTACTTCGAACTAACCCGCAAAATTCATTTGCATAAATTTTCCTTCTACTGAAATTCGCAATATTGAGTTATATCGCGCTTTGATAACCGTATAAAAATGGACTGAAATAAAAGGGCACTTGACGATGTTTCAAATATCCCGCGTGCTCATTAAACGTACTTAAATGAAGCGTTTTAATTTTGAAAAATCACCCCATTTCGAACTAATCCGCAAAGTTCATTTGCATAAATTTTCCTTCTACTGAAATTCGCAAGATTGAATTATATCGCGTTTCGATAATCGTCTAAAAATGGTCTGAAATAAAATGGCACCGTTTAGCCTAAACGAGGGTAATTCGCTTTTAAAAATACTTAAATGAGTACAATTTGAAACAATATCGAGATCAGTCGTTACCCGATACCGAGTTAACTTTTATCTGATGCATAATTCGCCTTAAGTGACCTTTGCAGAAAGCAGTGGCGAATATAGCCGATGTCGTTTTCAGGCCATCGCGATTTTCCTGCTGGTTGCCATGGTCGGGGAAGTAGTCCAAATACTTGATGCCTACAAGTCTATAAAGCCGTTCAAGTTTTATCGTCCAAGATCACGCTACAGGCCGCGTTGGCACTCATTCCCGAGGCCGGCGAAATATCATTCCAAGAGAAGACCGCCCTCTCGTTATCGAGGTCCACCTTACTCCAGGTGAGGAAACTTCGTGGGAAACGTTCTTCCTGAAAATGTCGAACTTTCTCCCATCACCGATCCCGAAATTTGCATTCCCTGCTCCACGTGTTCCCGAGTTAGTTCCGTATGCACATGCAGCATCGCTTGCAACCTTGTAGTCTAATGTGGTCGATTAATTTACAGGGACCTCGTTGCACCCTGGCATGACCTAGACTTTAAGGGGAAATCGATGGAACCTTCCGGGTAGTTTTTCGCGTTACGAGATTCTCAAATTCCCGTCCTATTTTCATCTCAAGATAACAATCCATTCCGTGGAATGTTCATAAACATTTTTGAATTCATTTCATAGACATTTTTACATTCATTTCATAGACATTTTTACATTTATTTCATAGACATTTTTACTTTCTTTTCATAGACATTTTTACATTCATTTCATAGACATTTTTCATTTCATTTCATATTTCATTTCATAGACATTTTTCATTTCATTTCATATTTCATTTCATATTTCGTTTCATATTTCGTTTCATATTTCGTTTCATATTTCGTTTCATATTTCATTTCATATTTCATTTCATATTTCATTTCATATTTCATTTCATATTTCATTTCATATTTCATTTCATATTTCATTTCATATTTCATTTCGTATTTCATTTCGTATTTCATTTCATATTTCATTTCATATTTCATTTCATATTTCATTTCATATTTCATTTCATATTTCATCAAATTTTCATTTCATAGACATTTTTACGGGATTTTTGTGTCGCTTCAAAATAGTAGAATTAGTTATTTTATCGATTTACACGTCCGCCTGAAAATAATTCGCTGGAAATTGACTGGGTAATGGAGTTTCTTGCTGGAGGTCGTGATTAGTTTTATCTTCTACCTCTGAAATATTAATATTTCGCCCGTAAGACGGTAAGATGACTAATCGTGCACCTTGATCTAGGTACCCTTCGCGTTACGGAAATAACATCGATTATCACGATGACCAGCCTTACACGATAGAGATAGAACTGCCAAGGCGCGAAGATAAGAGTAGATTTTACAAAAGCGGGTCTTATCATCGGAGTCACGATCGCGGGATTGTCCGTGATTACGTCGAGGATGAGGATTACCTTGATGACGACGGCGACGTGGAGTCCAGGGTGTTCCGCGCCGGGAAAAAGAAAGTACGAATTAAAGTAAGTTTATGGTAAAACAATGGACATTTCTGGATTCTATTTGAAAGAAATAAGCCTGAGAGATGTTCATTTTTTTATCTATAGACAGAGAGCACGGATAGAAATAATTGATGAAAATATTCAATCCGAGTTATCATTGAATATTGATACTATTTCAGGTAATAAAGGGTCAGAAGCCTAAATTGCGCATTAAGATCTCGCGATCCGACGACGATCTCGATAATGAGGGGTCGAATGTAACGAGCACCACCTCGTTATCAGGGTCCGTTGTACCTACGAAATTGGAGCAGCTCGAAGGACCTTCTGAAAGCGACTGGATCCCATTGAATCCGTTTCCACCGTTTCCGGAACATCTTCGAGGAGCCTGAATACTTCTACCGTATCGACCTCCTTAAATGTCTTCGAAAGTTTCGACATTTTGTCCGGAAATCCCAGTCTGTTAATAGAGCTCGCTTAAGTACGGACATAAGGAAGGCATTTCGGCGAGTTAGTTTAACAAAAGAAATAAGACGCTAATACTTACCAATTTTAACTACTTTAGACGCCTCGTAGGGAGACTTTTGATTAAACAGTAGACATTAAATTGTCGTTAATAAACTTTCTTACAAGTGACAGACTGCAGCTTAAGACTAACATAAATTAAAATAAGTTAGAAGAACGAGGAGTATTTTTCAATTTTCCACGTCCGAAGCTCCATTTTGAAGCTTTCTCAAGGATACGAATAAATAAATATGTATACTCGAAAGCTGACTTGTTTTAAAATATATTCTATTTTTTTAGACGTAATAAGTTAGCCTAGGAAAAGTAGGAATTGAAACGAACGAGCGGGCACTTTGCGATTCAGTTTTATTTCTAACATAATAGTCAACGGACATGTAATAGTAATAAAGAAAAATAAACAAATGATCGCGTTAATAGTAATAATGTACAGTTTCTTTGTAACATGGTTTTTTGTTCACAACATCGATAACACATTCGCGAACAACGCGCGACTCGGGGCGGCTTCGCTCTCGGATCGGATTGTTTCCGGAGCGTTTTCTCTTCCGCGCGGCCTCAAGTTCCCAGGGAATTTTCAAACCGAGTCCTCCTTTTTCTCTGCCTGGAAACTCTTTCGGAAAGCCTCGAAATTCCAGTCCGAGGTCGAAATCCCTGAAAGTTCGCCGAGAAGCCTAGTCGCTCTAAGGCCCCAATCGTCCAGAAACTCGCGACATTTTTCTCACACTTTTGCGAAGGAAAGTTCACACTTTGCAAATTAACCCAGTTCTTTTTAACCCGCGAGGTACCGTCGAACCCTTTACCCGGAAGTCGAGGTACGAGGAATAGCTCCATTTTTATGTTAACCGATATCGAGCCTTCGCAAAATAACCGCCCTACGCATTTCCAGTTTCAGGGAATCCCAGATCAATCTTGCTTAATCCAAGGCTGTCGAAAAGGCAACCTCGAGGTCTTCGAGGCTACCTTTCCAAGGCTGGCCGTCATATTTTGACAAATCGACGTTTCGGCATTTCATCGGACCCTTTCAATCACAATTTCCAGGAGTTCGAGCCTCGATAAGCGCGCGACGCTCTTCGCCGCCATCTTGGATGCTAACGAAAGAGGCGCCCCTTTTTCCTCATACTTTGGCAGACGAATTCCACTCGGCCTCTGAATAAATCTCCGCAGAATCAAGCCAGAACCTCGATCCCAGCTGGTTTCGTGCCAATATCGACATAGGATGATATTTCTTGGCCGAAAAACGAGGCGAACGTCCCGGGGATGGACAATGGCTGCCTAAGTGTGTACCCGGTACCGGAATTAGCGACTTATTTGATCTATTTTCGATTTTTTCCCGCCGATTAAAGCGACTCTCGGTTTTAGGGAAGCCTGCTGGGACCTGGGACCCGATTCTCAAGTTCATCAAGATTTTCTCGCATACGAATAGATTTGCATGAATAATTTCGCATGCGAATAGATTCGTATAAAGAATGTCTCATACGAATAGATTCGCATAAAGAATGTCGCATACGAATACATTCGCATGAAGAATTTCGCATGCGAATAGATTCGCATGAAGAATGTCTCATACGAATAGATTCGCATGAAGAATTTCGCATACGAATAGATTCGCATGAAGAATTTCTCATACGAATAGATTCGCATGAAGAATGTCATACGAACAGATTCGCATGAAGAATGTCATACGAACAGATTCGCATGAAAAATTTCGCATACAAATAGATTCGCATGCAGAATTTCGCATACGAATAGATTCGCATAAAGAATGTCTCATACGAATAGATTCGCATGAAGAATGTCTCATACAAATACATTCGCATAATGAATTTCGCATACGAATAGATTCGCATGAAGAATTTCGCATACGAATAGATTCGCATGAAGAATGTCTCATATGAATACATTCGCATGAAGAATGTCATACGAACAGATTCGCGTGAAAAATTTCGCATACAAATAGATTCGCATGAAGAATTTCGCATACGAATAGATTCGCATAAAGAATGTCTCATACGAATAGATTTGCATGAAGAATGTCTCATGCGAATAGATTCGCATGAAGAATGTCTCATACGAATACATTCGCATGAAGAATTTCGCATGCAAATAGATTCACACGAAGAATGTCTCATACGAATAGATTCGCATGAAGAATGTCTCATACGAAAACATTCGCATGAAGAATTTCGCATACGAGTAGTAAGACCAACTCTTGAGGACTCTTCGAATTGGGTTCGTGGGAATGACTCGTAGGTAATCCGTATGCGATTACGAAGCAACATTGTCGCTTGTCTGTGAAATGTCCGAACCAATGAAATGTTCGCTTTAGCAATTGTTTATTTTTTCTCCTGTCATTCCCTATATGGTTATATTGATCTTCAACCCCCTCATAAAAACCAATAGTTTGATGTTACTTTCGTATAGGAATGATCTCTTTCGCATGCTATGACCCATGGTATTATTGGAATACGAAATCGCGGTGATCACTCAAGAATACCAACTGTTGAAAGTCCTATACGAAAATGAGATTTCGTATGCGAAAGTTGATCGTATGCAGTCGAGAATCGGGTCCCTGGACTGGTCGACCGAAATTGCTTTGCGATGGATCGAACCTGCCCTGCGATGGATCGGATGGATGCAGGATCGCTTGGTGGTCGTTGGGCCTCTTGAAATTATGGTTGGTGGTCGAGGATGTCCATAAAGTTCCGTTCCACGTCCAGTCGGAAGACGATAATTCTCCGGCTAGCGGTAGACAGAAATGGCAAGAGATATCACGGCGATAACGACTTCTGGACGTAGGCTCGGAGGTTTATGGTCACAGGCCAAGACTTCCTTCGGTTCGACCAGGTACACTACCAATGGCCACGCGATTTTGTCGTTTCGGGGGAAACGCCTATCTGGGTCGATTGGATGCAACTCCAGATTTGATGGAACGCTTTGATGGAAGGTTTGATGAAATGGCGGGGTCGCCCATAAGGGTATCTAACAAGGAAACATTCCCAAGTGTGTCATATCGTTATCAAATTTGTTGCGAAACAATGTCAGTCTCTTAAACTGTTTTTTAAATTTATTTTTAAATAATTGCATGTTATGAAAACCGACATTTTGAGGAATTACCGATTTATGTACAATGAATTGGTCACGATATCACCCAATAAAGATATTCGGGATATACCCATATACCACCTACATCCATTCTTTTCAACCGATGTATCAATGTTTATTGGCAAAAGGCAAAAAACACGTATCTCCTCATTTTTCGCGAGCAATCACATGGCGTAAGTGGAAGTTAAGTAGGCGTGCTTGTTTAACAGATATTAGAAAAAAATTTCCGACGAAGGGTGGTTCACCCCCTTGAGGTGGTGTAGCATTCCTGGACAGTATTGTGTTTTCACCGTTTTTATACAGAATATGTTTATGCCAAGTTTCGTAGGAATTCCTCTACTGCTTCTACGGAAATTAATATAAAAATCGAATTTCCGTCAAACTTATGGGGGTTGTTTCACCCCTTAAATGTGGACCATTGCGGATAAAAAAAAAACACGTGTCGCTTAGATTTTTGTGTTCATCAACGTATATGAAAATCAATAAAATCGGCAGCGAACATTTGGGAATGTTTCCTTGTAAGTGATATATTGACAATGTTATATTAATCCGACGTTTTTTCGGACTTGTCGGACAATCGTCACCACCCTTTCGCAGGGCAGATTCGCTCTCTGGATACAATGTTCAACTTCAACGTTATTTAAAATCCCGAAAACAGCGTCGGAATGAAGGAAAATCGATAACTGGAATTTGCAACGAGGTGAAAAAATACTACGCTGTTCGTTTTTCCTTTAGTTTCAACCGTGCTTTCGTGACCGATCTTTAAGGTGAAGTGAAACACGTCGAGGAACTTGATCAACGTCGATAAAGAAGATTTTTCTAAATGCCTACGTTGCCGACGTTCGTTTTTATATTGACAACTGGATCGAATTATATTGGGTATTGTACCAAATGGCATATTCCACCTGTCGTTTACGTACTATAATTATAAAGAAATCGAAGTAAAACTCCAGAAATCCTCTGGATTCATGCCTTCTGGGGCCCTAATTGACTGCGGGGGGACCCTCTGCGCCATCTGTGATTTCCAGGTCAATTAAATTTTCACTCCGAGACCTGGTATTACCATCGTTTTAGCAAACGCATACAACACTTTTTTTGCCTTTATCCCGTTCAAATGCGAGTTTATCGACTACCAGAGTGTTCTAAATTGTCGTAAAATTGTCCTGACCCTTTCGATTCGCATATCAGAGCCTTCGATAATTGTATATTGATCGAAATATGAGAGCTCGACGCCATTTTGGTTCTAGTCTGGACTGAGTTAAAAAATTTTTTTGAAAAATCCAAATTTTTTATGTGTCAGGACAATTCTTAGATGATCAGGAGTGATGTGTCAAAGTTTCGGACAGTTTGGTCTAATACCCTTAAAAAAAAGTGTTGTATTCGAATCGACTGATTTGAAGGATGTTTCACTTCACCTTAAGGTGACGTTGAAGCGAGAAAGTTGATCGATGGTTACAGGTATGAGAGAAAAAGAGTCCGGCCATTTTTTGTTAAATCTGCAGCTTCTTTGAATCTCAGTGAATAGGATCTCTTCCGTTTTCTCGTTAAGCGGGGTTTTAAATCAGTTTCAGAATGTAGGGCACAGTAATAACTCACCGTACGGAGTGTAGAACTTAATTTCAATTTTGGAAAATATTCTTTCGGGGAAGAAAGAGGCCGCGGAAAATTGCCGGAATTTCTTTCCGCACTTCGGAGTGCATGCGGATTATGTAAAAAATATGCTCTCGTCGTAACAGCCTTTGCCACGCACGTGGGGGATTTCACTATTTGCATGGCAAAATACCTCGGATGCATAATAAAAGTAATTATGCCGAAAGGAAATTTCTTGCATAACTCAATGCACGTCCGAAGTGCGGAACAATTTTACTGTCAGGGTTCTATCCTCAACTCCTTCCGCACATAAACAAATCGGCCCGCAATGATTGCTTCCTTTTTCTGAAGATACCCAACCCTCCAATTACCGGTCATAATTTATCCTCCCTCGACAAATTGTATCGCCCGTTGTAAAGGGGGTGCAGCAAACATTTATTCCCCAATATCTCCGAGCCAAGAAATTTTATTTGCCAAAAAATGGTCCGATTATTTTTCGCAATTGTAACATCGATTCGCAAATTAAAGCGATTAGGACCGAAGGTTAAAACGCCTCGGAAGAAATCCCCGACGCGATTTGCCCAAACAAGTTCGCTCTTCCTCCCCGCGAATAAACAACTTACGGTACGTGTTTACAGCCCCTTAAAGTTCTCGGTGTCCTTACAGGTAAACCAGTGACCAATAAACGTTTTGCGGAGTCTCCGCAATTCTGTCGGCAATCTCGCTCGCACGCCTCGTGGACCTGTCCAAATCTGTCATTCACACGCGAGGGTTATATAAACATAGAAACATACAAACACACACATGTTTACCTCTACTTGTTTATTACTCGCGACGGCCAGGGCCGCTTAGCCGTTGGGTTAATTTAGCACTAATTTGTTAATCCCTTTAACTCTCTCCCCGCGTATAGTCATCTACTTTTAAGTTAGCCTTAAATTCATTTTTAATTCTTTCGAAGCACTTTATTGCGGGTTTTCCTTTTTTAACGAAGCACTTATTGCGTAATGTCTGGATTGCTCCTCAGTTAGCGTCGCCATTTTTGGCGCTATGTCGGCAGATCTGCAATTACACCAGCCGAGGAGCGAGGCTGTCTTCAGGAAGGGAATTACTCTCGCCGCATCTCGGTCGGAGACTATCGACTCGTTAAAGTTTTATCACAATGAGGATTTCTAGGTGCACTCGATACAGTACACGAAGGATCCGTCATCTTCCTAGGAAGATCGCTGGTCGCGGTTCTCCTGTTCTTTGGGGGTGTCCAGAGGGTAAAGGCGAGATGTCCATATATATTTATATATACATACTCGTATGTACATACGAGTGTTTTTTATATATCTATAGATATATACGGCGAAGACGGTTCTATGGCGTCGTCTCCGGAGAATCCCGACTGCTTGAGCGAAATGCCTTCCTTTTTGTTCCTGGTCTCTGAGAAACGACAGGGGATCAACTTCCGAGGGTGTACAAGTACACTTGGCGAGGGCTTCGTCTTCGTCGCTTCCGGTCGCCAGACCGGAAACTACCGACGAAGATGCGATCGACATTCGGGATATCGGGGTTGTTCGATGTTTTACGAACTATTAACGTCTCTTTCTCTCTCGTGATAGGCGAAAGGTTTGTATGCTCCTTCGCAAGGACCATACAGATATGTGTAGTGACTCGAGCTGCGCGAGGAATACAAAGTCTTTTGAGCAATCCCTGACCCTTCTCCCTTCGATTACTCCTACGGGGTCCAGTCTTCGCTAGCTTCGTTTCTTCTTCTTATTCTTCTTTTTTCTTTTTAATTACAACGAGAAAAATATAGCATCTCACTATGCGCTCTGACTCTCGACCCCGGCCAGGCTGGTCTTCGTGGAGGTCCTTGAAGAGGGCAACCGACTTTCTCGAACGCGCGACCTCCGGTCGTTTTTCACGTTTCCTGTCTCCTCTATGGTTGGATATCGTTTCTTTTCCGCGTGGGGCTCTTCTTCGACCTAAAGAACGACCGAAGGCGGTTTTCCAAGGGTCGACGTCCCATGCTGTAGGCGATGTCCAGCTCGTCGTTCCTGGACTCTCGAAAGGGGCTTATATCCTATCTATATACATCCGATTTAATCACAGTCGATGTAATCGTCGGCAATGTATATCGAAGTTCGTCTTTGATACCATGGGTTAGAATGGTGTTACGATTCGGCCCTGCGGAACACTTCCGGAAGCTGATGTCGATGCTGATGGGCACTTCGAAGTCTGATCAGAGATCAGGGAGTTTCGCCTGAATTTGGCGAAGTGACGTTCGCGCGATAAGAATTTTCCAAGCAAAAATCTGATTTTTACTTTAATTCTTGTCGTTTCGAGGAGGTTCTTCCCAAATTTGTCAGGTTCCACTGGAGCCGAATCGTTCCATTCTCCTGAGTGCCACAATTCTGGTGGTTGATAGTTCTCAGATGGGTTTTGATTAGACTTTCGGAATATCCTTCTTTGTTCGCCTCTCCTCTTTCGAATGCTAGAATCGTCCCGTTTGCAATTTGCGTCCAGCTCCCCGGAGAGAAAATAATTCTGCAAGAATTTGTCCTCACTTTAGTCGTTTCGAAGTCTTGCGCAAACAGCCTCTCCGACTTTTAATCATAGCAATTTCGAATCGTGGCAGAAATCATCACTTTGATATGGACAGAACTTTGCTGATTCACATCTAGATGTAGATTTTTCCCCGACTTTGGAAATCCCTTCCTACTGTCTGTTGCACTCTTAACCGTCCTTTCCAACGGGCAAGTTATTATTCCTTTTCGAAGTTGTTCCTGAAGCATAAGGTTACCGAGGGTGCACGGATGCAATTTCCAAGGCTGAGTGCTCAAAGGAGGAAACTTCCAACAAGAACACCATTTCCTTGAGGCCAAAATACCTATACCGAGGATTCCTTTTTCTTCAGAAACCACCCTGGTCATCTTTGCGACCCTTCGAGTTCCGGTTTGAAGAAATCTACCCTGGGTCGTCTACTCCTGGGGTGATGGTCCCACCCCGGTGCCTTATGGAAATCCGATTGACCGTCCCAGTCCAAGAGGAGTAAACTGAAATCCAAGTCTCGATTTGCAAAGGGTAGGTTTTGGAAGGTCACCCTCCAGGTCTTCCGAAGTCCTGAAACGTGATTTCCCACCCCTTCAATCGAATTCCCTGCAAATCGCGTGGTCGAAGAAGAAGAGGGAGAGGTGGTTACCAGGTCTTACAAGGTGTACGGAAGTGCTGGCCGAAAAAGCAATCGATTCGCAGTGATTCGTGTCAACGAGCTTGCAAAATACCATCAATTTGCATCCCTTCATCCCTCTGTTCTCCTGGGGAAATAAGGCCACCCTTGTGCGCAATCCGCGGAATCGGTTCAAAGGAGAGGACCCTTTATGTCGTGGCTTCCATCGAGGATTCAATCTCAGGTGAAAATCGCCCTCCTCTGCTGCACTCCTTGGAGAGGCTTCACATCCTCATCCCCCGGTCCGTTATGACTTCAACAATGGTTCGATGGATCGATCGAAGACCGTCGAACGTCTACGGCGCTCCGATGCCGAAGAGCGAACGTGATAATATTGTTTCTCCAACCTCCAGTGAAACGGGCACCCCGTGAGCTGCCTCTCGAGGAACGCGATCAATCCTTCCTGCTTCTCTCTACTGTACATTTGGCAATTGTCATCCTCCGCCGCCACTAAAAAATAAGGTCGTGTTTTATACACTTCCCACAGCCAGGTACTCGAAGATCACTCTCGACAAGGCGAACGTAGAACCTCTTCGCGTCGTCCAAGATGTCTTCTCCCGTGGATTCAACATTTACATTGAAAGCTGGCCACGCCATCGCTGCATGCCTTCTCCCCGAAAAAGTCCCTCCTCTCCACCAGCACCATTGTCGATCGTTGCCTTTCAGGATCCTTGTTAGGCCTGCTAGCCATTGCTCATTGAAGCCCGCGTCTTCGACCTTGCTCCGGCACCACTTGGTCCAAGTGGTGAATTGGACCTAGCTTTGATCAACGAAAACCCTTTACCGATGGGCTTCCAGAAATGGTCGCCGTCGACGAACCATTGGACTCCCTCGAGATTCACGAAGACAAAGGATGGTCTTCCAAGTTGGATCCCCAGCTTCCTGGAAGTTGGTTGGCGAAGGTTTATCTGGGAAGGTGAAAACGAGGGTCCCGACGTGGAACTCTCCGATTGGGACCTCTCGAGTACTCGGAGACTCATGAGCTGAACTCGGGATTTCTCGTCCCTCGGGATTTCTGGAAGCGGATATCTCCTCGGGCCATCCAAGGGACGAGGATGGAGAGCCAAGTGCGGGTGGCTGGCGTCTCTCTCGTGAGTCCCGGAAGTCAAAGGGCGGATCTTGAGGTGCTCTTCAGGGTCTCCCAAAGTCGACGGGGCTAGGCGGAGCGTTGCGGCGACAGAGAAAGGAGCGGCACGCTGGCAGGGCCTTCCCCGTCGAGCGACCGTCATACCGGCGTCTCGAAAGTTACCTTAAACAAGAATTTGGCTACTTTAGACAAGTCGAGTTTAGGGAGGAGACCTCGAATGAACACATAATTACACCTACGACTCTCTAATTGCGAAATGACGTTCTAGGAGCTGAATGATGGAAGCGATGGAAGTGATGAGAAGCGAATCTGGAAGGTAAAGATCACTGCGACCGACAGCACTCTAACGTGTGTCCATGTGTCATATACTACGTCGAGTGATCGTCATACCGGCGTCTCGAAAGTTACCTTAAACAGGAATTTGGTTACTTTAGGTAAGTCGATTTTAGGGAGGAGTCCACGAATGAACACATAAGTACACCTACGAGTCTCTAAATGCGAAAAGACGTTCTAGGAGCTGAACGATGGAAGCGATGAAAGTGATGGAAGCGAATCTGGAAGATAATGAAGGTCGCTGCGACTGATAGCAGTCTGACGTGTGTCCAAGTGTCACACAATACGTCAAGTGACCGTCATACCGGTGTCTCGAAAGTTACCTTAAACAAGAATTTCCTTGCTTTAGATCATTTGATTCCAGGGAGTTCTCGAATGAACGCGTAATTAGAGATACGAGACCCTAATTGCTGCGAAACGTTCTAGGAAATGGATGATGGGAGTGATGGAAGCGATGAAAGCGAATCTGGAAGGTAAAGAAGATCGCTGCGACCGATAGCACTCTAACGTCTGTCCAAGTGTCACACACCACGTCCATATCAGCGTTAGGCAAAGTGCCGGGGTCTGCTTCTCCCCCAGGAGGGTCGTTTCCGAAAACAATGCCGGAAGAAGGGCTGGAGGCCTCTTGGAACGCGAGAGAAAGCAGCTACTATGCACCTCTTGCAGACCTCTTAGAACTCGTACGGTCAAGTGTCCCTTCAAAGTATTCTCTTCTTGCGCAACAGTTGGACTTTTACTGGTGGACATTAGTACGTCGCGTTTACGGCTTCCAGGCTCCAATTCCCCCTGTTCTTTTCATTTCACCAACGGAAACAAATTTTACTGCACCCAAGAGTTAGACCAAAGCAATGACCATAGGCTTTGAACGTTCCTATCAATGTGCAGCGAAGGCAATATGCAGAGACCGGGCACTGATTGCCAACTTCCGACTATTACGCATCAGGGACGGCAACAAAAGTTCAAACAAATCTTCAATAAACAACCTCTACACTAAAATCAATATCGTTCCTAGAGGGAGCACGCGTATTCACCCTGCTTAAGGGTTAAACGCATTCCACCCTAGATACTGTGCGCTGTGCACCCAGGCACTTGGATCCAACCTTCTCATCTAGGACCACGACATTAGGTCCCTGAACAAATGTCGCGCCCTCAAAGTTAAATTGAAATTCCGAGCAGGGATTTTGACCGAATCATCTTATAAGCCCCGATTTAGTCCTCACCTCCCTGGCCGTCTTCTTGGAGCGTTTCCTCTCCAACTTGGGTGTCTGCGGCAGCAGGGTGTAGTCCCCACCAGTTCCTCCGCTGCGCTGTCTCGTTAGGGGCGGATGCGTCACCGCGGGGATCCTCGGGGGTGGCGAGAATTGGCTCCCCTGGGGCAGTAGGCTGTAGCCCAGGTTGTGGGTCTGGGTGAAGGGCGACGTGGCCGGGAAGTGATTCGCCACCACGGGCGCCCAGTACTGGTGGGAGTACTTCGCCGGAGAGCTTCCTGCGGGGAAATATCGGGTTACGGACCATCGAACAGCCAATTCTCAATCATTTATCGGGCGCGTATTAGATTTCCTACGGTTACGCCCGACTACGTGGGGAGGTTGGGGTGCGACGAACCGCCAAGGGCGGAAGGATGGAAGGAGTCGGGACGTAGTTAAGTGCTCAACGAGGCGACGGACCGGTCAGTCCGGAGGTGCCGGTGGAGGTGGGCATCGATCGAACCGTTTCCACGATATACTGGTATTTACGTGTTGGCGAGTCCCAGTCCAGGGTGGAACGGCAACGAAAGGTGGGAGATTCAGGGATCGACCCCTTTCGATCCTCCCGTCACACCCTGCACGTTAGCGCGATTCCTATCGACACGAAAGGACTCGGCGTCGATAAGGCGACCACGCCTAAGTCGGCCTCGTCGAACCCTTCCACCCAGCATATTCACGGACGAGCGCACAGTTCCTGGCAGAAAGCCTTCCCCGGAACGATTCCAGGAGCCCCGAAAGAGATTCCAGGAGAGGCTTACTGTCGCTCCGGGGATTACTGTCTCTCCTCTGCGCCTTCCAGGTCGTCGATCGCACCCTGCCGGCGGTCTCGGTGTTGACGGCGTCGACGCTGAGGCTCCTGGCGACCCCTCTGTAGGGGTTCCCGGCAGCGTTCTCGTTGGCAGCGGCGATCCCGGCCAGCTGCTCGTTCAGGGCGTACAACTTGGACGTGATGTCCTTGCCGATGAGGGTGTTGAGCACGACCTTCAGCAGAGGCCGGTGCCTCAGAACCCTGAGGAGCTTCAGCCGCGTCCAGCAAATGTAGGTGCTGGACTCCTCGGCGCGCACCGTCACCTGGAACACGTCGTCGATGTTCTCGTGGGTCGCCTCCCATTCCGGAGAGTCGACGAACTGATACGCCCTGACGTAGTGGAGGTGCGTACCGTCGCAAGTCACTTTCAACCTAGAACCACATCGAGTAAGTGTCCTGAAAGCGCAACACCCGGTCACTCGTGCTCAAGCTTCTACGAACGGTCGGACCTCGAAGAGTCTCGACAAGGTCCTGGACCCGGAGTGTTCCTCTACGTATGGAGAGTCTAGCCAAGCAGGGGGTTTCGCTTACTTGCCACGCAGGAGAATCGACAGCCTCTCGTCAGCTGGCGTGACCCCTTCGGTGGCGTAGGTCTGACCAGGATCCAGCTTGAGGATCCTGGCCTCCTTGGCCAGCTCCTGGAAGTGCTTCTTGCTGACCCGGTAGGGCTTGAAGAGCTTCAGGTACAGCTCGGCCAGCTCTGGACTCAGAGCCGGTGGGAGGAACCTGCAGGCCAGGATCAACGAGTGGATGCCGTTCAGCAGACCCAACGCCAGACACCACAGCATCGCGTCCAGCGCGCAGATCGTGATCCCGGCCCACAGGGCGGCCAACATGAAGCCGGCCGTCAGGAAGGTCCTCAGGGCAAGGACCGAGGCTTTGAACGACCTCGGCACGAGGAAGGCCGCCGCGAAGAAGAGGTTGGCTGTCTGAAAATGGGGTAACGCGTATTCCTATGATATCCTGTCGATCACCTCTTATCGTTTCAAGTCAAAATACCGAGACTGCGGCAGAATTAGAGACAAGACGAGGCGAACACTTCAACTAGTTGAACCCAACAGCACTCTAGTCTTTTTTATTGAAACTTGACCTGATGCAGCATTCGACTCGTCACCTCACTAAAATATGTTAAAGGATATATAAGGGGATGTGAAAGTGGCTTTCAAGGGGTCAATCGTTCATAAAAAAAGTCCATAAACAAATTAAAAGAAGTAGAAATTTCATGGGGGTTAGGACTTCTCTTATAGCCTTCGTATCCACGTTGTAAAGCTTGAAACGATTCGATCCCTCTAGTTTGAAGGAAATTTTCATAAACGAGACCGCTTTGATGCTACTTTCACGTCGTTTTAAGTTTAAGAACCTTGTGATCCTTCGGACGGTTCAGTAATTAACGCTTTCTAGAATTAATTGTGCGTTTAAAAATGGGCAAAGTTAATGAAACGTTCAACGTGCTCCGAGGTCCACGGTAGTACCAGTAAATCCTAATTGTCGGGTTAGAATGAGTTCTGCGATGAAGACCGAAATAAATCTTTTCATGCATTTTCGTCAGGCATTCTAAATGGTCCTTCCTGGTTCCAAAGGGTGTACCATCTACTCGAGAATACCGCTACGCCGGAAGAGGAGGAAAACTCGTGAAAAAAGCGGAACTGGGTGGGCGGAGGTTGGAGCCGAGTTCTTCCGCTCGGTGGTGGCTGCTCTAAACCACTAAGCTCTCCACGCCCCCGTCGTTCCCTCGGCAAATCGTCCTCTTACATATTTCCAGTTCCAGGGCAATATTTATCCTCTTATCCCCCCTGCTGGCTCTTATACAATTCGAATTCAATAGACATCCTGATCTGACGTGAACCTGCCGGGAGATTTCCAGGAATCTGGCGCCATCGAAACCCTCTGAAGGATTATTAGCGACATGGCGATACCGACCTAGGAGTTTAATGCGAGCAGGGAAATGATTACGAAAATATCCACCTTTGTTGTCGAAACTGGATTAACCGGGAATCCCCCCAAGTTAGGTAACATCCCCTCGGCCATGTGCAAAAGAACCAATTTAAGACGCGAAAGGGACAACGCTAAGGTCGCCAAAGTTGCGCAATTCGGGTAGCTGGAAAAGCTCGTGGTGTATTTCTGTAACAGTCTCCTCCATTCCCACCTCAGGGAAAACTAAGGAATGAAAATCGATACCGGAGCCGGTGCAGTGGTGTGTTGGGCTTTGGACTCTTGGGTCTCCTAACTTCCAGTGATGGGAAAATCTTGGATTCTGGTCCAGATAGCTGGCAAATGTAAACTCGGAACCGCAGCTGCGATACGTTCCCCACGTAATCCAGGTAACTAACAACTAATGTGATCAATGATAATGGAAGGGGCAGAGAACATCACGCACCACTAAGCCAGTCGAACTGCTGCGTGCACTGTTCTCAGGATTGCAAATTCAATACAATTATACATTATGGCGTAACGATTAAACGATATAACACTGGCGTCGGTCGGACGTGTTCCTGAAACGTGCTCTCAAAATTGAAACGTCCAGGAGCTCTATTTCCGCGTAAGCCGGATTACCTACAAATGTTACATGCCCGATGCCCATCACGCATTATCGGGTTATTGAGGCAGATCACGGATAATTCTACAGACAGCTACTTGGCTAGGAAGCGCGTTTGCCGAGGCAGTGGTAATCTACATTAAAACGCTTTCTACTGTCGAAACGTATTCCCCATCCACAGACCATCAACAACGTCCACCACAGCTGCATCTCACAGCCCAATGGTTATCGGGATATTGTTGGGCTATGCATTGGACGTTGAAGGCTGCGCCTTGGTGCCTTTCGGCAAATGGATCGAACGTTTCGATGATTCGTCGAATCATCTCTGCATACCGCACACCAAAGACCCACACTGCAAGCACGCAGCATTTATTTCCCCACGCAAAGCGTTTAATGGACTGACGTGCTTGTTGTGTGCGTAGATGCACCACAAACACATTGTGCGTTGAAGTCTCTTGGAGCATTTTGTGCGTTGGATTTGAATGCGTTGTATTGCTTGCTGTGTGCGTAGATGCACCACGAACACACTGTGCGTTGAAGTCTTTTTGGAGCATTTTGTGCGTGGGATTTGAATGCGTTGTATTGCTTGCTGTGTGCGTAGATGCACCACGAACACATTGTGCGTTGAACGTCTCTTGGAGCATTTTGTGTGTGCTTATTGTATGTGTCTTTGGTGTGTGGTTTGAAATAGTGTTAGTACAAATGGAGACTTCACCTGGAAGAGCTTGTGCTGCGCCGCTTCCCACTCGTCGCAGTAGCCTCCAGGAGTTAAGGCCGTGGCGTTGAGCCTCTCGGTGACGTTGCTGACCTCGGTGCTGTTCCAGACGTCCACCCAGAGTCCGGTGTAGTTGAGGTCGTTCAGGGAGTAGCCCCCTAGGTTTCCGAGGCCGGTGTAATTGACGCTGTAGCCCTCGGTGGGGTAGCTCGCCGTCGGAGAGCTGGAGAACGTCGGCGTCGTAGATGACGTCGACAGCAGACTCGCGGACGTGGAAGCGTCGCTCGTATTCGCCATCTTTCGTCGCGGCCGCGCGGTTCGTGCCATCACCTTCTTCGCCTGTAATCAATCGGGTCTTAATTAAGCCTAACCACCCTTGCACCACTTCCTAAGCGCCCAACAACTCTGATAGAAATCTGATATCCCATAGCAGTCCCCTGTAGCAACCCTGTAGTCCAATATTATCAATTGCTGACCAATATTGAGGTAATACAATGCATCACGTCTCAGTATATATTACATCTAATATATCAGTACTATAGGATAAATGTCACGATTAGTCCTGCAATATTCCAGCAATATTCGTAACATTTACCCGCTGGATGAACTCCAGTTTACCAATACTGCTCTCAATGAGTATTGCTACGTGGGGTGGTTCTTAATTTCTTCGAAGTTAAGAAACACCTTTGATTAGACGGAAAGTTTGCTGAACTTTAATTTCATTAATGTCATATAACTAGGAATAAAAAACGTGGAAATGAATGCAAAATATGCGGAACAGCTGTAGGTTGGCGAAAGGGTTATGAACCCTGTTGTGGGGCATTGTTGCGGGGTGCTTAAGCTAGGAATAGCAGGATACGGTCTCGGACTGAGACGTGCACCAGGGCAACTGAAAGCAGTTGGGTAGGTCAATTTCGAGGGAATCTGTTGCGGAAAACGTGCGCAATATCTATCGACTCCAGGAGAACGTGCTCCAGTTGTTCATCGGCGCTTGGGCGGGGATTATTCCAAGCCACGCAACCCCCGATCTGGTAACGAGCGTAATGTATAAACGTAATACTTGGTTCCCTTCTTCCAGGATGGCTGCGGTAGATCATCTCCGGGCGTGAGGGAGGGAAGGAATCAATCCCGAAAAACATTTCCAATATCCAGCTGGCCGGGGACCGCATCGAGTCCCTTGATATAAAGCGCTCGCTCCGTTCGGGTGGAACAAAGCCTGCAATCGCGAGGGTGGAAATGGGAATTCGTAATGTACACAGAGCGGGATATCCGCGTCTGAATTCCGCGGTTTCCCCGCGTTTACGTCTAGTTTGCCTAATGGGTTATCCAGCTCCAAAATCCAGGAGCTGGGTGAGGTCCTCCGCTTCCTGGGGCTCCAGGACCCTCGGAACTCTTCGGTAGGACGTCGACTCGTTTCCGACAGAAAATCGCATCCCGGGTTCCTACTCGGCTCGCTCGGAACTGGGCCAACTCGTTCACCGAGGAAAATGCAAATGCAAATCCCTCCTCGATGGTGCCTCGACATTGAATCGGCCCCACCGACTAGGCAGCCAACGATCTTTATTATGTTCTGTTTGTTCATGTTAAATATCACGTGACACACTCGTAGAATCGCTGTGCAACTCAATCTCAGCTGGAATTAAGTACCACGTAGTTAATTCAAGGTCGTGGGAACGAGGAGTCCTAGGAAGAGGTTGGAGTTGGTTGGAGTTCGAGGGGAACTGGGTGTCCTGGAAGTTGACTCGTCGCCATTCGGCGACCTACGATGGCATTGTTAAATTGTATCGGGTATTTAAACAGCCCTAGAATGGCGCCAGAGGACTGAATAATTAAGGGACTTTATCGCGCGTTGCAATATCCTCGCAAGTGGATGAGTACTTCGGTGGCAAAAGTACGCGGAAAGGGATTACGGTTCCCTGGGGCTCTGGTCTGGCTGGGAAGCTCTCAAATGGAGATTCAGAGCCCTTTATCCTCTTTACGAGTCTCGAGGAGGAATCATAGACTTCTAAGGTAGGTCTGTGCGAAGAATAGAAATAGTCTTCAGGGTCGAATCGGTTTCGCAGGTGGCCTATTGGATCCTGAAGTCGGACGTCCACCAGGACCTCGCTGGTCTCAATTCTACCTATCCTCCTTCCTTCTCCATTCCACCGTCTCTCCAATCCCGGTAATTAAATAATCGTCCTTTAGATCCTGGTTGAAAATGCAATCACGCAATTATCCTCCAATTATTGACTGGTGAAACTTCTTTCAGATCATTTGCTAGTTTCCCAGGAAGTTATCCTGGAGGGAACCGTCGACTGAAGGGAGCGTTAATTAGAGTTAATTAAAAACTTGGGATTAATTCGTCGCCTTGGACGGCTTAGAGCCGACAGCCCGTGTCGATACAAAGTCCTGGATAAAGGACCCCGCTGGAGCCCGGAAAATGAAATTTTCCTTCCAAGTATCCTTGTTGCTCCGCGAACTGGGGTACGTGTTCCCAGGGAATGCGAATGAAAGCGAGAAAAGTGGAAGTCGTCAACCAGCTCGCTTCCTGCCCAAGTGTTGATGGTCGTTCTACAGAGACTCTGGAAACTGGTCGTTCTCTTCGGTCCCTGGGTTTCCGTACCTTGAAAGGGTCCACACCTTGAAAGAAGTCCACTGCCCTCGTTCGTCCGGCCAAAAGAAACCCGGGGCCGTCTTCAAAGGCGTATTCGAAGGAACGCGTTCAGGAGAAACTGTTTTTTTCAACCTCGAGAAGCAACATTCACTCGTCATCCAGCGCTCATGCGGACAGTCTTTAAGGTGAAGTGAAACATCCTTCAAATCAGTCGATTCGAATACAACACTTTTTTTTAAGGGTATTAGACCAAACTGTCCGAAACTTTGACACATCACTCCTGATCATCTAAGAATTGTCCTGACACATTAAAAATTTGGATTTTTCAAAAACATTTTTTAACTCAGTCCAGACCAGAACAAAAATGGCGTCGAGCTCTCGAGCTCTCATAATTCGATCAATATACAATTATCGAAGGCTCTGATATGACAATCGAAAGGGTCAGGACAATTTTACGACAATTTAGAACACTCTGGTAGTCGATAAACTCGCATTTGAACGGGATAAAGGCAAAAAAAGTGTTGTATGCGCTTCTTTGCTAAAACGATGGTAATACGAGGTCTCGGAGTGAAAATTTAATTGACCTGGAAATCACAGATGGCGCAGGGGGTCCCTCCGCAGTCAATTAGGGCCCCAGAAGGCATGAATCCAGAGGATTTCTGGAGTTTTACTTCGATTTCTTTATAATTATTGTACGAAAACGACAGGTGGAATATGCCATTTGATACAATACACAATATAATTCGACCCAGCTGTCAATATAAAAACGAACGTCGGCGACGTAGGCATTTAGAAAAATCTTCTTTATCGACGTTGATCAAGTTCCTCGACATGTTTCACTTCACCTTAAATCCCGACATACCACCCGGAAATAATTGACTTCTCAGCTACTTCTCGATTTCCTCGTTCTATAAATTCTCCAATTTCCTCAAGTTCTTCTAATCATACTCTCCAGTTCTGAGGGCGTATATAGAGTTGCCTAATGACTTCAACAGTTTTTGCCAAAAGCCGAGAATTTATACCTGCGAGAAATGTTGCTTTTCTAACAAAGTTATCCTGTTATCTCATGACACATGGGACCATTAAAAGTTTCATGGTCCAGGAGGATACGTCGTGTAACGTACAGTAGAAATAATTGGAAACCGTAATGAACTGTGCCAGAGTATGTTTTGTTTATTGGGGGTGGGGAGGTATAGACAAAAATTATGGGGTTTGGGATTTCTTCCCATATGCAAGTTCATCACGCGAATCTGGTGGGAGTCGAACATTGGGCATGTACACCGATGTGAGGAGGACGTAGTAAATAATTGTACATACCCATTTGCGAATTTACCGCAGTATTTAGGTATTTACATAAGCCAGAGGTCGGTCGGAGAGAACTGGAAAATGGATAATCCGACTCTATCTCTGTCATGGAAAGTAACCTTCTAACTGATTGGACCATATACATGTCAACTTGAGAGATACACTGCCGCAATTTCGGGCCACCAAATCCGCGCCCGTGGCCAAAAACAGCGTAAGTCTGTTATATGGAATTCTGCACGGCGAAATGCAGCTCAAGATGGCGGACGGAAAATCCGAAGAAAAAAAAAAAAAAGAGAATAATGAACGAGAGAAATATTTCACGCGGTTATGTGGGATTTTCTGGAACTTTAAGGTGAAGTGAAACACGCCGAGGAACTTGATCAACGTCGATAAAGATTTTTCTAAATGCCTACGTTGCCGACGTTCGTTTTTATAGCTGGGTCGAATTATATTGGGTATTGTACCAAATGGCATATTCCACCTGTCGTTTTCGTACAATAATTATAAAGAAATCGAAGTAAAACTCCAGAAATCCTCTGGATTCATGCCTTCTGGGGCCCTAATTGACTGCGGAGGGACCCCCTGCGCCATCTGTGATTTCCAGGTCAATTAAATTTTCACTCCGAGACCTCGTATTACCATCGTTTTAGCAAAGAAGCGCATACAACACTTTTTTGCCTTTATCCCGTTCAAATGCGAGTTTATCGATTACCAGAGTGTTCTAAATTGCCGTAAAATTGTCCCGACCCTTTCGATTATCATATCAGCGCCTTCGATAGTTGTATATTGATCGAAATATGAGAGCTCGACGCCATTTTGGTTTTGGTCTGGACTGAGTTAAAAAATTTTTTGGAAAAATCCGAATTTCGAATGTGTCAGGACAATTCTTAAATGATCAAGAGTGATGTGTCAAAGTTTCGGACAGTTTGGTCTAATACCCTTAAAAAAAGTGTTGTATTCGAATCGACTGATTTGAAGAATGTTTCACTTCACCTTAAGTTTCTTCTTGGTTATTAGATGGATGCCCCTTCATAGAACGGACTATTTTCATTTTATTCTATTTTTTACGTTACCTTCGCAAACTCAAGATGCTCGAGATAAACGAAAAACTTCCTTAACAAATAATTTTCACGTCATCCAAGCATGGCCACCTGTAGAAGTAGATTTTCTTAGTAATAGTTGCTTTTATATGTAGCGTCAGTAATTTGAGGATGTTTTGGCAATATAGGTATCGAGTAGTTCAGGGAAAAGACGAGACATCCTTGTTCGAGGATCAAGACATCCTTGGTCGAATCATGTTTCCTGGACCACGCGCTAACTTTTCTGAGCACAGGTCAGTACCCGGAAGTTAAGTCGAGTTTTTGTACAAAACAGTCCCTGATGTTTCCTAGCCGCTTCCGGTGGGGACTTTTCGCGGGAATTCAATTTCCTCGCGTTTTCGTTAGCCCCTCTTCCGGGAAAACGCGCGGAATCGATACGGATGTCCTTAAGGCGACATGAAAGTAGCGTCTGGAGGGTCTTATTTATGAAACTTTTATCCGAACTGGATGTATAGAATCGCTTAAAATTTCCCCATTTGAATGGAAAGGCCCTAAGCAAAGTTTTGGCACTCATGGAACGTAATTCTTTCCTACATTTATTTATAAACGTTTCCTTAATTTATTATAGAAATTAAATTTTATGGGCATCAGGATCTTCCTTAGGGCCTACACATTCACATGGTAAAGTTTCAAACAATTTTACTCAGTCTACGCAAAAGTTGTATAAATAGTTGGCTCCACAGGTACCATTTTCACGTCACAGTAAGGCCTTGAGGAAACGCGAAGGAAAAAGCGCGGGACTCTCGTACACTTCCGTCTCGTCGAATTAAGGTCTTTTCTGCGTCCAGGGAGGGAAATTCAGCCTCAACCGTGAGGGGGAGAACGAATATCCATCTCGAGGGAAAAGCAAGGTACGAAGTCCTTCCGCGCGAGATAATTCCGAGTTGACATTACGTCCTTTTTCCTTCGGGCCTCTCCTCCGGAGACTCCGTAGAGCCGCCATCTTGCCTGCGAGTTTAATGAAAGGAAGGTCCCTGGAGATGCTGAAAAATTGCTCTAAATTTCTCCGGATAATTTCGATAGGCTAGAGTATTTAGAGAGGATTGCTAGGTACATAATTATTCCCGAAAGGCAGTTGAGAAATAAGAAACTTTAAATATAAATATTCTTAAGATGGAGGTAAGATGGATTCGGCGACGCTGAAGAGGCGCTATTTTCCTCAGTGAGGCGGGGGATGCGTAATTTCGTTCGGGATTTTTGGATTTTATCGCAGTGCCGCATACATTACTATTTGATGAGGGCAAGAAGAGGGACCTCGGAATGGAATCTGAAAAATCTAAGTCGTACATCATTCCCCGACGTAGCCGAGAGTTCGCCCAAACCACGGCGTCATTGACTCGGTCCAGCCCAGGAACGATTCCTCGTAAGTGCGTCGATTTAGCGAAGGTTCCTCGATTTGGAAGTTCCTCCGGTTCGAGAATGAAAAATCATCCACGGGAGCACGATCTCCTCGTAATGGGCAAAAAGGCGAATGCGATGGTTGTTCGCTATGATGCGCACCGGTCGTTTGGGCGATCTTATAGTGCCGATCCCAGCTGGGGTCCAGCAGTTATGGGGATTTATGCCCCACCAGCCACTGGACACCCATCCAGCTCGTGGGGCACTTCCATCGATGCCTTAAATCCATGTTTCATCCCGCGTTTCGATAATAATTCCCGCGACTTCAGCGGAATTCCTCTAACGTCATCGCCAAGCTGAAAGCAGTCCCACCCCAACATGAGGTAGCAGCATGAAGTTTAATGTATACGTCCTAATAATTTCTTTAATCGCATCCAAATAGCAGAAACACCCCACGACACCACGTCTAGAGAAACAGAAAAAAAATCGAATACGAGTCATTTTGATGTGTCACGGAATTTGATGATCGAATGACAGGACATTGGGTGCTGGGCTTTGGCTTTGGGTCGTTATGTTCACCAACCTCTCGATTATAGGAAGTTTATTTGTAAGTATAACATGTCACGGAGAAATAACATGGAAGCAATTTTGTTCGGGTGGTCTTATATCCCCGTATCGCCAAAATTGTGGTTCCCAGGGATTTATGTCATCGGGAAAACCAAGGTGGTTATCTGTGCCGTGGGGTGCCTCGAATGGCCGCCCAACCCCTAAGATCCTCTAGGACCCCTAGGTTCCCCGGATTCATTTCACGTTCATATAATAAGTTGGAAGATTCCGCAAAATTTCTTCCACGGGGGGTCGGCCTCAAAATACGAGCCTTATCGTTTCATATTCCGAGTTCCTGGAGGCAGAGGGGAACTCTAGGGGATGCGGAGATTTAACCAGGGTATTGTTTAGTCGACGTCGTCGAACGACGTATCCGATCGAACCATCCGAATGAACGTGGCTTCTAGGAGACCCTATGTAGGGCATCGAATTTGTGCGCGATATACGCGGAGATAATCATATTCGGTCGACGGAAATTTCTCCGACAAATATTTGAAGAGATAGATGCAAAGCCTGAGAAGATTCCGAAAAATTCTTCGCTATTCCTCTAATATTGACGTACCGACGATGCATTTCGAGGTATAAAAATTGAACTTGATATTGTTAAGGTGAAGTAAAACACGTCGAGGAACTTGATTAACGTCAATAAAGAAGATTTTTCTAAATGCCTACGTTGCCGACGTTCGTTTTTATATTGACAGCTGTGTCGAATTATATTGGGTATTGTACCAAATGGCATATTCCACCTGTCGTTTTCGTACAATAATTATAAAGAAATCGAAGTAAAACTCCAGAAAACCTCTGGATTCATGCCTTCTGGGGCCCTAATTGACTGCTGAGGGACCCCCTGCGCCATATGTGATTTCCAGATCAATTAAATTTTCACTCCGAGACCTCGTATTACCATCGTTTTAGAAAAGAAGCGCATACAACACTTTTATTGCCTTTATCCCGTTCAAATGCAAGTTTATCGATTACCAGAGTGTTCTAAATTGTCGTAAAATTGTCCTGACCCTTTCGATTCTCATATCAGAGCCTTCGATAATTGTATATTGATGGAAATATGAGAGCTCGACGCCATTTTGGTTCTGGTCTGGAAGGAGTTAAAAAATTTTTTTGAAAAATCCAAATTTTTAATGTGTCAGGACAATTCTTAGATGATCAGGAGTGATGTGTCAAAGTTTCGGACAGTTTGGTCTAACACCCTTAAAAAAAAGTGTTGTATTCGAATCGACTGATTTGAAGGATGTTTCACTTCACCTTAAAGGCTGACGAAAATAGGTTTATAGATCTACAGTGGTTTTCATATTTGAATTGCCTATTTCTTTTTTAATATTAAGCCACACAATCTTTTTGAAGGGTAAGTGCAAAATTTAATAAAGTCTGATGGACATTTTGTAGGGTGCACCAGGTCTACTCTGGTGCAGGTTGACGTAGGGATGATGCATCTTGAAGTAAGAGGATTAAATTTGACACTTCTTTTTTTTTCTAGCTGATGGAAGAAGATCGACGGGTTTTGTAGCTTCCATTTTCGGATTGGTTGCTTTTTTCTCGCGCGACGCAATCTTGATGGAAATGGAGCCGATGAGACCGGTTAATGGAAAAGCCGAAATGTATTGCTTTATCGGACTATAGCAGGAAGCACCGTGGTATTGGAGTACGATAATGGCTCCGTTATCAGGTTCTCCTTTCATGTCCTCGGCACCGGCCAGTGGTCCTTCCTTATTGCGTCCGATAAGGAGGGAATCTCAGCCTCGTCCTTATCAGGGGCGCATTGAAATCATCCCTTAAAGCTACCCTTAAGGCTTCTCCTTCAAGGAAGTAACTCCTTCTCCGCTTTGATCATAAGCAAATTATAAAATTTCTCGCCTAGAGGAGAATCCTTCTACCGGAAAGAAGGTACACAATTTAATAACGACCTGATTAAGCCCTCCTGTTAGTCGGATTTAATAGAAAATAAAAAAAAATTAGATAGCCGATTGAAGACGCCGACGATTAACGACGATAAATTTAGAGAACGCGGCGCTATCCATTAATGCATTAAAGTCTTATCATATTTGGGACCAATTGACAATGACGGATGATGCGCTTATGTGACGGAGACGCATTGGTGGTTTGCATTATTAATTATCTCGTCCTTCGATTGATCATCCCAAGGTATCATGACCCCATCAATGACGTGGAGGGTGAGTGCATTTTGTCAGGGAATAAAATGGGAACTCTGCTTCTTCTGTTAAGGTGAAGTGAAATATCCTTCAAATCAGTCGATTCGAATACAACACTTTTTTTTAAGGGTATTAGACCAAACTGTCCGAAACTTTGACACATCACTCCTGATCATCTAAGACTTGTCCTGACACATTAAAAATTTGGATTTTTCAAAAAAATTTTTTAACTCAGTCCATACCAGAACCAAAATGGCGTCGAGCTCTCATATTTCCATCAATATACAATTATCGAAGGCTCTGATATGAGAATCGAAAGGGGCAGGACAATTTTACGACAATTTAAAACACTCTGGTAATCGATAAACTCGCATTTGAACGGGATAAAGGCAAAAAAAGTGTTGTATGCGCTTCTTTGCTAAAGCGATGGTAATACGAGGTCTCGGAGTGAAAATTTAATTGACCTGGAAATCACAGATGGCGCAGGGGGTCCCTCCGCAGTCAATTAGGGCCCCAGAAGGCATGAATCCAGAGGTTTTCTGGAGTTTTACTTCGATTTCTTTTTAATTATTGTACGAAAACGACAGGTGGAATATGCCATTTGGTACAATACCCAATATAATTCGACCCAGCTGTCAATATAAAAACGAACGTCGGCAACGTAGGCATTTAGAAAAATCTTCTTTATCGACGTTGATCAAGTTCCTCGATGTGTTTCACTTCACCTTAAACGGCGCTAAAGAAATGGCAGAGGGAGGAATATGCACGTCGTTTGCGGGACGTCGGCGATGACGTTATCGGAAATGCTAGAAGAGGTCCTAAAATAACACTTAGCAACAATTGAGCCCGTCATCGGGCCGTCTGCCCTGCCTGAAAGGACGATATCATCTCTTCCGATGGCGCAAGATGATAGCGGATGTACGCCATGTTGTCCGTGTCCCATGTTGCGAGGAAAGGTGCTCTAGATCTAGGACAATATCGTGGAAACTACTATTTCTCTCTTAATGACACGTCCTTTTACCAGGACTCTGAACACTCCTGACGCCTGAGGTGTATCTAGCATTGCGCCTGCACCTCCTAGGATCGATCGCCGTGGGGAAGATTTTAAGGTAAACTTCCTTAAAAGAACTTTAAAACTATCCCACCTCTTCAGGTACTTCTCATCGACGTAATTAATCATTCTTAATTGCCGTAAAGTGGGGAAAGTTTGAAGAATTTCCGTTTAATTAAGATTTAGTTATGTATGGGTGCTGGGAGGTCGCTGGTGGACGTTATCCTCCGACGTTAAGTTTGCAAAAACGTCCTGGAGAAAAAGTTAGGCGCGTTGTTACGGGGTCTATTATCAGGTCGAGGGTTGAGAAAATTGTTGAGGAGGTTAACGATGGTAAAATTTCCCGGCGTACTTTTTACGTCCCTGGACTGGTGCCAGGTCTGAAGTTCGCCGCTTTGGGGATACATAGGTTAGCCAGGTTTAATGTCGAAACTGTCAAGATACTTTTAACAGGGAACAGGAGTTTCTTATTAATCCGAAGGAATTGAGATTTCTCGGTTACATCGAATTGAGGGAATTACAAATTAAGGTGAAGTGAAACACGTCGAGAAACTTGATCAACGTCGATAAAGAAGATTTTTCTAAATGCCTACGTTGCCGACGTTCGTTTTTATATTGACAGCTGGGTCGAATTATATTGGGTATTGTACCAAATGGCATATTCCACCTGTCGTTTTCGTACAATAATTATAAAGAAATCGAAGTAAAACTCCAGAAAACCTCTGGATTCATGCCTTCTGGGGCCCTAATTGACTGCGGAGGGACCCCCTGCGCCATCTGTGATTTCCAGGTCAATTAAATTTTCACTCCGAGACCTCGTATTACCATCGTTTTAGCAAAGAAGCGCATACAACACTTTTTTTGCCTTTATCCCGTTCAAATGCGAGTTTATCGATTACCAGAGTGTTCTAAATTGTCGTAAAATTGTCCTGACCCTTTCGATTCTCATATCAGAGCCTTCGATAATTGTATATTGATGGAAATATGAGAGCTCGACGCCATTTTGGTTCTGGTCTGGACTGAGTTAAAAAATTTTTTTGAAAAATCCAAATTTTTAATGTGTCAGGACAAGTCTTAGATGATCAGGAGTGATGTGTCAAAGTTTCGGACAGTTTGGTCTAATACCCTTAAAAAAAAGTGTTGTATTCGAATTGACTGATTTGAAGGATGTTTCACTTCACCTTAACTCGTGGGATCGATCGATCGATGGATGTAGGACTGCTGAATCTCGACGTCCAGTGATCGATTTTCACGACTTCGAGTCTGGGGATCTTTTATCTACAGGTCTAATCAAGGCCATTTGATTTTTTCCTCGTTATCCTCCGACACTGACGTGAGAGCTATACAAGTGTTCCGAAATGTCAGGAAAATGTTAATGGGACGAGGTGAGGTGAAGAAGCATTACACCGTTGTTCCCCTTATCACATAGTAGAAAGACAGTATGACATTCCACGATGTAGAAAAAAGAATTAACGAATATATAGAACACATCTTTACGCACACCTACGGAACGCGATGTTACAATTGTAAAATATTTTCTTTTGTAAAATATTTCGCTCGTCGTCACGAGATAAAAAATGAAGAAAAGCGATTATTTTCATCATCTCTTTAAGTCAATAAATCCAGGAGGGTGTGCAGTTCGTGTCGAAGTCAATGTTTACATGCTCGGAAAGGCAACGGTATTGTTGATAAATTTTCATGACGCCATCGTGACGTTGCTCGAGAGGCGCTTACGATACGCTGCGTTAACCGGGCACAGCTCATTTCACTCGCAACACTCGCAGCGTGCGGATGTCGTTACGCTCCGCTCTCCATCTGAGGAACAATAACGGTGTGTATATTGTTTGCAATTTACCATGACGTGTCATGATTCCTGTGACGTACCGTCGCGCATTCATATCCGCGTGACGGTTGCCGATTGCGCGTGACAAAATTTCGGTGAAATCCATTGTTGTCGTATTAAGGGAACGACGAGAAGTTATTGTTCACAATTTGTATGACTTAATGTGAACCATTACACGACATGCAAGTTGTGGACAGCTCATTTTACTTCCGGCGCTCGCTGTCAACATTACGTAGTTGTCGTGATGTTCTCAGCTTCAGAAACAATATTGTTGCATGGACTTTAATGCTCGAAATCCTTGTTGTTAATCATATGATAAATCAAAGGCAATCGCTTTTCAAGGAACGAAATCGTTTTTACTGATTTCCGAGTGAATAGCCCCTCGATCTAGAACTAATAATATTCAAGTAAAGGCACTTATCCCCCCAATGATCTTGTAGCCAATAATTGAGCCGCTCAGTGCACACATCGACTAACTCCACTTTTTGAAAAATCTTAAATTTAGGTGTCAAAGCACTTGGTATAGTCATAACTTTTTATATTTATAATATCTTTCCTGATTAATAGAGATTAACACCATTAAACGGCAACATTTTTTTGGGCATTGAATAATAAGTAATTTATTTCAGAAGCCATTTTGATTAACTCCATACTCTAATGTAAATCGTAGACGAATACCTGGCAGTATAGTATTATTGGATTATCTGTTGCGGCCGTACATCGACGCTTTTTTTTTTAAACAGCCGAAGATGCTTTCCCCCTTTCAACAATATGAGTAATAAAATCGCATCAGCAAACAGATAGAAAGAAGCGCAATGCAGACGGTAGTTAGTATAACAGTGATCTCTCACGCTGAATGTTACCGTATACTTCACCAATATTACACGGACTACATATTTTTTGGTCTTTTCAACATTACTCCCTGATTGTTTTTAAAGAACTAAATATTATACCGTTATAATCAAGATGAGTGAAACTAATAACAATGTGGATGTGGAAAGCAGGGATGATTCTTCAATACGATTTATCAGCAGAAAGTCTGGGGCAAGAAGACGTTTATCGTGTTTCTCGGATTCATCCGATTGCAACGGTACAAATTCCCCAACAAACACATCGATTGGGAGGAAAAGAAGTCGTAATCCTGATAAATGGGCACGAAATTTACAAAAGCATAACGGAACAAAAGGTTTGGCATACAGGAATAGGGGAGGAAATTTAATACCTGCAAAAACATTTGTCGATATAAAATGCAGACGATTATTTTTTGGCTATTCTTTCTTATTAATTTTATATACCGTTAGATGAAAACTATAACTGTATTTATGTATTCTACATTATATATTTGAAGTTATATTATAATAGGAATTTTAAAAAAGAATCTACATTACTTCATCGCATTTCTCAACTTTTTGTTTTATGGAGTTAAACAATGTGTGCACTGAGCGGCTCAATTCCACGATCAGATCGCTTTCGGAATGATCAGCATTTAGCCCTCTTTTTAATCAAACATCCCCGTCCCGAAAAAATGATTTACCAACTCAAAGTTTCATTTTTTTTTTTAATTCCAGTCCAACCTGAAAGCTCTCATTCATATATATATTTTTTAATTTCAGCCCACCGTGAAAGCTCAAGTTTTGAATTTTGTCGAGGCTCGAGTCGATTATAAGGACATAGAGAAAGGGAAGTCTCAATTGTTCATTGCACTTTCCCAAGTCGGGTATGGGAACTTCCATCCGGGGCAGTCGAGAGAGTCTCTCGAGAGGAAAAGCTCGGGTGCAGTCGCGGCAGTTTCGAAGGGCGATTTCAAAGCGAGCCGTAGCTTTTGTGCGAACGATGGAGGCCACGACCCCTGGTGGAAAATCCCTGTAAAAGCAAACCCCATTGAAGTCCCCAATCTCGGAACACGCTTCCTCGTTAACGAACTTCAGAGACCCACGGATTTCGGTACGGGGGAAGTTTCGACTCTTTTCGGGTTTTCCTACGGGTTTTCTGTTTTCCTTTTCCGTTTGTTACGGTGAACTCTCTCTAGCCCCGAAAAGCGCCATTAGGCCGACCCGGTGGTCGCAATCCTCCCTCGTTATTCGGTCCTAGCTCTTTGTTAGAATTCGAAACGCTTCCGCGATCACGCGTGCAACGAGTCGTTCTCGTTACTCTCGTTACTCTCCCTTGTTCAGCTTGCCTCCAATTACACCTCCGATCCTGTGCAGCGCTACAAATTAATCCCCAATGGTGGACTTTAAAAAACCAGCGGGAAATTTAACACTAGGTTTACGGGACCCGTCAATTTGACGGAATTCAAACTTCAAAAGGAAATACCGAAAAAACCATAGCATTAATTTTAACCATTTTTGTATCGCAAATTAATCATTTCATCCAAAGAATTTGTACACGCAATTATTTTTTCCTAAGCCTTCTAATTATTAAAATCTGTATGTAGTATACCTATCTCTACGAAACCCGTCAAATTGGCGGACTAGCTAATTTCATAAACAATCCATATATATTTGCTTCGTTGCAGTGAGTGTAAGGCGAAGATGAGAGTGAAAGTTTGCATTGAAAGTGGAGAAATAGAAGGATCTTCGGATAGTGAAGAGGAAAACTTCTTGAAAGGGTGTCGTAGCAAGAAAAGGATGCGCATTCTTTCTAGTTCTGACTCCGAGGATGAGAGGACGAGCATTCCAATAATTTCCGTGATAATTTTTAAGAAAGGACTTTTTACTTATTAATAATTTATTTAAACGTAAAGCCTAGTGTTGTTTAATACAGACTTAATTTGAATAAATCGATTTTTTAAAGAAAATGCGGATTTTCATTTACCCGTCAATTTGACGGGTGCTCGTAGAAACAGGTATATAAAAAACGCCCGTAAACCTAGTGTTAACGATGCGAGTCCTGGGACGGAATTTCGGGTAGGTCAGGGTTTTCTCGTCGAGAGTTTTGCACGAGCGATCACGGAGAAACGATTTTTGCGCGATAGCTTCCTTGCAATTTGGATCTGCCCTTCAATGTTCTCTCCTCGAAGTGCACGCGAAATGTGGGGGGAGTGGCTCTCATACTCTCTCACTTCCGGTTTATCTGCAATTATGTCCTGGCGCGATAACGCGCCATCCATTATCCTAAGATGGACAGCTGTTAACGTAATGAACTACTGCCAGGACGATAAAGTCATCTCGCGTCGACGTGATAACCTATTCGGATCGGTTTCCGACCTGTCTTATGTCCGTATCTTCTTTGATTAACTTTCCCTAATTATCGTTATATCTTTTGTTCTTAGATGAGTACTCTTCAGGGCTGGTAGAGCTCTAGTTTCTAAAAATGCATAAAAAGCACATCCTGGAAAGTGACTGCCATTTTTTTAGAGGAAGCCATCATCGTTACGTCTGATGGCAATTCTACGGATAACGAGTCAACTTGCGCGCAATTACGAACGGGTGCGTCGATGACGCGACACTCCGAGACCGGGAAAGTAATAACAAGCTCGCTTGTCAATTAACAGTCGAGTTGTTCGCAGTTGGTTGTATTGTCACGTATTTAACGCTCCAGGATGCGCGCAAGGCCCGTTCCGGTAGAATCTACCTTGCGAAACTCCTTTGAGCTTGAACATGACGGCACTTAATTAATCGGGTTCCTCTATTACTTGACGCATCCTCGTTATGCAGTGAGTTTCGAGGACGGATGCCGAGGTGGGTGCAGTAACTTTGTTCAAGCAGAATTATAATGTGACGATTCTTTTTGGGTCGATAGAAGAATCGATGTCATCATCACCATCGTTTTGTGCCTTTCGTTGTACCATTAGTTCGACTTATAAGGTTCTGATAGGTTCAGACTTCCACGAACTAGGTGGTGCGGCGATGATACTGACGATGATAATGGAGATGATAAGTATTTCATGGCGAGTGCTGAACACCTTAGTCTATCATCAAATAGGATTCCAGCTTGTTGAGCGGTGCGTAGAGGCGAGTTTCTGTGATTTGTTGGGACAAATCTGGCGATTATAGGTCTTTTGGGAACTTACTTCTGCACTTCTTCTTTGCGATGTAGATGTTGGGAAATGTTGAACATCTTAGCGCGTTATCAACTATTGATCTAACAATGTTGAGCACTGCATCGAGGCGAGTTTCTGTGATTTGTTCGGACAAACTAGCTGATTCCGTCTTCCTGGCACTTATTTCTGCACTTTTTCTGTATGATCTAGATCTTGGAAAATGTTGAACATCTTAGCGCGTTATCAACTATTGATCTAACAATGTTGGGCACTGCATCGAGGTGAGTTTCTGTGATTTATTGGGACAAACTAGCTGATTCCGTCTTCCTGGAACTTATTTCTGCACTTTTTCTGTATGATCTAGGTCTTGGAAAATGTTGAACATCTTAGCGTGTTATCAACTATTGATCTAACAATGTTGAGCACTGCATCGAGGCGAGTTTCTGTGATTTGTTGGGACAAACTAGCTGATTCCGTCTTCCTGGAACTTATTTCTGCACTTTTTCTGTACGATGTAGATTTTGGAAAATGTTGAACATCTTAGCGTGTTATCAACTTTATATCCAACAATGTTGAGCACTGCATTGAGGCCAGTTTCTGTGATTTGTTCGGACAAACTAGCTGATTCCGTCTTCCTGGAACTTATTTCTGCATTTTTTCTGGATGAATTAGATTTTGGAAGATGTTGAACATCTTAGCGTTTATCAACTATTGATCTAACAATGTTGAGCACTGCATCGAGGCGAGTTTCTGTGATTTGTTGGTACAAACTAGCTGATTCCGTCTTCCTGGAGCTTACTTGTGCACTTCTTCTTTATGATCTAGATCCTGGAAAGTGTTCCACATCTCAGCATGTTATCAACTTTATATCCAACAATGTTGAGCACTGCATCGAGGCGAGTTTTTGTAATTTGTTCGGACAAACTTGCTGATTCCGTCTTCCTGGAACTTATTTGTGCACTTTTTCTGTACGATCTAGATCTTGGAAAATGTTCCACATCTCAGCGTGTTATCAACTTTATATCCAACAATGTTGAGCACTGCATCAAGACAAGTTTCTGTGATTTGTTGGTACAAACTAGCTGACTCCGTCTTCCAGGAACTTACTTATATACTTTTTTACGATCTGGACTCCGGATAGTGTTGAACACCTCAGTCTACCATGAACCACAGATCCAACAGTGTTCGGCGGGGCACCGGAGCGAGTTTCTGTGACTTGTTGGTACATGTGCTCTGAGTAACGTCTAGGTACTTGGATCGTAATTTATGACACCCGGGCCTCGAGGCCAGGTGATTTTACAGCTTTTACTGCTTTTACGGCGTTACGGTAAAAGCGAGTCGTAGGATCCTCCCTGCCTGCCGTGCTGGCCCGAGAAAGAAGAAAAGTAACGGCGGAGAGAAATAGTTCTAACGAGTTTAACGAAAACGTAAGTCTCCATAAATTTTCCAAAGTTCGTCCGGGAGTCGGCGAGAATCTTTCTCGAATTTCGATGCAATTTTCCCTCGCAATTTGGAAGATTTGCATGTCAAAGGACCACCCCTTTGATCACCGGTCTTTTTATCAAAATCCGGATTATGAGCCGAATACCGATTCCGCGATTAACGAACCCCCGATCAGTCGGAGAATAAATTTCGGAATTTCCAATCTGTCCGACCCAGGGGATCGGTTTCTTATAATCGCATTCGGAACGTCAATTAGTCATTCCTGATGCGGAATGCTGGAACGATTCAGTGGATGGTATGTTGGAGAGCTGGTGAAATTCTATACAGTAGTTGTATGCAGAATCTGGAATTACGGGAATTTCACGGCGGTGGTAGTTCGCCTCGTCGAGGAGGTTAATGTATTTTTTGTTTATTGTTAATTTCGGTTGGAGGGGTAATATACGAAAAAACGACTTTTCCAGTAATCGGTGACTTGGGGGATGTAAGAAAAAATTGTAGATAAATTCGGTTAACTCTGCCCGATGGAGGAAATAGGAGCTGGATTATTTATAGAGCAGGCAGAATGGGTCCAGAGATTTATCCATCTCGTGGAAAGCCTCGTTGGTAAGGAACATTTTGGAGGAGGTTAATGTATTTTTTGTTTATTGTTAATTTCGGTTGGAGGGGTGATATACGAAATAACGACTTTTCCAGTAATCGGTGACTTGGGGATTGTAAGAAAAAATTGTAGATAAATTCGGTTAACTTTGTCCGAAGGAGGAAATAGGAGCTGGATTATTCATAGAGCAGCCAGAATGGGTCCAGAGATTTATCCATCTCGTGGAAAGCCTCGTTGGTAAGGAACACTTTGGAGGAGGTTAATGTATTTTTTGTTTATTGTTAATTTCGGTTGGAGGGGTAATATACGAAATAACGACTTTTCCAGTAATCGGTGACTTGGGGGATGTAAGAAAAAATTGTAGATAAATTCGGTTAACTCTGTTCGATGGTGGAAATAGGAGCTGGATTATTCATAGAGCAGCCAGAATGGGTCCAGAGATTTATCCATCTCGTGGGAAACCTTGTTGGTAAGAAACATTTCCCCGCAAATCGGCAAGCAAATTGTCGGAGCCATTGCCCAGTCGATAAAGTAGAATCCTGTCCCGTTTCTCGTAGGCAGCATTACATAAATTACGTCGCAGACTCGAGCCAAGACATAAACTGGAGTACGGGACATCAATTCGGATTGAGGGTAGTGACCACCCCTAGGATAAATATCGAGTCCAAAAATTTGGGCCCTTTGTCCAGTACTTGACCATCCGAATTGTTTATCGCATAAATTCGGATGGCTTTAAATTCGGGGTGGAATAATTCCTAGGCCATTTCTGGAAATATTTTAACGCTAGGGGAAAACGCTTTCGGGGCCAAGATTCCTAGACGAGACGGAGGCAGATAAATTCGGCGAAGGTTTGCGAGGATGCAAAAATCAGAAGGATAGGGCGAAATCATGGGGCGCTTGCCAAAATATCCAGTGGCCAGTTGGCGACAAATCACCGTGGTTTATTACACCCTTCAATTCGCGATTCGGGAGTAAATTTCTCGGAGAATTATTACGCGGATTCGCGAAAGTGTGAAATTTACGAGATCCCTCCGAGGCCGAGGGGACGAAAGATGCATCTTTCCCTGAGACCTACCCCATCGATTTCGGCGACTCTTGAAATTCATTAAGGCCCCCTGAAATTAAATTTCGAAAGGGCGGAAAATAAATGACGAACCATTTCGAAAATAAAAATCAGGAGCAACGCTTCGAAGAAAATGCGAGGCTCGCGATTTTTTTGAAATGGCTCTACAGATCTGTAAAAATCGAAAGTCCACGAGAATACCGCCGACAGCTAGTAGAGGGAAAATCCATCATTTGGCTGCGACATATCAATCCATCGATTTTGAAAATCCATCATCGTCCCTAGGATTAAGTCTCGAATGGGTCGAGAAAGGGAAGGAAAATTATTCTATACTTAAAAAAGTGAAAACCCGGAGCAACGCTTCGAGCGCGAGCGATAAAGGGGTTGTATCGATGCTACCCGATGTGGAATGTATTCCGGAAAAAGTTGCACGGATTAACGGGCGGTCGAATTTCGGAAACCCGAGTGCATCGGTGAAATCGGGAAATGCTTGGCAGGAGGAGGATGAAAAAAAAAAGAAAAGGGATCTCAGCCCGCCAGAACACGGAACGGCCGTTTTACGAAGGATTTTGCGAAGCTAATCCTCGGGGCGGAAAATGGCGAGCTAGGGCCTCCAACCCCTTGTCCCTTACGTGCGAGCATTTGGCAGCCAACCAAGGGAAGGACTGTCAACGGGTGTGCCAACGGAACGCACCTAAATTATCGTTACGTCACGACGAAAGCGCGGAATCTAGTTTTACGGTTGCCAAGAGATTAAGTTGCCTATACTCTTCGGGGGTGCGCATAGAAGTTGGGAAGGCAGAAGGGTGTTACTCGGGTCAACGGGTCCAATGGGTCCAATGGGTCCAATGGGTCCAATGGGTTCAATGGGTCCAATGGGTTCAATGGGTCCAATAGCTGCAATACCTCCAATAGGCCTACGAATCCATGGGTCAATGGTCGTGGCGATTGACCATTCGTGTCATGGAAACCTGCCCAGACGATATCGAGCCGTAATTCATCCCTGAAATTCGGCTAATTGCAGAGGCACTCGTGGACTTTACCCTTCGACAGGATTTACGCTGCACCAGTCCCATAAAGGAGCTCAAAGAGGCGCTCGGAAGGGTGGACTCTAATAGTACTTAAATTCCCCCCAAAAAAGGAAATAAATGACAGTACCACTTCCACCTCGTCACCTTGTGAATTTTTTTTAAGGGAATTCGCGGGCCTTGGCCAGTATCTTTGACCCAAATCTTTTAGGACAATTGTAGTGGTAACTCGGTTGCATTTTAGAAAATGGAGCAGGTCCTGAATTCCACCGAAAGAAACGCCGCTCTTATCCAGGGCGCATCTTCGCTAATGGCCAGATCCAGTGAGTCTCACCTGTGATAAAACGTAACAGGTGCACGGGGCGATGATTGATAGTTTGTTACGAGAATTGTAACCTTATCGGTGGAGTTCCTCGAGGTTGGGCATTTAATGAAATTTCTTCCGCCACGCCACCGAGGGGGGACGCGAATGGCGGCAAGGGGTGACTTTATAATTTACAGCCCGTTCACGTGCGCCAGATTTTATCGACGAGTTATCGGCCGAAGTCCACCATATCGGTATGAAAACGCCGTCTGCCGTGCTTTTAACGTTTTCGTTAGAGCCACTCGGCCAATCGGCTGCATCCTTCGAGGACGAGGACGAGGACGCGGAAGAAGTCCGATTTGCCACCCTCGGTACCTAACGAATGTTGCCTCGAAAAATGCCGCTTCACGGACGCGTAGAGGAATTTACTACTGCAGTTTACTGCAGAGTGTAAATCTAATTGCAAATCAACCGAGGAGAGCTGCATCCACCCCTCTAGACTCTAATTTATATGCGCCAAATTATTCTCTTAGGAACGCCTAGATTAGTCGCAAAGTATTCGACTAAATCACTTACTTTCTTAATATCTTAACAATGAAATAAAAAATGCAGTTTACAATAAAATGTCTTTGTTAGGCTCGAACATTTCGACCGAAGCTGAAAACTCTGCAGGGAAAGATTATGAAATGAAATTCAGTAAGAGCAGGATTTTCACCGATTTTTGCATCTTATTCGACTAAATCACTTATTTTGTTGATGTCTTAACAATGAAATCGAAAGTGTAGTTTACAATGAAATGTCTTTGTTAGGCTCGAACAATTCGACCGAAGCTGAAAACTCTGCAGAGAAAGATTATGAAATGAAATTCAGTAAGAGTAGAATTTTCGCCGAATTTTGGATCTTATTCGACTAAATCACTTACTTTCTTAATATCTTAACAATGAAATCGAAAATGCAGTTTGCAATGAAATGTCTTTATTAGGCTCGAACAATTCGACCGAAGCTGAAAACTCTGCAGGAAAAGATTATGAAATGCAATTCAGTAAGAGTAGAATTTTCGCCGAATTTCGGATCTTTAAATATTCTCCAAGCCAATGTTATCTCTTTAATTATTTTCGCAATTCCTCTGCAGTGAAGTTTGACGCATTACCATATTTTCCCTTATGCATGTCATGTTACATTATACGCAAGGCAATTTTCTGGGATTATAGTTTCTTGCACGGGGCTTTACACTTCGAAACTCGGGAGGAATGGGGTGTGAAGTTTATGCGTTCAACGCGGGAACATCATTGTTCTCCCCAATTTAATCGAAACACGTGATATGTATATAAAGTGCCACGTGCAGATTGAAACATAATCAAATCGGAGTACTACCCCGGGTTACTTTTATCAACTGAAAGGGAACGCGGCTGATTATACTTTATTTATGCGGATATATTCCAGGTTATTCAGTGGATTTGTAAAATATCTCCTCGAGCGAGACGAGCTGTGCAAGTACGGTGTACGAGTGAACATACAAGTATGGATGTGCGAAGTACTTCATGTCCTGGATTACGACGTTTCGAGTTTACGGTGAACAAAACTGGGGCACGGGGGAGACTCGAGGAACTTGCAAATACCTCGTCTTGAATGGAGAAATCAGTTTTATCTCGCAAGTTACACACCTAGGAAGTAATAAGAGCGATCCTTGCGCATACTTACGTATCCTGATTTGAATTACGATACCGTAAAAATTCCGTCCACGTGTCGAGAGAGGGAATTAATTTGCTCCCAGGTGGTGGTTCAAATTGGCCTTGCGTCTTGAAGCCTGTTATTTTTTATTCAAGTGCAGATTTCGAGGGCACCGATTATTGCCATATAGGAGACGCGGGATTGCGATCGCTTTTGCGGAAATAATTACACGACCCGATGTAATGCCGAGGAAGATTTATGCATAAGATCGAATTTTCGGGAGATTTTGATTTAAGTCACTTATTCGAATTCTTACAGGGGGTGTCAGGAGTGGAGGGCATCCTGTATGTTCTTCTTCGAGACAAGTTTCGGCCCCGAAAGTGGAGCGCCAGCGAAATTTCAAACTCTTACGTACGTACCTCTCGGATTCAAAGTTGGGGGGATTTTTCACTTCGGTAAGTCTTTCGGAAGGGTGGTATATAAGTACTTTCGGTATCCAGGGGTGAGATTGAACGACTGTCAAGGCACCTCGTCTCGAGGGTTCTTAAGGAAGTGCCTGCAGGAAGGATTGAACGTAGCTTCTAAAATAGATTAAATCGCACGTCCTAATTTATTAGACTTAAATTTATACCCAGATTATTCGATCGCGTCCTTTTTTAATCAATCGCACGTGTCATTGAGAAGTGTAAAATGACTTCCACGTCTCGACTTCCAACTTCAATTTTCCACCTGACATCATTTCATGCCTTTAATAATCCACCATTACGGGACGTATGACTAACGCAAGTGCATTAACCTCGCACTTTGCAATAATTCAATTACCCGGGGTAATTATAACCGGTACGAGTAATGCGAGCGCGGGCATCAGCCTAGGATTTAAATAAAACTCGGCCACTACGCGAAATTGTCAATAATATTAATTACGAGTGATATAACCGTCACGCAATCGTGAGCGCATAAATCTGTACGGATAAAAATCTCTATGTAGCATAATTTCAACGAATTGATTACTTTGACGTCGAGATTTCAACGAAATTCAATCGCTTTGCGCAATTGTCAATAATTATTAGTAAGAAAATATCGCATCAACCGTTTGAACCCTGATTTTGATATATCGTTATTATGGAAAATCGATCACTCTTTTTAATAACAAGTCGTAATTGTTCAATTTTGAGCGCGGGCATCAGCCTCGGATTTAAATGAAACTCGGCCACTGCGCGAAATTGTTAATAATATTAATTACGAGTGGTACAACCATCACGCAATCGTGAGCGCATAAATCTGTACGGATAAAAATCTCTATGTAGCATAATTTCAACGAATTGATTACTTTGACGTCGAGATTTCAATGAAATTCAATCGCTTTACGCAATTGTCAATAATAATTATTAGTAAGATAATACCGCATCAACCGTTTGAACCCTGATTTTGATATATCGTTATTATGGAAAATCGATCACTCTTTTTAATAACAAGTCGTAATTGTTCAATTTTGAGCGTGGGCATCAGCCTCGGATTTAAATGAAACTCGGCCACTGCGCGAAATTGTTAATAATATTAATTACGAGTGGTATAACCGTCACGCAATCGTAAGCGCATAAATCTGTACGGATAAAAATCTCTATCTAGAATAATTTCAACGAATTGATTACTTTGAGGTCGAGATTTCAATGAAATTCAATCGTTTTGTGCAATTGTCAATAATTATTATTAATAAGAAAATATCGCATCAACCGTTTGAACCCTGATATTGATATATCGTTATTATGGAAAATCGATCGCTCTTTTCAATATTAAGTCGTAATTGTTCAATTTTGAAATTATTCAATTCGCTAGCCGGTCATCATCGGCGCGGCGCGTTGCGTGCTAAATTCCGACGCGCATTAACATTCTTAAGGGACATTCGTCACGTAACATTTCGTGACGGAACTCGGCGAAGCAATAAACGCGAGCAGATGCATCTCTCCGAGAAAAACCGAGCTTTTTCCGTGTGTTCGCGCTTTTCGCGGTTACGACCTCGTCGAGTTCTGGCGCGCTTTTGATTGGCCCGGAATCGCTTCTCTCGAAACTTCGCCAATTCTCGACTCGCGATTTCTCGCGCATTCGCGGGGGCTCGTACCATTTGCAACGGGAGAAATGGGTCGCAAAAATTGGCAGGATTTTTTGGACCTTGGGGATGCAGCCTCCGAGGAGCGTTTCCTTTGCCGAGGAAATGTTTCCGTGCCGTCAAAGTATCTCGCGGTTTGCATGGCAACACTTCTCCCTGGCGCAGAAAAGTGATTTCAATGCTTGGGAAAGCCCGGCCCGTAAACAGTAATTTTTCCCTCCAGATTTTCCATCTCTTCCTCAGCGGGGACAATTTAACTAATTTCTATGTCCATTATTTGCGCTGCGAGTTTACGGAATAATTTATTTCAACGCGTGAACACAGGAAAAGGATTCAGTTGAAAAATGGCCGTCAAGAGAGACGCTTGTGTACGGTCGGTCGACCTGAAATGTAAATGGCGAAAAATATAAATACAAAGGTTTATTAAATCGCGCGGTTGGTACGGTTTTATTACGACTCTTTCAATAATTGTATGGAAATAATGGAGGATGGTTATGACAATTTGGAGAAGTAGAACGGGATTTTCTGAGACGGATCAATTGTTGGTCCGCCATTAAAGGGTTCATCCTCGCTTCGATTTTTACCCTCAGGGAGAAACCAAAGGAAACAAATCTTTCTTGTCCTCTCTGGCGACTCGGTGGTTACTTATGGGAAAAGGGGCGATATCGTGAGATTAAGGGTGTCATCAATTTACTATTTTTCGTCCGGCCCAGCGATATGATTTACACGCTCTGCTGAACGACTTTTTTGCCTCTTTGCTTTTTACGGAGCCATTACACCCCGCAATGTGTGCAGAAAATTCCCTCCATAAAGATAGGCGATGGCATTTATCAAAAGCTATACGGGTTTTCGCGGTAATTAAAATTTAGAAAAATGTGAGTTCAATATAGACTACAAGATAGATCTAATAAGAGGAATCTACAAGAAAGCGCAGCCTATTAAGTTTGTAACAAAAAGAAAATTCCTCTATGCCAAATTTGTTCAATAATACTAAGTATTGTTTTTATACCAAAAGAGTGTTTTATTTGCCATTAATGAAAATACATGGTTGGTAACTCGAGTCAGATAAAAGATTATTAACACGCATGTGGTCAAACGCGCCATAACCGTCGAACTCTTAATCAGCCATTGTAAAATAACTTATGAAAAACGTATTAAGTCGGCAAATTATTAGTCAATTGTTCCAGATTTGCGTATATGGGGCAAATTGCATTTAGATCACGTCCACGGCTATGTGCTTCCCTATCGGTGCAATTTAGAGTAATTACAGTGCAGGTGAGATTTCTGGTGATTTTAGGTAATTCCCCAGGCGGTTTGCAAATCGACGCGGATCTAGATCGGTGCATATAAGTTAACGAGATTCGGAGCTCCTTTCGTGACTTCGTTTTCTTGGTGGCGATTACACGTCCACCCATTGGTGGCTTATCCAAACGCTGGGTCAGGGTGAAGCTCGTGACGCCATTACAGGGAGTGGTTACCACGTCACGAATTGGCTTCTAAGGCCACATACATCGTGTCCACGTGAACGCGGTGCCAACTATTTCGACCTCGATTTTGGAATTCGACGTACTAAAACTGTCCTTTAATCATTCACTACCGATACGGTTAGGTTAGGTTAGGATTGCGACCCCATTACAGGAAGTGGTTCCTACATTAAACATTTGTTTCTAACAAGGAAGGTATACCCCAGGTCGATTTCTCCGATTTGATTTCTTTTACAATATGTTATAGTAGACTAAAAACTAAGCGACACGTATTTTTTTTTATCTGCCATTAAACACTTTAAGGGAGTGAAACCACCATCCAAAGTAAGGCATGTCAAGGGGCGATTTAGCAGTTTCACCCACAAGAGCATAATATTTTTTAACCAATCCACCTGGAAAAGTTTTCTCGTAACGCGAAATGAAAAATATAATTTTCACAATGAAAAAAAAAATTAAGGGGTGAGCGTTCGGGGGTAGTTGCCCTGGCCAATATTTTTTTTCGAGGAAATCCAAAGACACGTCGCATTTCCTTCGTGTTCATACACAACATATATTTTTTTTAGATTTTTAGATTTGAATTCGACCATTCTTTGGATAAACGTAATCATATTTAGAAGTGGTTCACCCCTTAGTGTGTTTTTTTTTAATTGAGAAAATTATATTTTTCATTTCTCGTTATGAGAAAGCTGTTCCAGGTGGATTAGTTAAAAAATATTATGTCCTTGTGGGTGAAACTGCCAAATCGCCCCTTGACATGCCTTACTTTGGATGGTGGTTTCACTCCCTTAAAGTGTATAATGGCAGATAAAAAAAAATACGTGTCGCTTAGTTTTTAGTCTACTATAACATATTATAAAAGAAATCAAATCGGAGATCGACCATACCTTCCTTGTAAGACAGCGTACATTGAGTCCACATGTACACGGTGCCAATCATTTTGACCTCGACCATCAAATCCGATGTATTAAAAAAATTGCTTTCGCCACTGATCATTGCCACGATTAGGTTGGGATAGGATTGTGGAACTTTGAAAATGTTGTAAACTTTGCCCTAGGTTGCAATCGATTTATCAGCGTATTGATATAAGTATGCGGATATAATTCCCCGATATGAGCGATCAGTAAATTACTACTTCGAATTGCCCTAATTATTAAAACTTCGGGGGCAGGCATTTCACAGCACGTGACGGCTCGTTACCATTAAGTTTGCGATACTTGGCATGCAATGCTTCCGTAAACTGACGTTCACGACTGTTCTTTAACTGCGACGAGTTGGGCAGCCATTTCGCTGAGTTTAGGAAAGATCAAGAAATCGTCAGTCTGGCATAAAAGAGGTAAGTCCACTAAATTGACCAACTGCCCTCTCAATAATTTTCCCAAAGTGTTATTTGATATTATTTAAGGAGGCCTTTAATCCAAGAAATGCCGAGTTCTCTTCCGACATATAGTCCGAAATATGGAGTCAGTTCCGGGAATTGTTCGGCAGAATTTCCGCAGCTGTCGCCACATAATACAAAGTTGAACCAAGCTGGAGGGTCCAGATGGTGTGTACATTATGTGGAGACTTTCCAACTGGAATGATCTTGCTCTAAAGAAGCCGAAACATGAAAACGAGCCGCCGCTGTGTATAATTACTCAAACGCAATCCACTATAGTGGAACTCTACGAGAATAAATAACAGCCGCGAGGTACCAAAAAAACCCGAATTGTGTTCCCAGGGTTGAAAAGAGTGACTCCGCTTCAGTGGGAATTAAAAGGGATCCAACTGGCCCAACTTTTCCGGCCCTCGAGGAGTAATTCACGGGGAACAATACTCGAGGGACCATTAAACCTCGTTTAAAAGTTAGATCCTAATGGTAACTCGCCCCGGATGAAGTTTTACAGTCTCCGGATTAAGCCGGCCAGTTTTTACGCATACGGCTCGTATTAATCGACGAGAGCCTTCTTTGTCAGCTCTGGTCAGACCGGAAAGCGGAAAGCCACCTTCTACCGTTCTAAGGTAGAACCTAAAACGAAAAGACTGGAGTCTAAATTGTAGCCCTTTTTTAACCCTGCCTAACCAAGTAAGACCTCCTGTGGTCCTGTTTCGCTCTTTCAAGTCCCCCTTTCAAACTTTTACGTCCTACTTTATTCGAACAGGCCTTTAAATAGAAGAAATGGAAATATCTACCGCTTTTAAGGTCTAAAGTAGGACCTCAAATTTGTGAAACTATATCGAGTCAAGATCCATTTAAGGTGAAGTGAAACACGGCGAGGAACTTGATGAACATCGATAAAGAAGATTTTTCTAAATGTCTACGTTGCCGACGTTCGTTTTTATATTGACAGCTGGGTCGAATTATATTGGGTATTGTATCAAATGGCATATTCCACCTGTCGTTTTCGTACAATAATTATAAAGAAATCGAAGTAAAACTCCAGAAAACCTCTGGATTCATGCCTTCTGGGGCCCTAATTGACTGCGGAGGGACCCCCTGCGACATCTGTGATTTCCAGGTCAATTAAATTTTCACTCCGAGACCTCGTATTCTCATCGTTTTGGCATAGAAACGCATACAACACTTTTTTTGCCTTTATCCCGTTCAAATGCGAGTTTATCGATTACCAGAGTGTTCTAAATTGTCGTAAAATTGTCCTGACCCTTTCGATTCTCATATCAGAGCCTTCGATAATTGTATATTGATCGAAATATGAGAGCTCGACGCCATTTTTGTTCTGGTATGGACTGAGTTAAAAAATTTTGTTGAAAAATCCAAATTTTTAATGTGTCAGGACAATTCTTAGATGATCAGGAGTGATGTGTCAAAGTTTCGGACAGTTTGGTCTAATACCCTTAAAAAAAAGTGTTGTATTCGAATCGACTGATTTGAAGGATGTTTCACTTCACCTTAAGACCTAGAATTGGAGGTCTTGAGTAGAATAAAAATTTCGATTCGGGTAATCTCGAATATTTTCACGTTGGAGATGCATTGAGTACTTCTAAGTTTTGAACAGGAAAAATATCAGAACTTGAAATAAAATGTTAAAGTTTCGGATAAAATATCGCCTTTCCTGAGTGGTCCTGAATCGTTCCGGTGCCTAGGAGCGAGGAAGGTTTTCCATTGGCTAAACCATTTTGCGAGCTGCATACCATGAGATATACCCGACCAGAATTCGAATTCCACCTTGGGGATGGTCAGGAGATCGAGTCGGTCGTTCTAAATACGTAAAAGGTACTCGCGTCGGAGTATTCTGCATATCGTCGGGCACGTATTGGCTCGCTAGTCGAGTTCTCGTAGGGTCCATTTTGCGTGCTATAAGCCGCATTTAATTAAACCCCCAGAACACTCGCAAGTTGTACCAGTTGGTACAAGTAATGCATATCATTGTCCCGAAATAAGCACTTCGGCCCGTTTAACAACCCATCGATCGACGGACCGCCCTCTAAAGTGCGTTAAACGCTGCGCCAGATTCGGCCGGTATTTAGCATTACAGGGCGCGACGTAACCGACGGTGTAACTAGCCTGGACTTAAGTTTAGAGGATACGAGAACGTTTCCAGTGACCGACTTCGAATTCGAGATAGAATTTCGCAAAGTGCGGTTTTCCTTTGATCCGCTAATTGGGATGCTTGGTAAGACCATAAACGACACGGTTAATTATTGTGTAATTACGGAATATCGGTGGCGTCTCGTCGCCGTATCCGTTAACGTTTGTAAACGGGGCTAGGAAATCAACTGGAAATTATTCGTGCTCGGTAACTGGGGCACTTCTTTCTCGGGGCTCTATGTTTACAAATGAAATTCGATGCATTCGAGGCGTGCAGCTGCATCGCGTATCCTGCTCTGTAATGCAACGCCTATAAATGGTGCGTTTGATTAATTGTTTGATATCAGAGTCAGATCAAAGTATCCTGTAGGAGGTATTTAAAATACGTGTCTGCTATCGACACTTTCCCTATATTTCGTATATCTCGCAGCCTGATATGATGGCTTATTATAAGACAAATGTCTTGACGTGTATGCCTCAAAACTAGAGTATTCCGAATGAGAGCTAATTATTCGATTCTGTAGTCCAAGACTGAGGGTCCTTTCTGTCCCCTGTTCCTAAGGATAGTCTTGGTTTAGCCGTATCAGTTGTTTAGGCAATGCTCACGTCTTCTAAATAATGTTCAGCTGCAATGCATGGCGTGTAGCTGCATCATGTATTGCGTCTGAAAAAAAAAAGATATCTAAAATCTGAAAATATTTGTGTTTATTAATTGGAATACTTTTCTCCCGGGATCCTTCATTTTTCAGGTGCAACGTAACGCAAAGACCTGACGTCGTTTGATGTGGTATATTCACTAGATTCTCGTAGAACATACTCTTACGCATTTTCCATGTATCCAGCAGTCGGTCCTCCTTTCATTGATACTTCATTAGGAATTTCCTACCAAAATAAACATCCTCAGTTAATCAGATGAAAAATATTTGGATTAGTTAACTGAGGCAAATATTTGGGATTCCAAGTTTAGAAATAAAATCCGATGCGTTCGAGACTCGCTGCTGTATCATATATCGATTCTGAAAAAGAAATATCGGAAAATATTCGTTCGTTAATTCGTACACTTTTCCCTCAGGATGCTCCAATTTTCCAGGTGCAACGTGACGCGTCGGAGGCGTGCACCTGTATCGCGTCGTTTGACGTGACATAGTCACTAGGTTCTCGTAGTACATAGTGTTATGTAGTTTTCGTGTAACAGGCCGGCGAGCTCGGGCACGGGCAAAGTAAATCGATAGACTTTGCTCGTCGACTTGGGAACGTTTTCCGCCGGTCACTCCTCGATTCGACGAGTTTTCTCCCTCCTTTGTTTCTCTCCCATGCTTTCGATATTGCAAGCCCAGGATGCTCTCCTTTTCGACTTGGAGGGCGGTCGGACGTCTCAATGTATCCCGAAGAAGAGTCCCCTCGTTCCTTGATGGGAGGAAACGTCTCAAAGTTCAGCAAACTTGGGCATTTTCCCCTGGGCATTATTTATTAATATTTTTCTGAGGCCAATAAATGATAATACCTTGAGAAGAGGTTGCATTAACCAGCGTAACATAGTGAAAAGAACATAGTAAGGGTTACTTCCCGATTTAGTCAATTTAGCTACTACGAGGAACAAATTGTTCCAACATTGTGCATAGTTGGAAATATTCGTTTGGAAATTTACCGCCGGCATACAAAATTCAACTATTATGGATTACGAACTGTTCTTACTTTTTGTCAGTTGTACTTACGTTTCTATCAGTGTTCTCACACGTTCCTACCTCAAGGAGTAAAGTACCATTTGATACTCAAAAATCTCTTTCTCGATTACCATTTCCCTTTTTCCTCTTCTTCGAGAAGGGGTAGACTCATTATACCACAAATATAAGGGATATTAACGGGTTATATATGCACACGAACAGTCGGCATCGCCTGCGAGAAGTTTCGCCACCTGGCGGCGCTGTCGAAACTAATGGGGCCAAATCACTGTTTCTGAAATCACATAGGCAAGTTTAGAATAACCTTGCAATGTGTTTAACCTTACTATAATATGTGGTTACAGCTCCCAGATAAATCTTCCATTTTCATGTGCGCATTGTAACCTCCTCATGTATTTAATATTACCATTCCAAGTGGTGATCACTCATGCACCTTTTAGGCGCAGCGCCATGGATGCAGTACCCATTCGCAAGATTACATTTATCATTCCATGTGGTAAATTTCCCCATTTATGTGGTTCTACTTCGCACAGTATATTAACCATGTCCCTATAGTAATGGTAACCAAATTATTATTTTTTTTATGTAGACATTGTAAGTGCGATAATTGGACTCCGTACATTAAGGTGAAGTGAAACCCACTTCAAATCAGTCGATTCGAATACAACACTTTTTCTAAAGGGTATTAGACCAAACTGTCCGAAACTTTGACACATCACTCCTGATCATCGAAGAATTGTCCTGACGCATTAAAAATTTGGATTTTTCAACAAAATTTTTTAACTCGGTCCAGACCAAAACCAAAATGGCGTCGAGCTCTCATATTTCGATCAATATACAATTATCGAAGGCTCCGATATGAGAAACGAAAGGGCCAGGACAATTTTACGACAATTTAGAACACTCTGGTAGTCGATAAACTCGCATTTGAACGGGATTAAGGCAAAAAAAGTGTTGTATGCGCTTCTTTGCTAAAACGATGGGAATACGAGGTCTCGGAGTGAAAATTTAATTGACCTGGAAATCACAGATGGCGCAGGGGGTCCCTCCGCAGTCAATTAGGGCCCCAGAAGGCATGAATCCAGAGGTTTTCTGGAGTTTTACTTCGATTCCTTCATATTTATTGTACAAAAACGACAGGTGGAGTATGCCATTTGGTACAATACCCAATATAATTCGACACAGCTGTCAATATAAAAACGAATGTCGGCAACGTAGGCATTTAGAAAAATCTTCTTTATCGACGTCGATCGAGTTCCTTGACGTGTTTCACTTCACCTTAAGTTGGCGAAATCTCTCTTTGGTTTTCACAATTGCTTTTTCATCAGTTTTAGTTTCGAAGGCAGTGTCAGATTTCTCCATACGGCATTTTTACGCTTCTTTCCCCCGTGAAATATTTGTACAATATTTATCCTCTCCTTTTGCAGGGTAGCGGGTATTAATTATGGCGCAACGAAGAAACCACCAAACTCACGACCGGGAACGCTATTTCGAGAGGTCGAACGCGGCGGGGCATTTTAATTGCTTACACTCCGGTTTTTGCGCAATTGCGGCGATGCGAGGGAAATTCTCGCGCGTTTTCCGAGGAGGGTAAATACGTCGTAAGTAAATTACTGGGGGGGGGGGGGGATGTATTTTTTTCAGGCTCCCTTCTGCTCCATTTCCGAGAATCGATTTTTGCCCCGAGCCAGTCTCCCTTTTTTTAAAAAATGTTTCATGCATTCAAATGTACATACATAGGCCCCCCCTCATAATTAGCGCTGGGTTTATTCATAGAACTGTCACCGCCGTAATTTCTTCCTGAACAAATTTTAGAACAATTTACGGCTACTTGATACATTTTACCTCGTGGCAGTTGTTCCTTTAGTTGTGTAATTAAGTTTAAGCGTTAGGCTTTAATTTACGGAAGAGGTAAAGTGCCTCCTATCGAATAAGCTCCTAAATCGTATCACCCTCTGTGCTATCGTGGGGTAACGAAGGTAGATACTGCAATGAACTGTATTTCTCTTTAAATCTGCATATTTTACGCACTTCAACTGTTTTTTTTTTAATACTTACCAATTGATGTAACAAGTTTTAGGGTAGAGTGAAACACATCGAGGAAGTTGACCGACGTCGGTAAAAAAGATTTTTCTAAATGCCTTCGTTGCCGACGTTCGTTTTTATATTGACAGCTGTGTCGAATTATATCGGGTATTGTACTAAATGGCATACTTCACCTGTCGTTTTCGTACAATAATTGTAAGGAGATCGAAGTAAAACTACAGAAATACTCTGGATTCGTGGTTTTTGAGGCCCTAATTGACTGCAGAGAGGGACACACTGCGTCATCTGTGATTTCTGTATCAACTAAATTTTCATTTCGAGACTTCGCATTACCATAATTTTAGCATAGCAGAGCATAAGACACTTTTTTTGCCTTTATCCCGTACAAATGCGAGTTTATCGATTACCAGAGTGTTCTAAATTGTCGTACAATTGTCCTGGCATTTTCGTTTCTCATATTAGAGCCATCGATAACTGGATATTGATCGAAATACACGAGTTCGACGCCATTTTGGTTCTGGTGTGGGATAAGTTAAAAATTCTTTTTTTCCAAAATCCAAATTTTGAAACTGTCAGGATAATTCCTAGGTGCCCACGAATTTTGTGTCAAAGTTTCAGACGGTTCGATCCAATACCCCTAAAAAAATTACTGTTTTATTCGAATCGACGGATTTGACGAGGGTATCACTTTATTTTAATTCCGATGAGAAAAATTCATTCTGCATTTTTGACATTTTCTGACATTTTCGTTTCTAATATTAGAGCCTTCGATGACTGGATATCGTTCGAAATACAGGAGTTCGACGCCATTTTGGTTCTGGTTTGGGCTAAGTTAAAAATTCTTTTTTTTCCAAAATCAAAATTTTGAAACTGTCAGGATAATTCCTAGGTGCCCACGAATTTTGTGTCAAAGTTTCAAACGGTTCGATCCAATACCCTTAAAAAAATAAATGTTTTATTCGAATCGATGGATTTGAGGAGGGTATTACTTTATTTCAATTCCGATGAGAAAAATTAATTCTGCATTTTTGACATTTTCGTTTCTAATATTAGAGCCTCCGATGACTGGATATCGTTCGAAATACGAGAGTTCGACGCCATTTTGGTTCTGGTCTGGGCTAAGTTAAAAATTATTTTTTTCCAAAATCCAAATTTTGAAAGTGTCAGGATAATTCCTAGATGCCCACGAATTTTGTGTCAAAGTTTCAGACGGTTCGATTCAATACCCTTAAGAAAAAAAATGTTTTATTCGAATCGACGGATTTGAGGAGGGTTTCACTTCATTTTAATTTCGATGAGAAAAATTCATTGTGCGTTTTTCTTCACCTTTCAATTCACATTACACTTTCCCCGAATAAAATCGCGATTTATAAATCAAGACCGCAATTTGCATTAATATCGTTGTAATTTCACGATCCTCTGTGCTTCCTTTAATGATTCCCTAATTTAACGAGGTCACTCCATTCGAGATCTCTTTTGAGAGAGCTTTCTATGACTTCGGGTTATTATACGTGCAAATATGCCCCCAGAAAATTCAATATTCTTTTCATAACTCCTAGCGTGACTAGCCGACGAAACCTCGGAACGAGATCGGGATGGAATGAAAAATAATCGCTCGGGCTTCCATTTCGCAACGTAATAATTGACCGAAAGAAACTACCGGGATGAATATCGGTTACCGTAACGGGATACCGCATTTGCGGGATAAAGTATCGAGCAATACCGAAGCCGAAGGGACACTTTTAATGGCGGACTTCGAGGCGGTTACTTAATTTCCGTGGTTTCGATTTCCCATAACTGACCCTGAGAAATTTTCTAAAGAACCTTTCCTTGGTTCTCTTTCCTTAGTGATTTTCATTCCCATCGTTTTTGTCTTTCGACATTTACGTGAATTTTTGCAGTTATGACGAGGGAAGCGAAAACCAACGGAATGGAGATGCGAGTTGTTTCCAGCCGTGGGATTAGATAGAAGGAATCGGCGAGATCGGGGGAGAAATTGCAACTTTGGTCGCGGTAAGCTCCAAAGCTTTCCCGTCAGCAAAGCTGCGAACACAAGTCGAAAGTTCCAGCAACTGGGGTGGAAGCTGTACGAAGGCGCCTCAAACTTTGAGACGCGATAAGAGCTGGCCGGGAATTTCTCGAACGCGCCCAAAGATGGCGGAGAAACGAGAGTGAAGTAGCTGACCTGCAGCTTGCTGGATTGAAAATGAAGAAAAAAATCACGCCATGCCTTCACAACCCTTCCGACACTGGGATAATCATTTAATGACATTTAAGACCAACAATACCTGGTAACCTAAAAATCAAAATGGCGGAGGACCGAGAGCGCCATTGATAAGTGGACAGACTGCAAGACGAAAAATAAACAAGAAACATTCCATGTCCGTAAAACGTTTCTCACACCTCAACTAACCATCACGAGCCTTTCAAGACCGATATCTGGTAAAATAAAAATTAAGATGACGGAGAAATGCAAATGCATTGATTGATTTTCAGGTTGCTGGGGAAAAATGAGGAAAATGGCTCGTTACACCTTCCCAATCTTTCCCACGCCACGTGACATTTAAGGCCGATAACATTTGGTAAATTAAAAATTAAGAAGCGTCTTTACATAAGGAAACGATTATTTACAGGGGCAGATTCCCTTATCGGAGCCCCGCGACGTGCGTAACGTGATTGCGTTATCAATCAAAGTTTTCCCGCCGCCATTACAGTGGGCCCTCGTCTACTCGATGCCGCGGTAAGTAGTTACGTATTAATTAAATTTCCCGTCATTATCCGTCCACCGACGGGAAATCTAATGCCTTGTCAAGTCACGACACGTAGCTCGGTTAATTACAATGAATTCCTGAAGGTAAATCGCTCGATCGGCGATATAAACTTGCATCCGGTGGAGGCGCGGTGCATTTCGGTGCAGCACTTTCGGTGATCGACGATTAGTGCCATTAATGGCTGGTATGGAACCATATGCGCAATTTGATGGAAAGGGGTGTAACGAGGGTTTCAGGGTAAACGTGATATTTATTTATACGACTAACTGGAGTTCAGGGAAGAGCTTATGCACGGCTGGGGAGAGTCTAAAACTGCATTTCTAGTTTTTACGACCCCGACTTTGCCGGCCAAGCTCGTCCTCCAACTTTACGACTTATTGACCGTGCCTTGACGTTGACTTTTCGTTTTCTTCCGTTTTCTCAAGCTCGAGTGGACTCGAAAGCTCTCCGGAAATCCTCGGTCAGGGTTAAAACCATTCAAGACTGGGTGCATCTGCATTTAGACTGAAATTGCTCTTATTTGATGCTCCGCATGCCAAGAATTCACAATGGCCGTCGATTTTACTGCAACGTGATTAGACTACTCTTCCGTCCATTTTGTAGGAATTTTTTCAACTAAAACAGAAAGATTCTTGGTTGGATTGCAATTATGCATTGTTTATCATGTAATCGACAAGTTAGCCCTGTACGAATTTAAGATAAGGTCAATGAAGCTGGCCTTCGATTACACGTTTCATTCACGCACTTTGTTGTGATCTGAAGAAAAGGTTCACCATCCCGGAATGATGATTTCATTGTTCTTGAAATATTATAGTATTTAAACTAAAAAAACGCCAATGACAATGACGCGAGGGGTGGTCACTCAGGAAATCATGAATTTTAATGCTTGAAATTATGTGGAAATCGTTGGCAATCATCGAACAGTATCAATATTTTAAAGCCGAATTTCCCTTGTTACCGAGTCGCATTGTTCTTTATCATATGAAATCAAAAGCAATCGGCTCTCATAGAAGGGAATCCTTTCCATGGATTTACAAGTGAATAGCCTTCCGCAATGACGTTAATAAATCAGTAAAATTATTTAATTTTGAATGTATACATCGAAGAGTCAGTATTACGAGGAAAATTAAAAGACAAAATAAAAAGAAAAAGTAACAAAGATCACCTTTCATTTCGGAGTTCGAAGAAGAGAGTCAGCATTAATGCACTTAATCACCCGACCTCTCCGTTTCGAGGTAGAAACTCTTGCGTGAGATTAAAGTCTAGGAATAACGGACGTTAAGTCGAATGGAATCGTAAAGTGAAACGGCCGGCAATAATTGTGGCATTTAAACTAATAACGCGGTGAAAACGCAGGGGAATGGAATTAAAGGAGGAAAGAAAAACGAGACACTTCTGCGGCTTTCAAAGTAGACCCTGAAGAGAGCCGTTTCGTTTCACGTTAGGATTCTCCTTGCTTGTTGCTTTATTTTATTCTTAACAGAAATGTTTAAACAGAAGTATTTTTCTATAAAATACTCCTCGACGTACACGACAGGGCAACAAGTGTCTTCGAGTTTGCGGAATATATTCTGCAGAGTAGGGATGACGGTTCTCGGGATGGGTGCATTATCTTCTGGGCGTGAAGTTCATTGCGAGATTAATTCAGAGTTTGATTAGACTTCTTTATCACTGACATCCACGTCTTTATAGCGATCGTAGTCGCTGAAGAGATTTCAGGAAATGGGAACTTTCGAACGTGGTCGCCTCGAAAGGTACTTCAGCTTATAGGGCTAATCTCCTCTGATCTCCTAGGGCCCTTCAGGGCTGAGCTCCAAATCACTGCAAATCTTCAAACCTGCGGAAATACTGCGCCAGTTTACTTTGGAAGAGTTTGGTAACTGATAGACGTTTTCATTTCTACCTTGCAAACCTATATTGCTGTTTTAAAAGTGTACCTATCTCGCTTTCGTGCCAAGTACTGTACTAGGACTTGTTGGGTACAATGATCTATCCTTCAGTTTCAGGACCTCTATCACCGAACACCACCTCACTGCAAGTCTTCAAACCTGCGGAAATACTGCGCGAGTTTACTTTGGAAGAGTTTGGTAATTGATAGACGTTTACATTTCTACCTTGCAATCCTATATTGCTGTTTTAAAAGTGTACCTATCTCGCTTTCGTGTCAAGTACTGCACCAGGACTTGTTGGGTACAATGATCTATCTCTTCAGTTTCAGGACCTCTATCACTGAACACCACCTCACTGCAAATCTTCAAACCTGCGAAAATACTGCGCCAGTTTACTTTGGAAGAGTTTGGTAACTGATAGACGTTTACATTTCTACCTTGCAATCCTGTATTGCTGTTATAAAAGGGTACCTATCTCGCTTTCGTGTCAAGTACTGCACCAGGACTTGTTGGGTACAGTGATCTATTTCTTCAGTTTCAGGACCTCTATCACTGAACACCACTTCACTGTAAATCTTCAAACCTGCGGAAATACTGCACGAGTTTACTCTGGCAGAGTTTGGTAACTGATAGACGTTTACATTTCTACCTTGCAATCCTGTATTGCTGTTATAAAAGGGTACCTATCTCGCTTTCGTTTCAAGTACTGTACCAGGACTTGTTGGGTACAATGATCTATCCTTCAGTTTCAGGACCTCTATCACCGAACACCACCTCACTGCAAGTCTTCAAACCTGCGAAAATACTGCGCCAGTTTACTTTGGAAGAGTTTGGTAATTGATAGACGTTTACATTTCTACCTTGCAATCCTATATTGCTGTTTTAAAAGTGTACCTATCTCGCTTTCGTGTCAAGTACTGTATCAGGACTTGTTGGGTACAATGATCTATCCTTCAGTTTCAGGACCTCTATTACCGAACACCACCTTACTGCGAGTCTTCAAACCTGCGGAAATACCCCAGGAGTTTACTTTGTAAAAGTTTGGTAACCGATAGACGTTTATACCTCCACCTTGTAGCTCTTTCTTCCCTATTTTAAAAAGTACCATTAACCTCGCTTTTGTTTCAAGGTCCGACGGTATCAGGACTCGTTCTTTGGATGCAACTATCTATTCCAGGCACGTGCAACCTGCTCCCACTGGGCCAAGAAATCGAGTTGATCCGAATTATCGGCTGCTGGAACTATTCTAAGTCTTGATGTGTTTCCGTTCAACCGTGCAGGAACATTTCCTGGTTGAAGAGTGCTCGGCACCGCGTCATGGGATTCAAGAGAGCCGCCACATTCGTGGCTTCGATCGACAAGATTCAAAGGAAAAAATGGACAAATGATAGCAGGATCCGCATTTGACGGCATTACCGCAGCAGGTGGAAAAATCAACAATGGTACTTGCGTTTGAAGAAAAACAAACGACACGACGCCGTAATTGCCGGCGCCACGGCACGCACGCGTCTCGTTCGCCGTTCACAGACGACGACTTCGTGCACAATGGAAATATCCTGAACAGACAGGGACATTAAACATGCATTAACAAATTGTGAGTCGCCCCAAGCGGACTTTGTTGTGTGCCGTCACGCGAAACTTCAACCCCTCGAATGTCTGGGGGTTACCTGTAGTGCCGGTGGTGGCATATTTCTGGGTCTGGGAGAGCTCGCCAATTCCCAGGGTTGGTTTAAGGTCCTCGACCTTATTACTCAAACGAGACCTTTGATATTACCAAAAGGTTAGAGTAGAGTAGGCAAGAACTTTGTGAAGTGTCGAGGACCAATGGAACATTTTATCACGGGGGTTGGCAACGTCTTTGGGGCCCGGTATCATATCGATACGTTGCAGGTGAATGCATTCTATTGTTGGTCACAGGTGCATCTTCGATCTTGGTTCGATATCTTTCACAATTTTCCTCAGCTTTAAAGAATCTTTTGAAATTCTTCGGAGAGGTTCAGAACATTGGATCCGAAAGGTGGGTTTAAAAAATCTGTTGGAAAAGTTCTCTATCACGTAGATGGCTAAGAACGTGTACAACTCCCAGGGCGGTATATAAAGCCGGGACGTTTTCTGGACGTACTTCAGGGTCTATGGGAGTTTGCCTTAGACGAATCCTAACTTTAGTTTCATGTCCTCCACCTCGGCGGAGGTGTTAACGTTCCCAGAGGTGCGGAAGATATAGAAAGTTCGATCCGCGAAATATCTTTTGAAAAAGAACCGGTGACTTCTTGTCTCCAGGGTCAACCACGACATCGACACGTTACAGGCGCACCCTCTTCAGGTTCTATGGTATCTCTCTATGGGCCAGGCCATATGTGGGAAAATATAATACAGAATGTGGGCGGTATACGTTGTCTAGACGTACTTCAGGGTCAATGGGAGTTTGCCTTAGGCAAATCCTAACTTCAAATTCATATCTTCTACCTCCACGGAAGTCTTAACACTCCCAGAGCTACGGAAGACATGGAAAGTTCGGTCCGCTAAAGTCTTTTAACAACAATACCGGATACTTGGAGTCTCTACGGTCACCGATGACATAGACAGGTTACAGGTGCACCCTCTTCAGGGTCTATGATTTCATATCTTCTATCTCGACGGAGGTCGCAAAGTTTCCAGAGGTTTGAAAGACAGAAAATTCGATTGGCCGAAATCTTAAAAAAAAGTACCGGACACTTGCAGTCTCTAGGGTCATCGATGACATAGACAGGTTACAGGTGCACCCTCTTCAGGGTCTATGGTTTCATATCTTCCATCTCGACGGATGTTGCAAAGTTTCCAGAGATTTGAAAGACAGAAAATTCGATTGGCCGAAATCTTAAAAAAAAGTACCGGATGCTTGCAGTCTCTAGGGTCACCGATGACATAGACAGGTTACAGGTGCACACTCTTCAGGGTCTATGGTTTCATATCTTCCATCTCGACGGAGGTCGGAAAGTTTCCAGAGGTTTGAAAGACAGAAAATTCGATTCGCCGAAATCTTGAAAAAAAGTACCGGACACTTGCAGTCTCTAGGGTCACCGATGACATAGACAGGTTACAGGTGCATCCTCTTCAGGGTCTATGGTTTCATATCTTCCATCTCGACTGAGGTCGCAAAGTTTCCAGAGGTTTGAAAGAAAGAAAATTCGATTCGCCGAAATCTTAAAAAAAAATACCGGATGCTTGCAGTCTCTAGGGTCATCGATGACATAGACACGTTACAGGTGCATCCTCTTCAGGGTCTATGGTTTCATATCTTCCATCTCGACTGAGGTCGCAAAGTTTCCAGAGGTTTGAAAGAAAGAAAATTCGATTCGCCGAAATCTTAAAAAAAAATACCGGATGCTTGCAGTCTCTAGGGTCATCGATGACATAGACACGTTACAGGTGCACCCTCTTCATGGTCTATGGTTTCATATCTTCCATCTCGACTGAGGTCGCAAAGTTTCCAGAGGTTTGAAAGAAAGAAAATTCGATTCGCCGAAATCTTAAAAAAAAATACCGGATACTTGGAGTCTCTAGGGTCACCGATGACATAGACACGTTACAGGTGCACACTCTACAGGGTCCATGGTAGCTCTCCATGAGCCAGGACATGTGTGGGCGGCGCTCGCGCCGTACGAGCAGGGCTATCGACCCTCTCTTCCTAGACTGGGGACCACGTGGTCTGCCCAGCGTTCGCCACCCTGAAGAGGAGGGTGGCCGTTCGACTACCCTCTCGCAGCTGCATCTGCCATCGGTCATCTCTGCTGCCGACTCGCCGTAGCTGTCTCGATTCGTTGCTGGGACGTATCGGAGGACGCGACGGAGGATGCGTTCACCAGACTCCATATCTGTCTCCGAATCGAAATTCCGAGATGATAGACAGGCGCTCTGGCTCGAGGTACGAGGGAGAAATGAGACACATCCGGTGGTTCATGGACCCGGATTGGTATTTCGTGATCAACCGCGGCGCACTTTGATGGCAGAGCTCCAGGAATGATTAATCGACACGGGAAATTGATTTATAGTCTTTTAATTAGGGCATTCCATCTTTCTTAGCATTTCCGCATAGGTTGCGAGGATTTTGCGACCGGGAGAAATTGCCGATCCTGGCGAATCTGGTGAATCCAAATCCACCCTCTAGGTACGAGGGAGAAATGAGACATTTCCGGTATACTTGGGTTAGTACTTCGTGGCCACTTGCAGCGCACTCGGATATACCAATACGAGGAGAGCCCCAGGTTTAATGACAAAGGAAACTGAGTTATCGGTTTTTAATCAGGGTGTTCCACCGTTTTGGCCGAGCATTTTTGGGTAGCCTGGGAGAAATTGCTGATTTCCATGAGCCCGATCAATCGAAAGGATCAAACGAGTGACTAGGTACGATAAACCTCGAAAGTTCACTTATCAAAACCATTCAGAATATGCTAACAAGGAAACATTCCCAAGTGTCCGCCCCCGATCTTATTGATTTTCGTACATGTTGAAGAACACAAAAATCTAAGAGACACGTGTTTTTTTTATATCTGCAATGATCCGCATTTAAGGGGTGAAACAACCCCCCAAAGTTTGGCAAAAATTCGATTTGTATAATAATTTTCGTAGAAGCAATGGAGGGATTTCAACGAAACTTGGTATAAACGTATTCTGTATAAGGACGGTGAAAACACAATATTGTCCAGCAATGCTACAACCTCCCAAGGGGGTGAACTACCCTTCAGGCGACATTTTTTTGTAATATCTGTTAAACAAGCACTCCTATTTAAGTTCCACTTACGCCATATGATTGCTCACAAAAAATGAAGAAATACGTGTTTTTTGCTTTTTGCCAATAAACATTTACACATCGGTTGTAAACAATGAATGTAAGTGGTATACAGGTATATTTCAAATAGCTACATTGGGTTATATCGTGACCAATTCATTGTACATAAATCTTGTGAGCGTGCTAATTCCTCAAAACGTCGTTGGTTTTCATAACATGCAATTATTTATAAATAAATTTAAAATAAAGTTTAAGAGACTAAAATAGTTCCGCAACAGATCCGATGACGCAGTCATCACCCGTTTCCAACTGGTAATACAATTTCCTTGGTGAAACGGCAAAATTGGATTTTTACTGTTTTTACGAAAATAGAATTAGCGATATTCGTTCACCCCCTTGGGGGGGTGTAGCATTGCTGGACAATATTGTGTTTTTACCGTCCTTATACAGAATATGTTTATACCAAGTTTCGTCGAAATCCCTCCACTACTTCTACGAAAATTATGATAAAAATTGAATTATCACCAAACTTTAGGGGGTTGTTTCGCCTCTTAAATGTGGACCATTGCAGATATAAAAAAACACGTGTCTCTTAGATTTTTGTGTTCTTCAACATATATGAAAATCAATAAGATCGGGGGCGGACACTTGGGAATGTTTCCTTGTAAGAATATATTCACATCCAATGGTGTTTGATATCGTTAATGAACACCTCCGCGGGAGGTCGACGAGCTTCATCCCCTTCTCGAGCTTTCCCACACGAGCCAACCCTTAAGACAACGACGGCATGTAAAAGACCTGTTTAGTTCATACCTCATATAATGTATTCACCTTCATACAGTATCTCGAGCGGCGGCTAATATATTCTGACTCGCACTTTACATATTACACCACATTTATATGCGCATTTTTGCGCCGTTATAGATACTCATCTAGTTACGCAGCCAAGGGGGGTCTTAATAGTTTTCCGCGAAATTCCTGGAAACTGGAAAGAGTAGATCCAAGCTAGGGGATGAAGGTCCCATTCTTTATCGGTGTCACATGCAGATGCACCGGGTGCGTCCGAATTACAGGTCGGAGTGCAAGGGGAGGCTTAATTGGATAATCCAACACCGTGGAACGTGGTGTCAGGGAAAGGGGTTGGATCCCTTGGGGTTGTCCTATGGGGTCGCGTTGACACCACCACGACACGTAACGAGGAAGGCGAGGAAATCGAAGGATCGCGTTAAAAATTCAAGATCTCGTGATTGCATCGTAATTGAGAGAGAGAGAGATAGAGAGAGAGGGCACGTTAACGTGCATACCCACTTGTGGATTCACGTAAGGCTTTTCCTCCCTTGGCTTTCGTATCAAGCTGTACATGTTACTGTTAATCCAGGCTGGACACGTAATAAGAGAGCAGCGTCACCGCATTTATCTCTCAAAACAAAGGAAAAGAGATAGAAAGTATTCAGAAAAAGAAATATGCATTTTAACACCGAGGTAAGTAGGAATGGACACATCGGTGAAGTATTTTTCCATATCTTTGTATTTAAATTTAATAAGTACTACGTTTAACGCAATGGGATTAATCCTTATTGGGGAAGTATGAACGCTCTTGAAATATGATAAATCCCTGAGGAGGGTCCTACTTTGTCAGGGTGTCCTGGAACTTTTGGACAATCTCTTGAGACCTTGGCTATGATAAGTCCTAAATGTAGCCCACTGTCGAAGGCTCTGAAAGGAATTAATTAACCCCTTTCGGAAAGGAGTCAGCCCCTTTGGTGCATCCCCCGTTGCAGTTGGTGCTTGCACTCGAAATCGGGTCATCCAGGCTTCGTTTCAGGTCTTTCCGGGATGTCAGCTTCGGGGGAAGGTTATCGCTGGAATGATGTTCGTCGGGAATCAAAGCCTAGCTCTGAGGGTGACGGGAACTTTCTGAAAGGGTAGGTTTCCTTCTAATTCGGGATAATCGCGTGGTCGCTGTATCGGTGTCCAGTCCAGTTGGTGCTGATTACGGATTTGATTCCGAGCGTTCCTTAGGAACTCTCAAAGATTCAAAGGAAATGACACTTTCCTCGATTCATATTACATTTCATGTGAATGAGGTCTGATGGAAATGTTCTGAAAAGGGATGTTTCTTTCTAATTTAAGATGCTCGCATTTTCCCTATCTTGGTGCCCAGTCCAGTTGGTGCTGATTACGGATTTGATTCCGAGCGTTCCTTAGGAACTCTCAAAGATTCAAAGGAAATAACACTTTTCTCGATTCATGTTACATTTCATGTGAACGAGGTCTGATGGAAATGTTCTGAAAAGGGATATTTCCTTCTAATTTAAGATGCTCGCATTTTCCCTATCTTGGTGTCCAGGCCAGGTGATGCTGATAACAGATTTGATTCCGAGCATTCCTTAGGAACTCTCAAATGTTCCAAGGAAATGACACTTTTCTCGATTTATGTTACATTTCATATGAATGAGGTCTGATGGAAATCTTCTGAAAAGGGATGTTTCCTTCTAATTTAAGATGCTCGCATTTCCCTATATCGGTATCCAGTCCAGTTGGTGCTGATTACGGATTTGATTCCGAGCGTTCCTTAGGAACTCTCAAAGGTTCAAAGGCAATGGCACTTTTCTCGATTCATGTTACATTTCATATGAATGGGGTGTGATGGAAATCTTCTGAAAAGGGATGTTTCCTTCTAATTTAAGATGCTCGTATTTTCCCTATCTTGGTGTCCAGGTCAGATAATGCTGATTACGAATTTGATTCCGAGCGTTCCTTAGGAACTCTCAAATGTTCAAAGGAAATGGCACTTTTCTTGATTCATGTTACATTTCATGTGAATGAGGTCTGACAGACATCTTCTGAAAAGGGATATTTCCTTACAATTTAAGATGCTCGCATTTTCGCTATCTTAGTATCGAGTCTAGATGATGTTGATAACGGATTTGATTCCGAGCGTTCCTTAGGAACTCTCAAAGGTTCAAAGAAGAAAACACGAAAGAAAAGAATGTTTCCTTTTGAACGTTTCCCCTCCCGAATGAGAAGTTTTCCTTCTCAGAGCGTCTCCCATAAGCTTTCTTGATGTTCAATCCAATCCGGTCAATTCGATGCCGGTAACGGATTTGATTGCAAATATTCCTCAGAAACTTGCGAAGGCAAAAGGTAAAGATATCTTTCCCATTCGATATTTCATGTTCTTTGCAAACGTACTGGTGCACCTTACAGATGGGATGCATCGCAAACCTTCCAAAAGGAGAGTTTCCTTCTTCATTCAGAACGTGCGCGTATCAGCTGCCCTGGAGGTCAGTCGATTTAGTGTTGATAAGGGACATGATTCCAAATGATCTTGATGCGCCTTTAGGGCTGAAAGGTCCTCAAAATCACAGGCAAAAGCAAAGACAGGTTTTCCCGTTGAATATTGTGTACCCTTTGTGGACATTTCGGTGCACCCCGTGGACGGGGACCAACTGGTGTCCGTGGAAGAAAATCTCGCCAAGAAGGGTAACGGAGGATTTGCGGGTTCTGAATATTTAACGGAACCGCGTTAAAAATCCGGAAGACGGGAAAATGGGTTACTTAAGGGGTGGATCGCGAATTGAGGACGATTATGCGTTTCCCCTGTCAGATTAGGCACTGATTAAGCACCCCGGTACGTTCGGTCGCGTTCCAGCTTGAATATGAGATTGGATAATTCTGCATTTAACATGCATCTGACCATTATACGAGTAAATGTACGTCGTCGCGTAGAAACTTTACTGCCGAGCAATCCGACCTTATACCCTCCGAAATGCGAAGACGGACTGACGATAATTTCCGGTAATTAACCGGAGCCTTGGAATCGTTGCCAATTACAGACTCCCGCTCTTACCTAGGTACACGATATCGATACGAGAGACATAATCCTTAAAGTTAATTCCCTGTAAATTTTTCGATAACGATAAATTCCGGTAATTAATTATAGCACCGATTCCGCTCTTACGTAGATACACGATATCGCCGCGACCCTAGTAGCACAAAATATTTCTCCTATATTTTCTATATATTTACCGACTACCGTACATTTTGTAAATATTTACCAGACATTTGAAATATTTGCAAAACGTTTACTCAAGAATATTATCCCTACAATATTTATATAATATTACCTCCATGTGTTTTCATAATATTTTCCTACTAGATATACNAATGTCTGCGAGCCAGCACCCTCCATCTTGAGGCTTAACCCTTTGGCACACCCAGTTATTGTCAATGGGGAATAATGCCCCCGGGGGCACTGGGTTGGATAATTTCGAGCTTTATGGTGGATAGGCCGATTGGTCTAATCCCATGGAAACACTGTGCGCAATCATTCCTATCATTGCGCGACAATGCCGAGGAGAGGAATTATTCGCGTTTCCCTGAAATCTGTATTTTGTTGATGGACCCTCCTTTTAGATGTTTCCTCATTTTAGAGTCATCCTCGATAGGCGAAATTATCGACGTTGTACCATTCCCACCTGTTATCCGCACTGGTATCAAATTTTAATGGAAAATGTCTGCGAGCCAGCACCCTCCACCTTGAGGCTTAACCCTTTGGCACACCCAGTTATTGTCAATGGGGAATAATGCCCCCGGGGGCACTGGGTTGGATAATTTCGAGCTTTATGGTGGATAGGCCGATTGGCCTAATCCCATGGAAACACTGTGCGCAATCATTCCTACCACTGCGCGACAATGCCGAGGAGCGGAATTATTCGCGTTCCCCTGAAATCTGTATTTTGTTGATGGACGTTCCTTTTAGAGTTTTCCCCATTTTAGAGTCATCCTCGATAAGAGAAATTATCGACGTTGTGCCATTCTCAGCTGTTATCCGCACTGGTATCAAATTTTAATGGACAATGTCTGCGACCCAGCACCCTCCACGTTGAGGCTTAACCCTTTGGCACACCCAGTTATTGTCAATAGGGAATAACGCCTCCTTTTAGAGTTTTTCCCATTTTGGAGTCATCCTCGATGGGCGAAATTATCGACGTTGTGCCATTCTCACCTATTATCTGCACTGGTGTCAGATTTTTATGGACAACGTCTGCGAGCCAGCACCCTCCACCTTAAGGCTTAACCCTTTGGCACTCCCAATTATTGAGATGTCGATTGCCGATGTCGAGTCACACTCGACACAGGAGTGCAAAGGGTTAAGAACCTCGTCGTACGTTGTTCATTTTGTTTTTCTCCCTGATAAGATTACACTGTTAAACAAATTCATTAAAATTCATACACTTTTAGTACATAAGGTTGCAGTAAAATTACAAATTTGATGGCTTAATAGTGAATTAATATACGCTTATGATGAAATTCTAAGTAAATTTATAATTTTATAACATCGTGCGTACACATTATTTGGAATATTTTTAGATGACTTTTTAATTTTATGATCGTTTACATGAGATTTTTTAAACGAGTTTGTCAAACAGACAAACAAAATGTCAAATTTGTTTGTCTGCAGATGAGCCGTTTAAAATCAAGTACTGATCAACATAAATTTATAACATGTATTATAAATTTATTACACATATGTACTAAATTTGTAATATATGTTATACATTTTATTTGAAAATATGTTATAAAACTTGTATACCATGTCTGAATAAAACTTCCAACAAAAATGTAATATTATAATTTTTTTTTTTTAATATTGTAGACTTTATAAGATATCTTTACCGCAAGGTCTTCTGGATGAGACTTGTAAGCCTGCCTTATGGGTAGGTTCTTCATTTTTTGGGGTAAAATTAGACCTTATAAGACGATATCTGCGATTCCAGGATCCCATAGACAAGGTCTAGGGAACCTGCGTGTGTCTTATGGGCGTGCGATATTTCGCACCTCTGCTCTATATACTCATGATGAGCGAGCAACAGGTTAAGGTCACTTACCGAGATCGCATGTCGCCATTAACATTTTACACCGCCTCGTCGTTACAACTTTCTCCGGAGCGATATCAGAGCCACCTTAAACCTCCGATTTCGCGAAAGGTACAGACAAAAGTGGCGAACCATTTCACCGAAATTCAACGCCCCGCTAACACCATTGTCATCCAATGAATCATGGTAAACTTAACTGAAGTGCAGACCTTCCCGAACACTTCGCCGCGCTTTAAGATGATAAAAAAGGTGCTGAGAAATTAAATCGACGTTGATAAATTAAAACTCATCTATACCCTTTTTGACGGTAACGTCATTTTAAATACTCAAACGGTAACATAACCTGCGCGTCCCGCTACCGAAATATATATTTATGTTGAAGTCTTTTATAGTCTACGTTGAGAATTATACGAACTGAAGCGTTTCATATGTCATTTCGGTAAAGTAACGACGAAGAGGTCGATGTTAAGGTGAAGTGAAACATCCTTCAAATCAGTCGGTTCGAATACAACACTTTTTTTTAAGGGTATTAGACCAAACTGTCCGAAACTTTGACACATCACTCCTGATCATCTAAGAATCGGCCTGACACATTAAAAATTTGGATTTTTCAAAAAAATTTTTTAACTCAGTCCAGGCCAGAACCAAAATGGCGTCGAGCTCTCATATTTCGATCAATATACAATTATCGAAGGCTCTGATATGAGAATCGAAAGGGTCAGGATAATTTTACGACAATTTAGAACACTCTGGTAATCGATAAACTCGCATTTGAACGGGATAAAGGCAAAAAAAGTGTTGTATGCGCTTCTTTGCTAAAACGATGGGAATACGAGGTCTCGGAGTGAAAATTTAATTGACCTGGAAATCACAGATGGTCCCTCCGCAGTCAATTAGGGCCCCAGAAGGCATGAATCCAGAGGTTTTCTGGAGTTTTACTTCGATTTGTTTATATTTATTGTACGAAAACGACAGGTGGAATATGCCATTTGGTACAATACCCAATATAATTCGACCCAGCTGTCAATATAAAAACGAACGTCGGCAACGTAGGCATTTAGAAAAATCTTCTTTATCGACGTTGATCAAGTTCCTCGACGTGTTTCACTTCACCTTAAACCGTCGAAATCCCGGGAATTCATTATTCTAACGACTGTTTAGGATCAACGTCACCATCTGTGACGTTTAGCTGGAACTAAATTTTCTCTGTAAGAACACGTGTTACCCACGAGATAAGCCAGTATTTTCTTGCAATCGTTGGTGAAAGTATTTTCCATAATTTCCCATCTGACTCTATATTACTCGATTTCTACGGTATTCTAAATTCTTCGAGCTAGGTCCTGAAATTCTTCATTTTCGATTCTAACCCTCCAAGAAGCCTAAGATATCGAAAACGTGCACGGATCACGCCATGTTGGTTCTAGTCCATGATAAATAAATCAATTTTTTTATGAAAAATCCAATTTCATGAGTTTTAGGACCTACTTTAGGGCCACCATATTCACGTGGTAAAATTTAAAATTAATCGGTACATCCAATTCGGGGAGTACTTTTATCGACTTCACAGATATATATGGGCTGACTCATTCATATTCTCTTAATATGCTCCAAGAGAACCCCGATTATTCCTCGATTAGGAAATGTCATCGATAATGCATTCCCCGCCGAAGTGATTCGATCTTATCGCGATCTTCACACGCGAGCAGGTTTTTGCATTCTCGTTGCACCGCGTGACAATTGCATTCTTCCACCTTTCATGTAACGATCGTATCTCACCTCTCCCGATCGCGATTCGACGTAACCAGTAAAACCCTCTATTAATCACGACTTTATCGCAAATTATATGCTCGCAGAAATTAAACGTCATGATGTGTCGTCCACGTGCCACTCGATCTAAAAATTCTACCTCTCATTCCTTCGTTTATATCGTATCAATGGTTTTTGCATTCTCCCACCGTTTGTGTACACTGAGCAAAAGAATATTCATTAAACCCCAGAAAATAGTACTAATGAAATATTTTTTTAATTCAGAGAATAATTACTCGACTCAAGTGAATTCAAATAAATTGTCATGATTCCGAAGAAATGTTGCATCCGATTTATTGGAATTTATTTGGGTTAGAACGTTATCCCTTAAATTGACAAAATATTTCTTTGGTACTATTCAAAGAATTATTTCTCCGTTTTAGTGACATTTTTTTTTTCTGAGTGTAACGACGGTATCTCAATTCCCCCGATCGCGATTCGATGTAACCAGTAAAATTCTGTATTATTAACGATTTTATCGCAAATTATATGCTCGGAGAAATTAAACGTCGCGATGTGTCGTCCACGTGCCATTCGATCTAAAAATTCTACCTCTCATTCCTTCGTTAATATCATATCAATGGTTTTTGCATTCTCTCACCGTTTGTGTACACTGAGAAAAAGAATATTCATTAAACCACAGAAAATAGTACCAATGAAATATTTTTTAAATTCAGAGAATAATTACTTGACTCAAGTGAATTCAAATAAATTGTCATAATTCCGAAGAAATGTTGCATCCGATTTATTGGAATTTATTTGGATTTGCAAGTTACTCTTTGAATTGACAAAATATTTCTTTCGTACTATTCAAAGAAATATTTCTCCGGTTTAGAGACTTTTTTTTTTTTGAGTGTAACGACGGTATCTCAATTTTCCCGGTCGCGATTCGATATTACCAGTAAATTCTGTATTAATCACGAATTTAATTTCACGAATCTCGTTGAAATTAAATGTCGTCCGCGTACCATTCTGCATTCCAAAAATGGTACCTCTCGCTCTCTCATTTCTATCACATCGTCGAACCGAATAATGTTTTTCAAATTACCAACTAATTTGCATGTAAAAATGGGGTATGTAGGGAGTGCCATTTTTTTTTTTTCTTTTCCCAAGGTGAAGACAAATTGCTCTCTATTTTTCCTTATCCGCCGATTTTGCTTCTTTGTCGCTCTCTCGCCGAGTCTTATCTCCCTCTCTCGCCTGTTCGGGGCTAATTTCTAGGCCGTATCACGAGCTGGCCTGCAAGGGGTGTTTTTCGTCGCACCAAGTCCGATCCGATCAGAGTTTCGCGTAACGCAATTGCCGGAGTTAGTACGTAACGACACGCACACTCTCTTGGGTACTTCACGTGTACATTACATACGCACCGACCGTGTCACGGCCACCGTTCGCCTAACCTTGGACAAGCCGAAGCCTCTTGACATTATCCCGCTTCAAATGCGAAAGAAAATATTAGTTCAGTCAACTTTGGGCTGTAAAAGCCGATATTGCTCGATGACATTTAGCGGAGGGATAGTAATCCCCGAGTGACAATCAAGGAGAAATCCCGTCCTCCTTTAATCCCCAACCACAGGGGATGAAAGTGAAGCGGTTCTGCGAAATCCGCCGAGGAAAATGTACAATTTCCCTCCACCTGACTTCTGGAATTTAACAATTTAATATTTCAAAAGTACTTTGACCGATCATTCGGTAAAGGGTACTGGGAATTATTCGCGGATGAATTTAACATTGTTTAACGGGTATTTAACAAGTCTGCACACCTGTAGCATCGACCCCAAAGTTGATAAGCGTCGAATGAAAATAGGTTTGCTCGCGTTGTCCGTACTTTCTACCCTCGAGGGTACTACACTTTTCTTGAAAGGTGCAGAAAGGTGTAGATACACTTTCGCCGACGTCCCGAAGGCCAGAAAGCTCAAGAAAGTACAAGATGGCCGATTTAGCGGGACAATGTGCGATTTTGGAGCTATTCTAATCGGATGATGAAGATGAAGATATAATGCTTCCTCCGTTACATCCTCTAGCAAATGATAACAATAGTGATAATATATGATGCAGTAATACATAATAATTGTAAATAAATAAATTGCAAATCAATACATAATTTGTAATAAATAATGACTGTACGATAATTCAAAGCTTACGTACAAAATTAAAACGCTAAATAGTTCCATACATGAGAAAAATGTATTAATCATTATTTCTATTTATATTACGTTGAGATCTTGGGACAAAATTGGTCTTTTCAATTTTGAAATTTCCCGCCGAATTCACGGTCTACACTTTTATAACATCTTGCCTCCGCTCGGGATCGAGGGTAGAAAGTGTAGACTTTTCGTAAAAGTGTCGAAAGTGTAGGCAAAACGAACAAACCTAATGTCTAGATAAGCCCCAATTAAGGGATGCCATGGAGCTATTTCAGTGAAGGCGTAATATTGGGTTAGCGGAAACCGCTCGACGTTAATCAGAGGGATGACACGTGGATGAAGACACCAGGTCGGTCAATCTGAGACATTGACAGTCGATATGTTCCATGACAGATCGCAGATGGAGCCTGATCCTGAAGCGGGGAGCACTCCATGTTCTCCTTTAACCTACGCAGAGGGAGTCCGTTGAAGCACCTGGAGGCGGTATTTTGACAAATGACTTTGAAATGCTCTTTCTTGTTCCACGTGCGATGTCCTTCAGGATACGATTCAATTCCAAGGCACCCCTTATACCCAGGAGAGAGGAACATGGAGGTCGGGTTTCACTCGTCCATCAATTATTGCGCCCTATCAGCGCCCCAGCCAAATTGGATCATCACAACCAATACATAGCAATAAATCTAGACCTCTACCATGACTGGAAATTACCTTATGGTGGGTAAGCGATATGTTGTTCGGAGCAAGAAACGGCAGACCTCGGTCTCCTCCTCGTAAGGATCGACGTGGTCGTCGTCATCATCACCGGCAAACGTCTTCGGGGTGGGATCGCTTGGCGCGCCACCTCGCGACACAACACCACCACCTCCGTCGGCCTCATCGCCGCGCAATTTCTCTGTACACGTATAATACAACTGTACAACTTCTGGTCGAGCTTGGACAGGGTCAGGGGCCTAGAAGGAGCCGATCGCAGGCAGCGTCCCAAAGTTCGTTCCCGCCGCGACTCCCTAGGGCCTCCAATCCCAGCTCGCTATTTACAGGTTCCCCCGCGTGGCGCGATGCTCCCCGTTCTAAGGGAGGTCGGCGTTACGGGGGTGTTACACTTCGTCGGTAGGAAGGAAAGCTTGGAAGTGTTTTGCAGGTTCTACTGGTATAAAGGAACGCGGGTTACGAGCCGCACGTTTTCTGCTGCCGCTCGTTTCGAATCGGGCCTCAGAGTCCGATTATTGCCACGAGGAGCAATAACGGGTTGATGGCGAGGGCTAGAGCGCAGGTTGGGTCAGGGTGGCGAATAGTTCCGCGAATCGAACTTGGTAATCTCTTGACGTATCGCCGGGGTGAGACGCGGCCTTGACTCGGGGCACTGCCAATGGAGGCAAGGTCCTTCGTCCTAAGGAACGACCTCTATGCAGTAGGTGATCGTTGTCTCCCCTTTATCGCTTCTTCGACGAGCTTGGCATGGGCACGAGGGTTCGTCGGAAGAACGATCCGACGGAGAGTCGGCGTTGGTGGGGTTCACAGTCGAGCTTGGACGAGCGGTAGGCTTAAACGTAAAGGTTTAGAGGTTAGAACTCTTCCAACTGATTACGCGGTAAGTAGATACGGCGTATAATTGCTGCCCTCAGCCGTAAACCAGTCCCCTCGTTGCTCTTCTGCATGCCAGACTCGGGATAATTAGGCGTCCGCGTTCGTCAACGCTGTCCTTTGTCCCCGGAAGTAAGCCTCCCCATCTCTTCTCGAGATACTTTCCGACGTTGTTTGTGGGCAGATCCGGTCTAGGAGTTCAAGACCCGATGTTGACGAAATCGCGGTCCTGTCGTTTTCCCTCGAGGCTGAACTCGGACCGTAATCGGGCGAACGTCGGTGGACCGCCGACGTGTAGCGGCAGCTCCCACCTGATCAAACGGAGATATACCTCGCGTGGACCACCAGCTTCCGAGTCCTTTGATCGGCCACTCTTGACTTCGGGATCCCTCGCGACGACGTCCTCTCCGACGAGTTCTCCTTCTAGGAGCGATCCGGAACCTGGTCGACTTCGGTCGAGCGCGTATCAACGACTACGTTATCGAGCGGACGGCGTCCGTTGAGACACTCCGGAGCAAGGTCCTCCTCGAGGAGCACGACTCGCCACTGGGCCGCGAGAGGGCTGCGCGCGTCCTCCGGTGGTCACTGGCGTCCGGGTCGCGCCGACTCCCGGCGGGGCCGGATCGGGGTCCCGAGCGGACGCCAACGCCTCGACGCACCAGCGGGCGTCCTCCGTGGCGCCCTCGTCCCTCGGGAACGGTGGGCGCTCGTCACTGGCCGCGGCGGGCGGCGCGTCTCCTCCTGGGGGGGTCGGCTCGGCGGGCGGCAGGGGTGGCTCAGGGGGTGGCGACTCGGGTCGCCTCGGGGTCGCGCGTGCACTCTCCGAGGCCTCGGCCGCTGGCACTGTCATCGCGCGCCCCGGCCCGGGACGAGGGGGCCCTCTAGGCCGGCCGGCCGCTCTGTTTACATCCCTCGGACCTCCCGCCCCCGGCCAGACCTCGGCCCACCTCGAGCTCTGGACCTCCCGGCTCCTCAACGGCCGCTTTCGCGCTTCCCGCCATTCATCTTTCCTGCCGGTCTTACCCGCTACTCGAGCTCGCCGCCTCGATCGTGCCGCGCGGCCTCCTGCTCAGCGTCGCGCACCGCAGCTCCCCCTCGACTGAGCCGAGTCGCGAGCTAGCGCCACGCCCTGCGCGAAGGTGGCAGCACTAGTCGCGCTCGCGGACTCGGCGCTCGAGGCGATCGCAGCGCCCTCGCTGCCTCTCCTCCACCCCCTAACCTCCCCCGCTGCCATCGAGAGGGCTCGCGCGCCAATGATTCCGCGAATCTTACGAACTAGATATGACCGATCTTGGTCGATTTTTCTAGAGGAAATTTCCTCGTTGTACATTCGCAAGCGGAATGGAAGGGATTTTTGGAAATTTTAAATGCGGTGATATATACGCAAGCGTGGGGGGAACATGAGATCGCGGTACCAAAACGTACCTCGAATTCTTGGATTCTTTTTTAGGATATCTTATACTTATTTTCACACTTCGGAACTAAAATTTGCTCTTCTGAATTTTTCGGTTTTTCAAACTCATGGAAACTTTATGGCGGCTACGAACGCAATGGTAAATGGGATAGATCCGTGAGATTCAATTTGCTCAGATTTATACCCCGAGAAAAGAATTCATACAACCAAAGAAATATTCCTTTGAATAGTGCCACAGAAATATCTTGTTAATCCAAAGAATTTTACTGAAATAAACTGAAATAAATGATCATAACTTCGAAGGAACGATTGCTTCCAATTAATTCGACTTTGATTAAGGCAAAGAATTATTTTTTGAATTTTAAAGAAACGGTTCTTTCGTTCAATGGAATTTTCTTCTCAGTGTAGGACGCATGTGCCGTGAAATAACGCAATTTAACCGCACGGTTTACAAATCGCTACGATTTATCTTTGCGGGCATAGTTAACTTCAGTGCTTTATACTATTCTCTATAACGTTTTAAATTTTGTTCGAAAAGATTCCGCGTTTCTTTCGTCATCTTCGTACCCCCGAAGACACGGGGTGGAACTCGGTCAAACCTCGAGGAAGTTAGGAGGTTCGAGGCTGTCATATGCAGCGAGTTGTACAATGCGTCCATACAGTTCCGTTCCGTTCCGTTCCGTTCCTGCAGGTGCGGTGCTCGGCAGCGTTTCGTGTTCCGTCGTGACGAGTAAACTCGCGATCTTGTTTGCCGAACTGTGACGGGAGTTTGTCAGAAATATCTATAATAATACCGACTGCAGTCGAGGGCAGATTTCGCCCCGAATTCAGTAGCCGATAGTTCCATCGATTGTTGAAAATAAAGTTCCCGCAAAACGTGAAGCGGGACGGATACCTCGAGGAGTGAAGTCGTCGCCGCTCGGACGGGCCGCTTCGATATCGGAAATGGATATTTATGCGACTTCATCCGCGAGAACGGGAAAGTAAATCTTTCCTGGTGAGGTCGGGAAATCTGCTTGCTCGGTAAACACGAGGAGTCGATCATATCAGGCTTGAAAGTCATTCTTCAGTAGCCGTTAAGTAATTGCTTTCGGAAATCAATGGCGGCGCCCAGCTAACTTCGGGCCGTAGGCTCGCCCGACCGCAGCGCCGCCACGCTCTGATTCTTTGCACTCCTTGACACCCCATCCATCCTGTTTCGCTACGTCTACGTGGAGTCGATACTCCGTCGAAATCCGATAGATTTAAAGCCATCCTTTGAAATAAATGGCCTAATCAATTGTCGGATTAACTTATTACGTATAACCTTTCGCGGGAGAGTAATATTTATTGTCTAAGTCGTGAAGTAGAATGAGACATACTGCCAGTTGTCGGTTCCACAGAAAGTGACCTCATAGTTGGGACCCAGGGTATCAGATTTTCGCTGATCTAACGACGTGAGCGCCACTCGCGGAAAATAATGGAACTCCAATCCTACGTGCCCGAAACATTTCCTACCGATGTAAATCACCTAAAATGCATTTAATTTTGCAATTGAGGTGCGCAAAGTGAAACGATAATCCACGCATGGTATACATAATGTGATGTTTCATCGTGATGAAGACTAGCAGACCCGGCGGAGGATAATTTTTAATTGCAAAATTAAATTAAGGCGCTAAACACTTGGACCCCTAAATTGGGGAGGATTTCAATACATGCCATTGTATCTCCTTATGCTATTTTGTGATTTAAGTTTTGCTAGGAATATTCTGGGCTGTAAGGTAGGACGCGGTTCGCCACGATCGTGCCCAAGGAGCATTAAACTAACACAGTTATTCCCTATGATTAATTCCCCAGCATGTCGAGGCTCTTAATGGAGACGAAGAGGAGCACGAGGAACGTATTTCTGCCGATTGGCACGAGGAGAGTTCGTGCGGACACGTGAGAGCTCGACGAAAGTGACGAACAACTCGAAGAGCCGCGAGCAAACGGAATGGAGCCGCCATTGTGGAAGCGGATTACCGACAATTACACTTGCAGATGGCCGAATCTTTGGTTTCCGTTTGCAGATCAATCTTCCACGGCGGGCCACGCTATTCCCGAGGAAAACGGCCCCGATTGCATTCGATATACCCGCCTTCTCGTGCCGGGCAGATGGAGTGCAACGATAACAATTCACCCGTTAATTGCCTCGCTAAATTGGTCCGACTTTGCCGATCCATCAAAGGACTCCGATTCGTATCTCGAGCCGAAGATGGCAAGGCCGGCCGGCCGCCATTTTGATTTACAGGATAATTCTCGTTGCGCGTACACCAAGACGCGATTTATGGACGGAATCGGACGATACGTTTCTGTTAGTTACTCGGCACTTAATCCTTGTCGACACGACCGAGAATTAGGCGGCATTGTTAATGGTATCGTTAAAAGCACCGATAACGATCCTCGCTTATAATAAACCGCGAAACGTAACCTACTTTTTTGAGAATACTTTTGAACTCTTCGAGATTTTTTAATTAATTGGAAAATGAATTACTATTTATGGCATGTGATGGAAATGTTGTCATTGTTTTTATTGGTAATATGGATTTTATTATTGAGTGGTCCCACTATAACGCGGACCGATTTAAAGCAATCTAGGATCGCCGACGCACGGCGGCCATTATGGTATCCATTACCTGTACTGTTGTACCGTTTTCACGGGTAATTAGAACCATTGTTCGTTGCGTTGGAGTGTAAATGGTTGTTTCAATCGACTTCCCACGGCCTGTTGGTAATGGACCGAGTCTCGAGTTCAGTAACGACAATTAAAGGCCATTTGCGCGAGATTACACGGACGAGAGAAATCCTGGGGGGTGCTTTCCGAAAAGTCTAAGTCTTTAAATATCACTTCGGTTCGTAAATTTCGAGTTTAATAAAGAGGTTCCAGGTAAACCTTTCGTGGAAATTAATTAAGATTGATTCTAAAGGAACTTTATAAACATTACTGGCGTGGCATTTGAAAAACGTTTCCATGGAATTGCGGAGATTCAAGTGCGCGTGGGTATCAGGCTAATGCACAGGGCAACCTAAAAAAATTCAATCAACGTTGTTCCATTGGTGATAAACGACGCTTCGATTGTTAATCCCTTCTCCCCTTCATGTCCCTCTCGTACAACTCGAATTGTTTTTTCGATACAACGATTCATCCATGTTACCGAGCGCAAACTCGGTTCCCGGGATCCTGCGAAATGCGACAATTTGTTGGTAAAACTAATCTATTTCCGTTAGTAATCTCGGGGTCGATAACGCAGTAGAGAATTGCAAAATAAATCCACCGTGAATCGAGTGGAAAGTTTGAGACTTCGGAATCTGCTTAGAGAGTGAAAAGTGGATTTCTGTGCAAACGGTAGTCAGTAAATACACTTATCCGGCTTATCGAATTTTAACAGCAACATTTCGATTTAAACAGGCATTAACTAGAGAAAAAACAGATTTATGGAGAGTGAGTACATCTTTTTGAGTCAGATGAAGGGAAAATTTGCTGCCGTGTAATGCCAAAGGTGCACATGAGCCCCGTCTAAGGAATAAGTTCGTTAGCGAATCGCATTAAGAGCCTGGCTGGCAAGCACTCACCTGTAATTAAGCGAGAAAGTTCACTATTAAGCGCCCGTTAATTACGTTGAAGCTGTACTCGCGATTTGGCTGAAACCGAGCTAGTCGAAAATTTCTTCGAGCGATATTTTATCGGCTACTTTCGCAGTTTTTACGATTCGCATCGGTTAGATGACGGGCGCCATTTTTTTGCTAATTTCGCACGGGTGCTTAGAAAAAGACGTCCAAGGCATCATTATGTAAACCGGATGAGTATGTATGCTTGATTATGTACTGTGATAAAAAATGTTCGGGAATGTCTTCCCTCTTCCGTATGTTACTTTCTACTTTTTAACGAGTTCTTTGATTTTTCGCGGCGAAAGGTCGCGAGCTGACGCACGTGGTTCGATTGTTGCGTCATCGGAAGTTTCCTATAAATCTGGAGATTTCGATATGGTAATTTTTCTGCCTGGTCGATCCCTCGCTAAATATTGCGAATCATTTAAGGAAAGCAACTGGAAGATGAAAGGAAAGAAATATTACTGCGCTCGATATCATTGCTTCCTTAACCTATGAAAACGTCATCCATTGTTTTCGTAGTTTCGAGTCGAAAAGAAATTCATTTTTTGTCGCTAACCGATTATATAAATGTTTTGTTCCAAATATTTAGTTGCTGTCCAAGAAGGTGTGGAGGAAATTAAAAATTAGTTGTTTGGAATAATTCTTGAAAATTCAAGTTATGTATAGGTTATGTGTCTCAGCATGTGGCTCTGCAGTTCCTATTGATGTCGCCAGCGAGTTTCGTCGCGATGGAAATTAATAATAAGTACTCTCTTCCTGGAAGAGGGCTGAAAAATTTAGTTCTTTCGCGTGTATAACGGGCGTGCCCCCTCCCGAGGGAACCTCGTGCATCCTTTACGCTTTTTCTATCCTCCCCGGGACGCCATTAAAAGACTCTGTAGACTTTGTCGATTGTAACGAGGGTGACATTACGTGTCGTTAAACGTATTCCCGCGACACCATAAACCCCAGATTACATATCATGATATATTGCACATAAAGGTACTCAAAATCAAGCTTCGAAAATATTTTAAGACCGACAACAGAAATGATGTCAACGAAGTATTTCCAGTTTATCATTATACTTCATCGTTGTTATTAATATTGTTTAAGGTTTATTCATATGGGAGGTGAATAATTTTTTATTTAGCTATCCCAAGTAGAAAAACAATATTGCTTAAAAATTGATTTTTCTATGTATAAATATTCGTCGCATAACGAATTCGAATATTTACCCAATAAAATTTATGAACATTTTGAAAAATTATACCAATATGCATATTTGAACATTGAACAGATTATATAATAAAAATGTTCAATCAAGATTGTTTTTCCGTGGTCAATGCAACATTGGCTTAAAAATATAAAATTTGCAATAAATTCAATATTGAAAAACATATACTATATACAACCGAGAAGAACAACATTGAAACGATATATGCAAACAACGACTGCGACTTACAATATCGAACGATTCTTTAATTTATATTTGTTATTCAATATTTAAAATAGAAATCAATTGCAACATTTAAAAATTATTGGCTATATATTGGCCAGTATTCACATGGACCGATATTCCGCCATTGTGTGGCCATGGTAGGGTTCTACTTGTGATAATGTCGATTTAGTTAAAATTGTAGATCCAGATCGGTCTTCTCAGATTTGAAAAAAAGGAGCGAGATAGCTAAGTACTTTTTTAAACGGTTCGCTGCAAAGTCGGTTTGGTTAGTCGCCAGAAGGAACGATTCGTTCATAAACAATTTGGATGTTTGCCACACTACCGCATTAACACTTGAGTGCTCATTACTTCAATCTGTGCCGCCTCGAGATTGCATATCGTACTTGGCGTACTTGCACTGTCCAATAAAATTGGAGCAACTGTCCATCTCTGAAAAATCGAGATAAACGCGTGCCAGCTAGTCGTTTTAAAACATTTTTTGTGTAAACACGTTATCGTTGCCAGATTTCCGGTGTTCCGAAACGTGCAAACACTTTTGATAAAACGTGACAAGGGATAATATGTATATTTTGGCTATTTTCACATGAACAAAAGTATGCCGCACAGGTGTTTGTTTAATTGAAAATTGAAGGGCAGGTAGACCATGTGTTCCATTGAAGTCACTTGGGTCACAGTACGAGAGATTAAATTATATACTGTAACTTATCCTGGGGTGTCCTTTACGTTCCAGGGCGTAAAAGCACTCGTAAACTGCAGAAAGGATACCCAGGAGACATCGTATAGATGTTCTGAACTTTAATAGAACATTCGACTACGTAACTGTAATATAAAAGTTGGCACGATCTTGTTCGGTGAGGAGAAAACGCAGGAAAAGGGATAAAAAAAATTTGTTCCAGATAAAATGCAGGGTAAAGGATGTAAAGGGTTAATAATTTGTTTTCTTTCTTTTTTATATCGCAAGCAGGTGAATTTGTTTTAAATATAATCAAATGTAAGCTCGTGAATTTACAGGGATTATATATTTACCACGAAATAGAGGGTAAATGGTGTACAAAAGAATTTATTTTTCGTTGCAATGTAAATATTCCTACATATTGATAAACCATTTCGGATCAGGTGCAAAGCACTGTTTATCAGTTTCTTTACTTACTTTTTATAAACGACAGGGTGTTACCACGTACAAAATCTTTAAACTGAAATGTTAATCCTACTCCTAAGTACAGTGACACGTCTTATTTACAGAGCAGTACATTTCATTTATACAATTAATAACTACACCGCGTTTCAGGTTTTACTACTTTACATGAAGCAGTACGTTCGCACAGTTACAGATTTCGATTTATATATTCCTGGGATGTATACATCCGGAGCAAAATATTGAATCGAAAAGTTTGATAGAATTTTAGAAAATGGCACCGACAATATTTCCACATACTCGTTGACGGACACAATTAGCCAATATTTGGGGAAATCGAACACTTAGGCACATTGTGGGTGGCGAAGCTGTGATCGGCAAAAATTCGTTTCACAGAGTTAAGAAAAGAAGGTAAGAAATGAAATTAATTTGTACGATAAGCCCAGCTATTTTGACATCGACTATACAGTAGCTTGGCATTTTTCGTCGCCATTGTCAAACTGTTCAAATCAAATGCAATTACTTTTTCCAGCATATCGACTATATCTAACATATTTACACGTGATACAAATATTCCTCACTATAATCGTCAATTTCTGAACTTCGATCGCATCTTTTTTCCGAGAGGTTATTCACTCAGGAAATCATAAATTTAAAAAAAGTTAAAAATCACGTGGAAATCACAGGAAATTATTGAAATTCACCGAAACGTCATAATTTTAAGGCCGAACGTCACTTGTTACCGAATCGTATTGTTATTTATTATATGAAATGAAAGGCAATCGGTTCTTAAAGAAAGGAAACGTTTTCATTGATTTCCGAGTGTAAAGCCCCTTGTTTTTTTAATTACGTCGATCACACATCCGGCATATTTACAAGTGATCAATGCACCGGGTAATTGTCCACCATGCATCGATGTCACTTTCCGTTCTCTAAACCTGAATTAGTGAAAATACAATAGACTGATGAATTCCTGTGAAAATTTCGTATTTTCCATCGTAGCGTACTGAGATGGCAGTGTTTCGTAAAGTCTTACATGTACGGATCGAAAAAGTATACAAGACGCGTCCAAAGATACCCGAACATGGCAGACATGGCATCAGTGCTTATCTTTCTCGTATTCTTCACCCACAGTGACTTCAAGATTCTTACAAAATCCTACATTTCAAAAAGAAATGATCCTAACTATTTTGAACAGTTTCCTTCCTACCTCATTCATTCCTGAAGTCTTTAGCAGCATTTTGAACCAGCAACAAATGACCTAACTGGGACAAAGCTTTTATTAGACAGGTAATTGACTGTCTAATTAGCAACGGTAAGGCACCGATTAACCCAATGCATTCTACCAAAATCCTCCACACTTCCCGTCAAGAGAGATCCTAGATCATTGACTAGATCATCAATCTTCTTAGCAACGTTCCAAGAAGTATATTTTCCACCTCATTTTAATTAATCCAATGGCAGATCTGCACCGACTTACTCAATGAGATCTGCTAAACTTTTTTCTATTTCCCCCTAGAAAAATTCAATCAATGCTGGATCATCCTCTCCAGCTCAATAGATAGACTCTTAATTTTGACATAAATTGAATTTATCGAATAGTCGACAGACTGAACTCGACTAATTCAATGCGATCTACCAAAATCCTTCATAATTTTCCATCAAGATTGGATCATCTACCTCTTCAGCAATGATCTAGAGGCAGACTTTTCATTTTCCTACAATTTGAATTGATCCAACAGTCGACAGATCTAATTCAATGCGATTCACCAAAATCCTTCATATTTCTCCATCAAGATTGGATCATCTACCTCTTCAGCAATGATCTAGAGGCAGACTTTTCATTTTCCTACAATTTGAATTGATCCAACAGTCGACAGATCGAACTCGACTAATTCAATGCGATGTACCAAAATCCTTCATATTTCTTCATCGAGATCGAATCATCTACCTCTTCAGCAATGATCTAGAGGCAGACTTTTCATTTTCATACAATTTGAATTGATCCAACAGTCGACAGATCGAATTCGACTAATTCAATGCGATTCACCAAAATCCTTCATATTTCTCCATCGAGATCGAATCATCTACCTCTTCAGCAATGATCTAGAGGCAGACTTTTCATTTTCATACAATTTGAATTGATCCAACAGTCGACAGATCGAATTCGACTAATTCAATGCGATTCACCAAAATCCTTCATATTTCTCCATCAAGATTGGATCATCTACCTCTTCAGCAATGATCTAGAGGCAGACTTTTCATGTTCCTACAATTTGAATTGATCCAACAGTCGACAGATCGAACTCGACTAATTCAATGCAATCTACCGAAATCCTTCATAATTTTCCATCAAGATTGGATCATCTACCTCTTCAGCAATGATCTAGAGGCAGACTTTTCATTTTCCTACATTTTGAATTGATCCAAGAGTCGACAGATCGAACTCAATTAATTCAATACGATCTACCAAAATCCTTCATATTTTTCCATCAAGTCTGCAATCAAGATCAGATCATCTACCTCTTCAGCAAGAGTCTGAAAGTAGACCTTTCGTTTCCACATCACTTCAACTGATCCGACAGGCGGCAGATTTGCACTAATTCAAATTCAGAGAGCGACTGGCTAGGAACTCGAGATTTAGGCGCCAGGTGAGCTCCCGAACTTCAAAGGGAGCTTCGTCATTCTTCGTCGACAACTTCACAGCTGTGGTACTTGCTGGACGAGTCCAGCCAACTTTCGACACCGCTGGACGCCAAATCGTCGCAGGATGGCAATTCGGGCAGGGGCTCCATGTTTGGGGCACCTTTCAGGGTCAGGTTGTTCATCATCCTCTCCTTCGGTTTCGCGCCTCCCACTGCAAAGACAGGGTCAAGGTAAACCGGCGCATTTGTCCTACCGAAAAGTCGGTGGGTTACGGTGTAATCAGTGAAAGTATTTCGAATCGAGGCGACTGGGTAGGCCGTACCATTATTCAATGGCAGCTTGTTCTCCTTTCGGCGGATCAGAGCTTGTCTCGAGGCTCGGGGACTTCTGTACTCTCCTGAGAATCCCAGACCGGCACTTATGCTGGGAAGGCGAATGTCCAAGTGCGACCCTTTATCTGTAACTATCTAACAACCTGGGAAAATTAGACGTTAGATCCTCGGGTAATGTGGAAAAGTCTTACGGCAAAAAGTTTCGCACCTCGTGCAAGAAATATGAAAAGTGGTCAAATGGCCAAAAAGGAGCTTGCATGAATTATTGTATATTTTGGTATATTTGGACGTTACAAAGCTTGGGAATATTTCCTGATAGGTATTCAATTCGTTAACTGAAGATGAGAATTTAATTAACTTTTAATTGTGTAGTCAATCACTGAGAGAATTTTTTTTTCTCTCTTACTCCGAGATTGTCGATTGCGAGTTCTGATGATCAGAGTGATTAAAGGACGCGATATATTACCTTATTGTTCATGGCGTAGAGTTTGGTGGCGATGTCCCTCGCAACCAGTGTTGTTAAAACAGTAGCAAGGTAGGTTTCTTTAACAAGGAGATATTCCAGAGCTGATCTTTGCCAGAAGAGGTATCTACACGAGCTTGCGGCAACAATGGACACCTGGAAAACCACGCACGTAATATTGATAGAAAGAAATATTTAATTGGGTATTTAGAAACGGCTGAGAAATAATAATTTCGCTATTTACTGGTCATTTTTCTGCGATTAATGGGGATTCAACTCACTTTAAACTTATCGTCCACAGACGCGCGAGAGCTTTCAAATTCCGGAGAGTCCAGAAATTCGCAGGGCAAAATGGGATGAAGGAAATTCGTATCGCTGAGAACGTTCACTTTGCCGTTCAACAATAATCCCAATCTGTCTGTCCTCGTCAAATTTTGCATAGCGTAAGCTTCGCCAGCGTGAAGAGACATTATGGTTGCAAATTCCGGAGAGACCAGCCTCTTGAACTGCATCCGAGATACCTGAAACGATAATCAGGAAAGGTGAAAAATACTCCTGGAATGAAATCGTCGATTTTAAAATGAACTACCATTTAGAATTTTAAATTGAACCACCGAGCGGAAACTTCAACTGCATTTCTCGACGAAGGCGAGTAAGGTATAATAATAAATAACGAGGGGAAAGAAAATAAAATAAATTATAAAGTCAGGAAAAGTTGACGGTGATGTCTCTTGTATGTAATCAACTACTTGTATTTTCATAGAATTACTATGCTGTCCTTTCGCAAGAAGGTTTGGTTGCTTTACTTTCGGGCAGGATTTCAACACTCCATGACAACGAGGTAATTATCGAATACTTAAGGGTATACAATTATCCCAATTACTAAATAAAAAGGGGCAGATAATTGCGAATTATTCCGCTCGGCCGTGGAGCAAGCTCCTTTTTATATTAAATTTACCTTGAAGGGATAAAAAAGCGTGTGATACACTTCTTCCAGTTCAGGGTCGAATCGAACCGGTCTCATTTGGTACACGATGTAGACCAACTGTCCAATGTTCAAGACAAGGAAGGTGAAATTCCAGGAGAAGATATCCGGTGCACAGATGACATGCCAGGCCCATCCTGACAGTAGCATAAATCCTACGGAAAAGAATCGGTTAAATAAAATTTCAGAGATCACCGAAGTCAGATTAAAAATATTCGCCCGGAGAACAATAGCATTCACTCACCTCCAAAGAAACAAAAAAAAAAAATAGAAAAATCAACCAAAGGCTATCATAAAGCAATTTAAAATTGCGTAAGGAAAATTTTGCATCGGACTTCATTTGTGCATGCATATTTAAAACCATTCTACACATTGAATATATTATTTATAAGAAGGGTTCATGTCATTTGTGCGGTATTTTCAGAACGCACCGATGATCAACAAGGAGTGCATGAAGAGTATCCCCTTTTTAGATGACGGAGCGGAATACGACAGGACGAAGCAAAAATTCGCTAGTTGGAACAGAATGTGTTGTGGTTGTTGCCACAGACACATTGCCGAGGTTCCTGAAATAACGAAATCAATTTATGCTCCGGTCTGGTAGCTAAACTATTTTTTATGAATTTCTTTTCGGTTAAGAGGCGTTTGTACTGACCATGCCCTGTCACGTTGTACGAGGGCAAGGGGTCGTGGCCTAATCCTGGACTCATCTCGCGTGGATTGCACAAATTTTCAGGATTATGGCGATTTGTCGAGTCCTGCTAGACTCTGGCTGCCACTGGTTTGTTTTGGTCAGAGCATCTTACTGAAATCATCCTGCGTTTCCTTGCTGGGGGTCGCAGGGCGCATGATCCTGTTTCAAAGCGCATGTTCCGAGATACGTATGATCGATTCCTGTAAAAGTTCGTACAGCAGCCTTCCCCTGGAAATTCCATGAATGTGTTGGCTTCTATCGGTGGTCGGTAAGACAGAAATCTGTGCTAGATGGTTGCTGGATGTGGGTTAGAAAGTAACCCTAACAGGAATCCAATGGTAAGGTCTCTGTAGAAGGAAGGTCTGTTCTAATAAATGTAGTTCTATGGAGAGGAAAAAAGGTGGCGGTAGTATCACAGCTGCTCAGGTAACGAAAATGGGATTTGAATTTCTACCCTTATTTTTCACCCAGAGGTATCTTTTAAAGTTGAAATATCTTTTCTAGGGATTGGAATTGCTGCAAGAACGGTAAGTACTCCTTTTTCAAATCTTAACAGCGCTTTGATTTCACAAATTAAAAAATTCTGTAAAATGAGAACCTTTTTGCTTTTATGCTGTATACTCCGATTTCAGGTGATTGGGAAGGTACGTTTTTTCTCATTTCTTAATATTCCAAAAATAGGTACGATGCAAAGGTACATTTCTCAAAGCGAAATTGCCCAATCGAGGCAAATTTAATCTTTGCGGAAAATGGGTTTTTCTTGCGAATAAGGAAATTCCTTTAAATTTGAAAAAACATCTTTGAGGAAATAAGCATGAGAGCGAATTTAATCATGCAATGTTTCATAAGTCGATCTGTTGGAGGCAGAAGGCACAGAGCGGAAGGTAATCCCTTCATGCACCTGCAAATCGATTTTTCATATTTAAACATTTGCAACATTGCATGATTAAATTCGCAAACATTGCGAATTTTATCATGCAATCTATAATAAGTTGATCTGTTAGAGGCAGAAGGCACAGAGCGGAAGGTAATCCTTTCATGCACCTGCAAATCGATTTTTCATATTTAAACATTTGCGAGAGAGAAGTTTTTACTGCGAAAGATAAATACGAGACTCGTCCCGTTTATTAACTATTTCAAAATTCCTACCTCACGTTCCGATTACTGTATACATTTATTAAAAGCTACCCAAAGCATACATTATCCTCGCATTTCGTATTTCTCTGTTTTGAAAAATGCGGTACCATTTATACAAAAGACAGATTATATTGGCGTACAAGCTGTCGTTATAGAGATCTGCAAAGTTACAATCGCACGCAGAAGTGTATGCAAATTTAACATTCTTCGAAATCTCATAGAAAGCTGGAAAAAAAAAAATTGTACCAAGGTTCTGCGACAACAATATTAATTTTAATAAATTACGGCATTTGTACTTGACAAATTCACAGCTTGTGGACCATTTCATGCTAAATTGTTGCGAAATTGCATTCGTATCTCCTGCGAGTTGATAAAGTGCATTAACAGATGCTTTTGAAGCCTTCACTTCAGTTAAATGTGTTTATTAGGAGTCAAGTAGTAATTCATGTTAATTAATCGGTATACCGAGTATGACCGAACGTTGGCCGCTATATTATAGACTTTGTTGGTCGATACGTCGATACATATATGTTACGTATGGGGCATGTATATTCATCGAGTTACCAAACTCACGATAGACTTGTTTCCCACACATATTGTGTAAAATTTTATTAGATGAAAAAATCGATTGTAACATTGGCCTGGGTAACAATAAAAATGACGATGCAATAATAAGAAAGAATTATTTTGCATGTAATTGTAAGTATTTATACGTATTAGAGTAAAAATAGGTTTTCCAAGTGAACCAAAATGTCCGAATCCGGTTAAGTTACATTTCATACCCGAAGCTATCGATTTTGTAAACACAATCACGTATTCCTGAACGGATTGTGGAAACTTTGAGGCCGTTGGGAATTTCTTGTGGATCCAATGACATTGCTCTGCTGAGATTCAAGACGCTCCTTGGAAATAAAGTGAAAAACCTTTAAAAGCTCGCACTCGTTCTTGAATTGGCTTTGCAGGTCGCATGGAACGCTTTTAACATATCGGAACGTGAACTAGTAGAAGTTTTGCTGAAGTATTTACTTTGCATTCGTTCATGGAATGCACCCTGGAATTCTGAAAGACCTATGAATATTATTCATTGTTCGAAGAAATGAGATCTTATCGCGAAATGAGCTCAACATGGATCCATATTGCACTTCATTTACACCTATATTACATTTGACACTGATTAGTTTATTAATAAAATTACACATCCCTTACGTGATTGCTTAAATTTAATTTCAGGAATTTTTTCTTATCATTTTGTACCGGCAAGAAATATTTCGTAATACATTGATCTGCATATGCAAGGCTTACAAAATCGCTTAAGGTGAAGTGAAACACGTTGAGGAACTTGATCAATGTCGATAAAGAAGATTTTTCTAAATCCCTACGTTGCCAACGTTCGTTTTTATATTTACAGCTGGGTCGAATTATATTGGGTATTGTACCAAATGGCATATTCCACCTGTCGTTTTCGTACAATAATTATAAAGAAATCGAAGTAAAACTCCAGAAAACCTCTGGATTCATGCCTTCTGGGGCCCTAATTGACTGCGGAGGGCCCCCCTGCGCCATCTGTGATTTCTAGGTCAATTAAATTTTCACTCCGAGACCTCGTATTACCATCGTTTTAGCAAAGAAGCGCATACAACACTTTTTTTGCCTTTATCCCGTTCAAATGCGAGTTTATCGATTACCAGAGTGTTCTAAATTGTCGTAAAATTGTCCTGACCCTTTCGATTCTCATATCAGAGCCTTCGATAATTGTATATTGATCGAAATATGAGAGCTCGACGCCATTTTGGTTCTGGTCTGGACTGAGTTAAAAAATTTGTTTGAAAAATCCAAATTTTTAATGTGTCAGGACAATTCTTAGATGATCAGGAGTGATGTGTCAAAGTTTCGGACAGTTTGGTCTAATACCCTTAAAAAAAAGTGTTGTATTCGAATCGACTGATTTGAAGGATGTTTCACTTCACCTTAAATTAGAAGCGGGACCACTCGAAGCTAGTTGGGAATAAAGTAAGAAAAATTGGAATAATAAAACTGAAGTAAAAGTTTCGTTTCGTCGGACTCCACTTTTCTTTGCGATAATATCGGCTTTAAGCCAATGCTTCCAATTGGACGATTTGTTTCCTTTTGTTTTTTATCCCGGCCGTAAACGCGAACCATAACGGCACCGTCGATATTCTTTTGCGCGAAAATATTATTTATTGTAAATCGGTAGCTGTACAATTTCTGTGACTTTTATCGGCTGATCTTCCTGTGATCCGGTGACTGTTGTATTGCAACCAGGAGTGAATACGTAATGAGGAGAGTGTTTACACCGCTAGTCATCGAGTACATCGCTAATTCGATCACGTTTATCGCCGTTGATCGCTTCAATGAATTTCCCGGCCTTCGGAGGCATTCGATGTCCAAATGTCTGTCAGAAGGGCATGTGAAACCTTCGATATTGTCAAACTTTACAATGCGTGACCATTATTTATGCACATAATCGAAGAGAGTTACAACATGGTCGCATCCATTGTTCTTGTTCGCACCTCCCACATGTCGAAAATCATCCCATCATAGCACATAAACCTTCAATAAAAATCACAATTTTCAATGCTTATCACCGAAAAAGAGAAATTTCCCTGATATGCGGATAAAAATAGATAACAAATTCTTGGACGACTCAGTACCCAGTCCTCCGTTACACACATTAAAAATTACACCATAGTTACACGTAAACCTGGAATCAAAAAAGAAATTAATTTCACAGTCTTCAGAACTTATCACTAAAAAAGAGACATCGTATTTTCCTTGTAAAGAAGAAGATGGCGGGTTGTAAGTTGTTGGCTGTGGTTGAAATTTCGAGGTAACGCGATACTCGCCATTTTTAATTTAGCAGTCCATTTGATGCCACTTTTTCATCGTAATACAGTCTGCGGTGGTTGTACATCGAGGTTGGTTGTTGGCTACATCCCTAATTAGATCATATTCAATGCCATGGATCGTTTAATCGAATAGAGACCGTCCGGAACAGCCCGGAATCCGGTATACCGGGAGGGCCGGTAAAATATTCAATACCATTGGCCTATATGGTGCACGCTTTACATTTATGCGCATATTTTATACAATGTTCATGCACGTTCAAGTTCTGCCTGGCCGACGTCTCCTTATGCAACCTCGACCGTGGTAGTATTGTTCTTGTTCACACCTCCGCGTCCAGGATGTTTCTATTAATTTGAAACTGTTGTCTAATCTCCACGCGTCTTATTATGAAATAAAAATAAATTGACAAATGAAACAATAAGGTCCATTTATACAGGTATTTCAGTGCCCACGTGTCCCAAAGCTCGAACAACACTTAGAAATGCAGATAATGATGATGCATATTAGTAATTTCGTACAATTAGTGAGCCCTCGTTAGCGAGTCAGTGAAATTCAAACGGTTAAGCGAAATTGCTGTTAAACGTAATGTTCCATTTACCAGAAGATTTTCACTCCGCTTGACGACGGATTAGATAGCGGGAAATTGGATAACGGTACGTCGATATTATTCCTGACATTTTGGCTGGTATATATATATACCCTGTGAAGGGTTTCGTCAAGTTTAGTGTTACAGTACATTCTGAGGGGTTCAGTAAGCCAGAAAAATGAAAATCGTGAGTACTGATTGTGTTATTTCGCTGCGCCATAGCTGTTACAATGTTCTTCCCCAAATCTGCAATGTGTAGGGAAAATTAATGATTTTTTTTTGGAATTTAATAGGCAATTTTTATGCTACTTGTAATTGCATCGGCCTGGGCCGCGCCACATACCAGATCTGTCAATGAAGAGCCTAGCGATCAGCAACTTGTCAAAGCTGAGGAAGAAATTGTCATCGACGATGATGGTCGTTTCAGAATGAGGTGAGTGATCGTGGAGGAGAATTTTTTTGTCAAAATGGACTTTCTACCAAGGAAGGTACCTGAGGTGTCCCCCTCCGATTTTGTTCATTTTTAAATATGTTATAGAGGACTAAAATCTAAGGGACCCGTGTTTTTTTTTATCGGCGGATAAACACTTTTAGGGAGTGAAATCAGGCTTCAAGGTTGGCCGTGCAAGGGGGTAAGTTGGCTGTTTCATGTAGAAGCACTCGACCGATTTTCATGAAACAACCGTCAAAATGTAGGGAATGAAGAATTATGAAACATGCATTTGGAATTTTTCGAAAAAATTCTTTTTTAAGGGGTGAGCCACCCGTTTGAATACTTCTTTTACCCCTTACGCGAGCAGTAATTGCTCTATCCAAATGAAACTTGGTTAATTTACAGACCAGAACAATACAAAAAATGTTTCATTTGGATAGAACAATTACTGCTCGCGTAAGGGGTAAAGGAAGTATTCAAAGGGGTGGCTCACCCCTTAAAAATGAATTTTTTCGAAAAATTCCAAATGCATGTTTCATCATTCTTCGTTCCCTACATTTTGACGGTTGTTTCATGAAAATCGGTCGAGTGCTTCTACATGAAACACCCAACTTACCCCCTTGCACGGCCAACCTTGAAGCCTGATTTCATCCCCTAAAAGTGTTTATCCGCCGATAAAAAAAGCACGGGTCCCTTAGATTTTAGTCCTCTATAACATATTTAAAAATGAACAAAATCGGAGAGGGACACCTCAGGTACCTTCCTTGTAAGAATATTGGTCACAGATTAAAACTAAAATTGTTGGCATAAAATACTGCCGTAACAACACTGTTGCCATAAATGTTATTTAATGTAATAACATTATATTAAGTTCTACGTAATTAATTCTTATAATTTCAGATTAGTCGCCGAGGATGGGACGACTATCCAGGAAGAAGGAGTTCTCATAGAGGATCAAGAAACCGGAGAAAATCGAATTATTGTTGAATCCGGAAGATATACTTACATCAGTGAAGACGAAGGACCCATTGAACTTATTTACAACGCAAACCAGCTCGGCGATTACGATATCGTTGAATAAATCGAGAAAATGGTGCCCATCTCTGTCTCAAACCAGCCATAAAGAAATAAATGAATAAATAACTGGAAGGAAATATCACCCGTATAAACATAATTCATAATTGTATACATTTCAAGTTCCTCTTCAAGCAAGGAAGAGCGAAAGTCGCCGCGAGGATAAAATAAATACGTAAATCGATTACCGTGATTACACCAATGATTGGTTTTGCAATACGGTACTGACTGAATTAGTACCGCTGTACGTATTATCATACCTAAAGGGAGAACCAGTTGCGAGCATCGTTCCATTGAATATTCAATTACAGCGACCAGTACCGTATCGACTATCGATATCGATAACTGCTGGCGAGTTACATCGCTCTTCGGTATTCTGTCTGGTCCATCGATACGATTGCACCCGGGAACTTCGATATAAGAAATTTCCTATCAGATAGTGCCCCATGCGGATCGATACACCTGATCATCTATACACATTGTGCTTATCGATTCTTTGAATAATTGCTCCAGCTAACTCTCGGTATTTCGTTGATTAAACCTGAAATGGTAGAGAAGAATTCCAATTTGTCAGGTTTCCCGGATTAAAAAAGTCAGTCGTGCGGTAGAAAAAAGACATTTCTCGTGGGAGGTATTGCAGGAATGCGAATACGAATGTGTCGACCATGTCGCGCGATTAAGCGACATCCCGTAAAAGCGAAAGTCGATTAAATCCGGCATGCGCAAGTACGAACGAACCTGCGTTACAACATTTAACGAGCCCCGGACCTTACTTGATTGCAGTTACTTAATGCATACCTGGCGACATTAATGGAGGTTCAATTCGCTAAATGAAAACAAAGGAGCCTGTTGAGAATCCTCGAGCTTTATGAGCTACTGCCGGTAATTCGATTCGCCAGTTTGTTAGCGGTCATGAACACCATCCAGCTATTTCGAGGGTGTTCATTCACCGAATTACTGTAAGAGGACATCCCACCAAGAGAGAGGAATGTCCGAGCGCATCTGAAAGTCGCGAAATCAAGTTATTGAAGTATTCTATACAACGCGATATTTTAAAGAGATTTTTAAATTAGGGAAACACACTTTTGAATGTTTTTCTATCAACGCGAGAGAAACATTTCATCTCGTTTGAAGCTTGCCACCAGACCACTTTCTAGATAAAATTAATTACTTGTAGCCGTATAAATGTTTCTTGCTAATGAAATCTCTTGGCATCTGGAAATTGATTTTGTGGGAATAATTGATGGTGCAAGCCGGGTCATAACGATTTTGTATTTAGTGGAAATGAATTTGCAAGGAGGTTCAATTCGCTAAATGAAAACAAAGGAGCTTGTTGAGGATCCTCGAGCTTTATGAGCTACTGCCGGTAATTCGATTCGCCAGTTTGTTAGCGGTCATGAACACCATCCAGCTATTTCGAGGGTGTTCATTCACCGAATTACTGTAAGAGGACATTCCACCAAGAGAGAGGAATGTCCGAGCGCATCTGAAAGTCGCGAAATCAAGTTATTGAAGTATTCTATACAACGCGATATTTTAAAGAGATTTTTAAATTAGGGAAACACACTTTTGAATGTTTTTCTATCAACGCGAGAGAAACATTTCATCTCGTTTGAAGCTTGCCACCCCTGCTGAATTAATATTCCGAGAGACAATTTTTACTTTCTAGACGAAATTAATTACTTGTAGCCGTATCAATGTTTCTTGCTAATGAAATCTCTTGGCATCTGGAAATTGATTTTGTGGGAATAGTTGATGGTGCAAGCCGGGTCATAACGATTTTGTATTCAGTGGAATTGATTTTGCAAAAAAATCTCATGTACGTATTTGACTTCCGGCATTGAAAATATCAGATCATTTCTTACATAACGTGTTGTATTTAATTCAAGTAACTTCAGGCTGCATGTGAAACAAATATTAATAGCGATTATTTTATTCAATCAACTTTTCGACTTATTTCGTTGATAATAGGAAGAAAACAACTTTTGGTTAAAAATTCCCGTCATTAAGTTGATTTTTTGCTCAGAGTAAGTGAAGTGAAACTTTTTATTTCCGCAAATAACGCAAACCATAAAGCAATTCGGTAAGTGGCGTGGATCGATTGCACATCGAGTCGAGCTAATTATGCTAATTTAATGCTATCCGGTGTTATTCATATTGATTAAATGCACCGCGGTGACTGCATAAGTCCACATCCTAAAATTTTTCTCACCGAGAACAAGTATCCTCTTCTGCGGCCCGTCTGATACTGCCAGAGAGCTATAAGTCTTTCAAAGGCGTGAAAGATGACTTCCACGTTGAAATAAGAACACCAGGACTTGTTCGGAACGTCTTTGCGACCGTTCGGCTCTTCGTCCAAAGGAGAGTCCCCCTAGTGGGCGGGTGTTGTAAGAAGGTTGTTCTGGAAAAGAAGGAAAAATTCAATCTGGTTTTTCACTCAAACATATCACGATCATGTATTGCTTTCCGTTATAAATCAGTATCCGACGAAATGTATCGAAAATTATACGACCACAATCGATTAATCACTGGTAGGATCGAAATTATCGTTTTCTGTACCTTCCAGTACCTTGGCATTAATTTCTGCGTTCCCTCGTGAATAACGAATTCTACAAACGTAAGGGACGTGTATCATGGTAATCAGCGATGAGCCTTGCTCGGCGCCATTAAAGGAGAAACAAAATGTAAATTGATCCCGAGTCCGGGTCCACTCTTAATTCCGCTAATAACTAATTATCAGTCGAGCATATACAACCGATAGAATTTATCGGAACATTAGCGACCGGTTATTCAGGTTTTAATTAGCACCGGCTAGCAACGCGGGTCTTCCACTCCGAAAATAGACCGACGCCGAAGAATAGCTCACCGAGATGAAACGCCGCCATGAAACGCCATGACGCAAAATGAACGGTCACGCGATGCGGCTTTTCTGAGTCGTCGAACCACTTCCCACACCTCGGAAGATCAGGATATTCGAGAGGATCCCTTCAAATCGAGCATATGTACAGGCCAAAGTACGAGAAATATGGGCGCCATCTTGCGCGTCTTAATTTTTTCCAAGATGGCCGCTTCGAGGGCCTCGGAGCCGATCCTGAAATAGTCTTTTCATTGTCGAAAGAGGATTCCTTCGATCACAGATCTCGATGGGCAGGAACTTTCCGATGCGTTTTTTATTTTCCCCGATCCTCGATGAGCGCCGTTAACGGAACGACCCCAATTACGTCCCGAAAAGTAGCAAGTGGAGTAAATTGGCACAATGGCCGCCGGCCATTTGCGCGCCGCCCTTCGTGCAATTATGTCATTCTCGCTCGTATGTGAATTGATTATCTCGATCCTGAATACTTTTTCAGGGAACCCCACCCGATTCCGCGTCGTTTTTGGGGAGGAATTGGGTTAATAGGATGTGGACCGAGAATTATGCGGTTTTGCGTTGTCCTTCGGTGGATAATGAGATCACGTTCTGCGAGTTTTTTTTCTATGTAATTTGCTGCATTAAGGTGAAGTGAAACCCTCCTCAAATCAGTCGATTCAAATAAAACACCTCTTTTTAAGGGAGGGTCAATTAGGACCTCAGAAAGTATGAATACATAGGATTTCTGGAGTTTTACTTGGATTTCTTTATAATTATTGTACGAAAACGACAGGTGAAGTATGCCATTTAGCACAATACCCAATATAATTCGGCACAGCTGTCAATATAAAAACGAACCTCGGCAGCGTAGGTATTTAGAAAAATCTTTTTTACCGACGTCGATCAAGTTCCTCGACGTGTTTCACTTCACCTTAAATGGAAGTTTCTCACGGTTGAGTTTGACAAAGAGAGCTTGATAAATCATTTTCTGATTCATCATTTACTTTCGTGAGAAGGATAGTAATTGAAAGACCTATTCTTTGAAATGATAATTCTTGACCATTTTTGCTAATTGTAAGACTCATTCCTACTTCACCAATTATGGTATTGCCGGGTAAGGTACTGTAATTCAAGCAGTAATGAATCGAATTGTCGATTGTAAAAGGTTGTTTCTTCATTGAGAGCTATATCTGGAAAATTAAATCGTGCTAACTAAAGGAATAGTGGGAATAAATGTTCTGTGCATTTTTTTTTATGTCTTTCTTCTGTTTCCAAATATTATCTGCGGGAAAGATAAATGATCACGTTTTATTTCTAAATACGTATAGGTCTATTTTTATTTTTTTTCGAGGATATCGAGGACATCTTTCACATTTCTTCGAGGTCTTGAATAACTTTTCGATACGATCGAATAATGAAAATGCCCGACGAGGTCGGAGTTTCCAATTCTGTGAATCTTTATACCCCACGGGTGCATTTCACCAAGAATGCTGTCCCTTCCACCCAATGTGGGGTTTGCAAGTCAAACTTCGCCTTAGGGATTTTCAGATTTATATATAAATTCTGTAGCTGGCATGACCGAAGCATCACTGCCTTCGTAGCATTCCCAAAATTAACATCCATCCCAACAACAAGCACGGCAGCGACATGAAATTCGTAAGTGTTTCAACAATTTCAAGACAATTTCCACATATCAATTATAAATTCTCTTCGAAATTAATTAATTTTACCACTCCCTCACGGTACACTAAATATATAGAATATGATTAATTAAAAACCATACCAGAAGCCGCAAAGTCCAATACACTCAAATCTTTCATATTACCGTGAAAAATGTATGCACACGTGACATTTTTTGAAATTCAATCCATTAAAGCATTTTAATAGCCCTGTAAAACTTTTCTTCGATCTGAGTGAATCGAATCGATTGAAATCTTATTAGATAAATATGTAAGTTCTAGAGAAGGTCCTGACAGCCGCAAGATTTCATTTATTAAATTTCTTATAAAAAATGTAATTTCGGGGGCGCCGGGACCTTTCATAGAGTCTCGCCGTTAAAAAAAAAATAAAAAAAAGAATTTCAAACAATTCGGTGCACCCAGTTCGGATAAAAGTTTATGAGCGCATTTAAGTAATGAGTTACATAAATTCATGCGTTTGCCTTGCTTTATGTATTTTACATCTAATTCGTATGTTTTCAGCTACTCGTTCTTTCCGCTTTGACCGCCATCGCCGTGGCTCGCCCCCAAGAGGAAATTCCGAAACCAGGAATCATTCCCGTCATTAGTCGTGATGAAATCCACGATGACTTTGGACAATATGCACTTAGCTACTTGTCCGGCGATGGGACTTCCCTGAGGGAACAGGGAGCGCTGAAACTCAACGCCGAAGGAAACGGACATGTTCTGGTCAAGAAGGGATCCATCACATACTATGCCCCTGATGGAACGCCCATCACTTTGGAATACATCGCCGACGAAAACGGTTTCCAGCCGAAAGGAGCTCATCTGCCCACTCCGCCACCACTTCCGGTTCCAGAGGCCTAAATGAGTTTCACTCGATACCACATGATTCGCCCTTAAAGACAGTCGATTAACTCCGAGATGAACACAGGTTGTTTCCCTTGCTTCAAATTTCCGAAACAGTGTTTGGAATTTTATCTTCAACCGAAAGAAAAAAAAAAACCTATTCCTCGAAATTGTACATTCAGTACGAATCGTTTTAAAATGAAATATTCATGAAAGTTTACCACCGTACACACCTGTGTAAATATTCATATATCACGTAGACAAATATTTGTTTGACATGCTCAAATTCAATGGCATGTCATATTTCCGTAACAATGTTTGGAATTTTACCTTCAACCGAAAAAGAAACATATTCCTCAAAATTGTACATTCAATACGAATTGTTTTAAAATAAAAAATTCACAAAAGTTAACCACTGTATACACTTGTATAAATATTCATATATCATGTAGAAAAATATTTGTTTGACAAGTCGAAATTCATTGGCACATTAAATTAAATACTTAGGTGATTCACTAAAATGTATTTACAATTAACAAAACAACTTGAGTAAAACACTTGACGAGAGTAAACGAGTTTGTTCAAGTGAAGTCAATTTCAATTCTCGAAACCAAAATGTTTCCTGAAACGAAACAAATAATCGAATGATTTTGCTCAACAAGCCGAATTTGTTTTCCTTGGGTGTATTACCTACCTGTAGATTGTTAATCAGGGTAAACACTCAGTTAAATTTGTGTTTAACTTTCTGTATATACAATCTATCGTCTTTGCCACATTTTCGGCGTGTATGCTGTTGGTCGACAAGGTTTGCATAAAATATTTGCCATTGGGCATCGATAACCGACGCAAAGTTTAACATTATTAACAATTATCAATGCAAAAGTGCAGTAAAATTCTCCGGGAAGACCGCATATATTTCTGGGTTAATTAACGTGCGCCCATGCGTGTGGTTATATTACTCAAACTGCAAATACGCATTTGCCTTGATAGAAAAATTTCATGCATCTTTATTTTCTGCCGAAAAGCTATCCGGACAACTCTACAAAAATGCGCAGATGCATGCAAGTATGCACCACAATCTGGGTGATAATAATAATAAAATCATAAAACTACAAATACGTATTTGCCTTAATAGAAAAATTTCATGCATCTTTTTTTTTTACCGAAAAGCAATCCGGACAACTCTATAAAAATGCGCAGATGCATGCAAGTATGCACCACAATCTGGGTGATAATAATAATAAAATCATAAAACTACAAATACGCATTTGCCTTTGAAAAATTTCATGCATCTTTTTTTTTTACCGAAAAGCTATCCGGACAACTCTACAAAAATGCGCAGATGCATGCAAGTATGCACCACAATCTGGGTGATAATAATAATAAAATCATAAAACTACAAATACGCATTTGCCTTTGATAGAAAAATTTCATGCATCTTTATTTTCTGCCGAGAAGCTACCCGGACCACTCTATAAAAATGCGCAGATGCATGCAAGTATGCACCACAATCTGGGTGATGCGATGATCCGGATGAGGTAAAGGCGGCGAAAGCTCCATCACGTGAGAGTGGTTTAACATTCCATTCCGCAGGTTTTGTGTGCCATATATGCTCGTTTGGCATCCTCCGACGAGGCTCAAGGATGTCAAGGATGTCTCGACGTAAGACGCTCACTTAATCAATTTACGTTTTCGGTCCAGCTCCATCCGAGTTGCATCTCGACGCGTCCCCTAGTAGCACAAAATATTTCTCCTATATTTTCTATATATTTAACGACTACCGTACATTTTGTAAATATTTACCAGACATTTGAAATATTTGCAAAACGTTTACTTAAGAATATTATCCCTACAATATTGATATAACATTACCTCCGTATGTTTTCATAATATTTTCCTACCAGATATACAAAACATTTCGTTTTATTTTAATACAAGAATTTTTTTTTAAATATTATCTGTCGAATACATTATGAACGTTTTAAAAATATTTAAAATCAGTCACACGTTTTGCTTCCATAATTGAAATAGCGGAACGGAAGTATTAGAAGAATTTCTCGTGTTTTTTTATACCAAATGAAGTGTCCGATAGTAGTCGTGAAGTAAAAAATCTATTTTTATTATAATAAGTTAAAAAATATAATTTCTCTATATGTTTATAAATTATTGAAACTAAATATGTCATTGAGATTTTCAACAAATATTTCAGATATCTTCGAATTAAATTTATAAGAAATCTTAAAAATTCTGTCGCTTGAGATATTTAGTAAATATTACAAAGAAATATTTAGGAATTATTCTATGCTACTAGGGTCTCTTCGGGATTTGGCGCGAAAGATGCATCCGCTGCACGCGAGAATGCAACGAGATTACGCGATGGCGACGAGATATGAGCTTTTTTAGTGTCGGTCCCGTGTGCCCCGCTGATGCCACGTGGTCCTTAAGGTTTTACTACGCCCGCCGTAAAAGTTCGACCATTTCGCATTCATAACATTCGCACTGATTTATCCCCTCTTGGGAATCGGAGCACGTGTACTCGAAAAAAAATGCACGGTCAGTTTTTATCCACGAATACGCGGACAATTATCCTGTGGAGCACTGTCAATTAGAAACACTTAGGAAGAGATTTAGGATTGGTAGGGAAAAATTGGGAAAAAGTTTAACGTGCATCGTACCGTTTTACATGTTCTTCAGAATTAATACGCAAGAGTAGATGGAGTCCAAAAACTGCATTATTGCACTCTTGGTATCCATGTACATTGAAAATCCTGTTCACGGGAATCTTTGCAAAAACAATCCGTGTAATTTTAATATTGCAAATTTAAAAAAATGATTTTCCATCCACGCGTAGTGAAAGATTAAATGTAAATTTGAAATTAATAAATTATATCAAGAGATGTGTTGTACAATAAGTGATTTAAAAATCCAAGTGGTGTATGAAAACTGACCATACCTAATGGCGATTTTAATTGATTCGTTTTGAACATCAAGGCTTTTGGTATTGACAGTTCAATCAGACTGCCTATGGACCCTAGGATTTTATTGCCGTTTTTAAAATGGTTACGCCGGCCATAAAACTCGACCATTATTCTGTCTAGTTATTCCGAGCTGATTTATTATTTACTGCAAATTCTAAGCCACCCCTGGAAGTAATTTTGAGTAGGCTTCTGTTTTCTTTCTGAGAACCCTTAGAGCGGAGATGCAAGTGTTCGATTATGGGATGCATAGAAAAAGTTTCGGTACAAATGACTTCCCCGTGATTCATGGATTGTTGTTTAGGGGAAGCTGTTCCTTTTAGACAGAATTTTACTGCAGCGCTTAGAAAGGATACCTTTGACGGTACTTCGGCTATTTAAATTTAACGTCACTTAAAACGGAGTTATCGACTATGTGTTCTTTTATCTCTCCGGCTTTCCTTGGAATCGTATCGGTTTACTTCCAAATCATCAGCCCTGTTACATTTAGAACAGGCTGTACCACTAAATCCTGTTAAAGGATAAAGATTCGTGTCGAGGTAATCCTCTGTATAATCCTCCATACCTTTTCTGGAAAATCTACAGAGCTGAAAAAAAGCGCATTTAAATCTTGTACGTTTTACCAGAAATTCTAGTGTAGCACAAACTCGAATGGCGTAAAGAAAAACTCAATTAACTCGGTCAGTAACATATTAAATTACGTCCGAAAATCGCTTCAAAGTAAGCTAAATGAAAGGTTTAAAAGTATCTCATTTTCCTCTTCTCCCTCCATTTAGTCCAAATATTTTTGTTACTTTTTTAACGAAAAAAAAATCTTTGAGCTCATGCAGATAATTGTGTTAAAAAGAAAGTAAACGCTATTGTGGTTCACAACACTGTAGCTGTGATATTGTAATGAAAGATAAGAAAAGCCATTGGGTGAACATTTAGACTTAAATTCATTTTGTAAATTGCAGCAGGAAAACATTGCTAATGAGTTTAAGGAGACTAATTTGTAATCAATTGTTATAAAGTGCTTTAGCTATACATATTTTTCTCGGGAATGTGTTGTTAGATTAAGTATGGCATTATTGTAAAGCATTCGAGATGTGGATAAGTTATGTCTTTAGCAACTGAAAGCAGACGCAAAGGTTGCAAATTATCTCAACGAGGGCCATTGTTGAATTCGAGAAATTTTCTTCTTTAATGCCGCCACTCGATCGAATGAAACTACTTTTATCGACGACAGAATCGCAAAATAGAGCAGTGACTGCTTTGTTGGACAATTTTCCGAAGTGTTCCTCGAAGTTCGACAAGTCGCCTACAATCATGCGCACTTGACAATGTCTATTTGCATAAAAGGGCGCACTTGACAAGCGCTGGTATAGGAGATCGGCAGCTCGCGCTGCGAGGAAGACAAGATAAAATTAGTATAATTACGGAATTAAGCAATTCTTCCTCGAGGCTTTGTCTATTGATAGGGTAATGCTTGTAGTGATTAGATATGTATATAGGAAATTACCTCCGGCCATATCGCGCTGATTCTCACGAGCTGATCAGCCAATCAATTGATTCGATCATGAAGTGTAAGAGAGGTTCATTAAGATACTTTACCGAAAATTGTAAGAAATTGAAGATAATGATCTTGATCTTTCAAAATTTAAGTAGCATTGCACAGCAATGTATATAGCATATGTCGACCATAAATTAAAGAATGATGATATTGTTAGGAAATAATTTTTAGTATCGCCCATAAAAAATCAAAGGCTTTCATTTCGGTGTTCGCGGAAGACTTCGGAGTGCATTTGATCTTTGGATTGAATATGATTATATTTTTTATCACGAAGAGAAGAGAGATATTTTTCTTGGGAAATAATTTTAACTATCAGTGGAACTAAATATACCGATCTTGGTTTTATTTAAATTAAAGAATGATGATTTCGTTAGGAAATCATTTTTAGTATCGTACATAAAAAATGAAAGGCTTTTATTTTGGTGTTCGCAGAAGACTTCGGAGTGCATTTGATCTCTTTGAGTTGAATATGATTTTCTTTTTATCACGAAGAGATGAGAGATATTTTTCTTAGGAAATAATTTTAACTATCAGTGGAATCAAATATATAGATCTTGGTTTTCACGGGTAACTTCGGAGTGAATCGATGCATGAATTCGTTTATCTCGTCCCGTCATTGTTGACGGAAAGCAACGACCGCAGGAAATGGGAAAATGCATGCCGCATCCGTGATTTACAGGATTCCCAGTCACCGACAATCGCTTGCAGATGCGAATGGCAGATCCTGTTGGTCGTAGGAATGATATCGACGTCACGAGGATGATATTCAAGTCGAACCGAGCCGATGAACTCTTGCTCAAGAGTTCGTCGGTTATTAAACGCAGAAGGCGGATCATCGTTGCATACCATTAGTGCACAACCGTACTTCATTGCATTCCGCGATGCATCCCTTTATCGCGGAGTCCAGATCATAACGAATGGCAGATTTTGCACTTTGATGGACTTTTATGAAATCCTGAAGATCTATTCAACATGATGGTCATAGTAGGTTCCAATTGGTTGTAACAAATTACCTATAAATCCGACCTGGAATACTGGTTAATAGAATTTATTTAATTTACTGCACAAAGTAAAACGGGGAAAGAAAAGGCAGAATTGATTAATTTTCCGAAGTCTCTCGTTTCATCTCTTGTAATTCAGGCAACCTTGATAGGACTCCGTATTAATTTAGACAAAAAACATGGGATTCTAAATGCGCTTTCTGCCCAGAAATTCATTTTTTATCCTTTTATCGGTTTTATAATATCTGCCTCAATAGCACAAACTTTTTTGATTTAACCATTAGATTTAATGTTTCAATTGTTCTTGTCTTTTACAGTTCTTGTCTCACCATGAGAAGGAACATTTACCGCGGTTTAACCGCTTCGATTTACTCACGTTTTACCAGAATTAATATTTTTTATTCCATTTTGTCCCACTCTTCTTCTCAGGGATCGAATCGATACCCAATCAAACAGGTGCAACAAGTGACAGGTCGGACCGACCCTTGTAGAATCCTGCCAAGCGGTACTTTCTCCTCGTCCGAAGAAGACAATGGATTCAACAAAGGGTAATCATGTGTGGAACACCCACCGATACCCGGCAATTAAGAGGCGTTTATCGCAATGCGATTATGGAAGATCCCCAAGAATGGAGCATCACCGGGACAAGGTGGAGAATCGATTGGCATGGCTACATGCTGTTATCCGATAGAAAGGTTAACCAGTTCATCGAGTTAACACTTCGCAGGACAATGATCGTAGGGTAAAGTTGGGTAAATTGTGCCGGGTTAACAAAAATGCCAATAGAAATGGTTTTGGCAGGATGTTTTAGTAAATAGGTCGGATAATTTGCACCACATACGAGAAATGGGTTCAAAGCGAAACATTGACCATATAAGTAAAATTCGGAAAAGAAAATTGATTACATAAATCATATTTTACTACAAATAGCGAATATGTAGAATTCAGTAGATTTTACATTAGCGCAGTTTCCATGAAACCACTTTTTACAATTTAATGGCTTTTCTCATATCTTAGGATAACCACGTTCCGTTATTCTTTTTGATGCCATTTCTAAACAGAATCACGTTTATGGAAGGGTGACTATTTAGATAAAAAAAAGTTTTGACTTAATAAACACAGTTAGGATAATTATACCGAGACGAATTACCCGATTATGTGGTGGGTCAATATTGCCGACCGGGAATTTGCAGTTTTATAATTTTTAAAATGTCCGTTTAGAGTTATGCAAAAGGCAATGCACGTATTTCCATGAAAATTTCCATGAAAAAATTAAATTAACTTTTTAACAATTATTAGTGACAATTTTGTAACGTACCCTACATGGGGTAATCGGTTAGAAACGATGCGGCACACTTAGTACATGAACCTAGTAGACTTTTACTTATTTCTACATTTTTCGTTCAGGTGAAAGTATTTCACTTTTAATTCCCGTAAGGAAATAATTATTTCAATCACTGAAAATTTCACTTGAGTCAACTATCCGATTTTTAAATAGGTACATTTTTTTGATTTCAAGTACCTCATTTTTTTCAGTGTAGTGGTACAATTTGATCGACGGTACGATGTCCCCTACTTTACCCTACCTTATTCCGATCGGCACGAATCTACATCTCGGATAAAAAAAAGTATATACGTGATTTACTCGATCTTGCTGATCGGAGCACCGTCCACCATCAGCGAGGATTGGCATTAAAGCGAGTAAATGGACCTTGAAGAGAGCACCTCGCTCGATTCGTCTCACTGATTTATTTCTGACAAATCGTTCCTTTTCTTTTTACATCCCACGATCCACCATCGATAGCTAGAGAACCTCGTGGCACCGATCGGTAACGAGAGCTGTAAATCGTCCCGAAGATGCGTTTTCAATTGATTACGCCTGGAAGATGTGCTGGAATCAAGGGGTGAAGATTAAATGTTACTTTAAATTTATTGGCGGATCTTTAAAAGCTGATGGAATTACAATCTACTGGAAACGGATGAAATATGCGGCCACTTGACGCAAGGGATTGGAATTCTCTATGGAATTTATTGAAATCGCTCGGTAATATTTCTTTCAGGTTTCTGTTTTTAGTGATTACGTGAAAGCAGTAATTGTAATCAAATTTATTGGCGGATCTTTAAAAGCTGATGGAATTACAATCTACTAGAAACGGATGAAATATGCGGCCACTTGACGCACGGAATTGGAATTCTCTATGGAATTTATTGAAATGGCTCGGTAATATTTCTTTCAGGTTTCTGTTTTTAGTAATTACACGAAAACTGTAATTTTAATCAAATTTTTTGGCGGATCTTTAAAAGCTGATGGAATTACAATCTACTGGAAACGGATGAAATATGCGGCCACTTGACGCACGGAATTGGAATTCTCTATGGAATTTATTGAAATGGCTCGGTAATATTTCTTTCAGGTTTCTGTTTTTAGTAATTACGCGAAAACTGTAATTTTAATCAAATTTATTGGCGGATCTTTAAAACCTAATGGAATTACAATCTACTGGAAACGGATGAAATATGCGGCCACTGGATGCACGTAATTGGAACTCTCTATGGAATTTATTGAAATCGCTCGGTAATATTTTTTTCAGTTTTCTGTTTTTAGTGATTACGTGAAAGTAGTGATGTTAATCAAATTTTTGGTTCAATCACTTTTCGAACGAATATACACGCGTTGATTTCACGATGGCTTCTCTGAACTGATTAAATTAATTTTACTTCAAATATTTGAACGTCCGATAATCCCCAGGGAACGGGGGCGACCTTTGTATGTTGAAATTGGAAATAGGGTTTAACAACCAAAATTATAATGATCACCCATTAATTACCGATTGAACACAAAGTTATCATTAATTCCGGAGAGGAATTCTGGAAAAGGTGCGCTTTCATTTAGAAATGTTAGTACGCACGTGACAACTGCATGAGAGATAAATCTTGAGTGGCATTACTTTTCGACTATTATCCCACAGCAGCGGATGCATGTTCGTAGGAATGCCAAGAAAGTAAATGCAAATCCTGGATCAGGATTTTCGAATGCTCGCTGGTACTGACTGTTATTTACTGACGTTCGTTGCAGCTTGCAGTTTGCATTTTCAAGGCAAGCGAGGGCTTTCCTGCTCGTCCATTGCGGACCCTGCACGTGATCTGCTGTCACTAACAACGTATTTGAATTTTAGATTTCAGAAATTGGCGTGTGTACACGTTGGGAAATGGAAATTATTACCAGGCGTGTTCCCTTAATTGATGCAAATGGCATACAAATAGAAAAAGAAATTTTAACTGTTCCTCTAACCTCTCTTTTACAGCGTGAAAGATATTAGGTCTGTGCCTAATATCTTTCTGTAAACGTTAAACTCAAAAATCACGTACGATATAGTTTCATATTTCATTGCGATGAACTCTCTCAAAATGACTAGCAAATTGAGAGTTCAGTAAATAACTTAATAATAATTAAATTTGAGGTTCTTTAAATTACTCTAAAATTAACATTTTTGAGGAGCTAAGATGTCGCTTCGATGGCGTTACTTTTACACAAGAGGGAATTCCGGCTGTTTCTCGCAATTTCAGGAAACATGGCAGGAATTTTTTCCACCGACGTCGTCGAGAACTAACGGATTTTAAACTCGATGATTCACAGGAGCTGCCCCGGGAATAATGAGATGCCGATGTTTTGCTGGAACTCTCCCCAGACATTTGAGATTTCTCGTCGAGGACGTCACCCTCTCCGATCGCCCGTGCTGCTGAAACTTTTTATTAATTCCAGTAATTGGTAACTTTTTTTTTCTTACGCAATCCGGACGAACCTGTGGTCGATGAGCCTCGATCGGATTCGGCGGAGTCACGATTATGCATTTTGGAAAAGAAGATCTTCTCCGCAAAAGATGATCCTGTCTCGTCCTCGGCGTTGCCCAAATGTGGCATGAAAACGGCCCTTTTTATTTCCCCTGAAACTGTGTATATTTATAAAATGCTATTTTTGCCTATACGTTATTTTTTCAGATTTTTCTCAATTTCAGGAATTGGAGGATACGAGATGAACTTACGACTGCGTTTCTGATGCAGCTTCAGGAGCGTGTACAGTTGCAGCTCCAACATCGCATCTATGTCTCAGAAATTATGAAATGATCCTTTGAAATAAATATAATTAGCTCGCAAACTAAGAACCTATAAACTTGGTGGAGAAATAAACGAAAAAAATCGCTGACATTTGATCGCCTCTTGTAGTGATAATTCGGGATAATTTCAGAGCAAACTGTGATTCTTCGTATGACACCATCACCGGAAAATCTCCTCTAAATCATTGATCTGAAAAGTACTATACCGTTTTCGAATTTATTTTTAATATACATTCATAGCTAAATACGTCGCGAACTATTTTCCATATTCCTTAGAAAGAATTACTTCATAGTGAATCGCACATTTTGGAATCGTATTAAAAATCGTTAATAGCATCTGAAGAAAAGAATGAACGGAGTGAAATTCTCGTGCGGATTTTACTGTGCTAAAATACATGATTTCGAAATACTCTTGATAACTGGTGGTTAATACCGGGGGATCATAATCGCCACAGGTTGCGTTATGGAAATTGACCTCGAAAGCGGCCATATTGGATAACATTTCGGCGTCGCGCGCAACAATTACAGTCCCATTATTTCGTATTAAGCACGGGCCACAATATAAATTGACCGTTCTGAGCCTGAACATAAATCAGGCAATTTTTAGCAAGGGAATGATTCGGGATGGTGAGCGGGAAAATCCCGCCGAAAAACGTCCTTTCACCTCGACCAACGACGCTGTCGGTATGTGGACGCCATGACACCTACTCGACACTTATTATACCGCGAAATGCGATTCCACGCTCGTGCTCGATCTTATCCACGTACCTCGACTTACGGTATAATGCCTTGTGAAGATTACATTAACATTTCAGGGATTCCCAAACGGGGAACGTAAAAAGGACCACCGAGATCAGAAATCTTCCCGGCGTGACCGCAGCGAATCGGATGAATTCACGTGGCGGGCTAAGTAAAAAAGAAAAAAAATAAAAACGTCGCAAGATAAGTGAGACCGTGTACGTACGATTTTTGTAGTACTTTTTAGCTTTTAGTGGGCCGGCTATTTTATGACTTTTCAGTTTTGAGGCCGGATAGATTTCGAAAGAGGATTTTTGAAATTCATTTAAATGAAACGTGGCCATAGGTTACATAAAAAATTCAATCTCGTTCGGTCGGCAGTTTTATTACGAGACCGAGAGTTCTTTTTTTTAACAAAAAGCCTGGAATACTAACGTCCTTGCTTTACCCTCTGGGGAAATTGCAATCTTGGAACTCACCTAAATACATTTCTCTAACAAATAAGAGGTTTTTCCATATCAACTAGGAAAGTTCCATTACATCGCGCGGCAAATTTTCGTTTAAAAGTTCGTGACTCTCCTCGAAGCAGTTAGATGAAATTCAATTTTTAGAGTTGTGGGCTCTCGAAGTTTAGGAAAAACCGATAAGCCATATTCCGACCCCCGTGAGGAGTGCCGAAGCAATCATTGTAATGTCAACTTCGAAGTGGAAAAATTGTATAATTCCAAAAGTAACACGGATCCATTCTGAAAGTATATTCGTCCCTTGGCGAAGACGCGGACATTTATCTCAAATCTAAATCCGAAATCCGTAAAAGGTTAAATTTATTCAGCTTTTACCGCCACATATCGCGGGGCCGAACATCTTGACATGAATGAAAAACTACATCCTGGTGCACGGGAAAAGCAAAGAGAACTCGGGTCAGTCATTCATCTCGGGAATACTCATCTCATGCAGTCCTTGACTCCGATGACACCAAGATATGACAACCGGAGCACAAAAGCTGTTCCTGGCAGATGTCGGTGTCCCTTTGTTCTCACATTGAAAAACGACTAAATTTATTTCGGGTACCTTCGACGATATGTCTATATTCATAACTAACCGCCACTTACAAACCTCAGTGTTGCATATGCAGAGGAAATTATACCTCGATCGATTAAAACGTGATATCAACTCGCTCTTAATATTCAATGGCGTATGATTAATACCCTGGCGACACAATCTGCAATTAAAGGGCATTGATAAGCGATTTATCGACGATTCTCGCCGCAGTACATTCATTAATAACTAGTGTGACTGATTTACCATGATCGTTCCATTGGGTACTTATAGCATAAAAGATAGGCTATTTCTTACTGCTTTAAGTCTACGAATAAATATTCAAAAAATAGAAAATATTTCGATATGTCTGAAATAATTTATGCAAATAAATATCTCCGAAGAAACCTGCTGTGTAATTGATTTGTTAGCGGGTCCAATATTAACGGTTGCTAGTGACGGCACGCTGAGGTAAATGCAGTTAATTGTATCTTAAGTTTGTCTACCTCGACTTTATTAATTGTACGATCCATGAACACGAGCCACAATTTACTTAAACGATGTACTCAGATACATTGCATAAAACATGTTCATTAAGCTCTGACTGCATTTTCAGGTAAAAAGAGCTATTACATCCTGTTTGTGAGATAACCAACTTACGGCTAGATTAACGTTATCATTTTCTACGTTACTTTTTATCTCTGTGTTTAATTTCCCATATTAATTCCGTAGTTGCCGTCCACTACATATGCAGCTCTTTTCCACATCGACATCGCTTTTAATTATTAAAGTCTTATCCTATTGGCTATATATTTCTATTCGTTTTATTGGAGGTTATAAACATTAATAAATGAGGTATATTAATTACATACGGCAGAATATTAAGGGTAAAAGAATTCAGCCCAAAGAACGGTACAGCACTACTGCGATGGAATGATAAGTAGAAACGGAATGCACAATGCAAATGCAATTGAAATTTGCGAAATATGTGGAGGTACCTGAAACTCGATTTATGGGACGAAACTGCGTACTCGAAAGTGCATAATTTACACGAAAAACTGTAGCGTGAGAGAATCGACGTCAAATTGCTCACGCAGATGCTGAAATTAATTGCACATTCGAGGATAATCAAAACAAGCAGCAGCTGTTTTTTATTTTGTTCGATAAGGTCCAGTTTTGTTAAATTGAATGGCCTCTACTGCAGATCTCTCTATGGGAGAATATTAATTAATTTTGAATTAATTACCTGAAGTGCGATGGTGCGATACCACGAATTTCATTTCGATGCATCGTTTATTTGTACGGAAAATATTTAGCGATGGTGATTCGTTCATTCTAAAGCACTACAGGGTCAGTAATTTCGTGTACATGTTGTTGAAAAAATGAAGGAAAACACTACGAGAAATAATGATATTATTAATAGGAAAAATAACACAATGAAAATTTTTCTATACCAAGTGATTATATATATATTTTTAATATTATAAGGCGGTTATAAAAATCTGATATGCTAATGGTAAACTAATTGGGTTCGTTTTCCTGTTTAAGCCAAACCTTTTATTTTTTATTCGCGCCACTTGCTTACCTCTATTACCGCCATTTTTTTTTTCACGTGAATATCGTCGGTTAATTATTTCCTATGACTGACGTGGCCTGAATGAACAGTTTACCGGCGGTAATGGATTACGGATATGGTGCTGAACATTTTAACAATTATATGATTAGCGTTTCATCCAATTCTTGAAAATGTACCTCACAACCTTTGAATTCGTAGGAGCTGACACTGGATCGTGGCAATGAATTTCAATAAAAATGGGAAAAACAGGTTTCCCTTCTCTGCCAGTAAATAACACGAACGATGTGCAGCTTCTGCGAAATCGGGATACTTTAATTAAATTGTGTATGTCTGCTTTCGACGACTTGAACCAGCTTTGCATAAAACGTTCCCCGGGATTTACTGAAACGATTATCGGAGCCATTTCCTCGGCATCTCGAAATAGAGAAGTCAAATCATTTTTACAGAGAAAATCTCTGCGACATGTCTGAGGGGGCAGATATAAATCGCAAGTATTCCGAGTAATTTGAAAAGTTGAAGGAAAAAAAAATTCTCCAACGACTTTCAGTACGAGGACGTGTAAGCGTTTCGCACCAATGCTGTCTGATATTACATTACGCGAATATTTAATACGCGCTCGTGGATACATTGAAATGAAGCTGGGTAGCATGGGCTTGGAATGTTACCTCTATTAAACTCGATATGCATGTGAAATTTGACGTCTTGTCGGCCATATTTGAAGTGGTAAACGCGGTTAACAATAGCTTGAAGCTCTACTAGAAGCCGTGCTGAAAACGGAACTAGAAACTCTATTTGGAGCAGTACTAGAAACATCATTAAAAGCAGAACTGGAGGTACTGGATAGGTCGTTTAATTATTCCATTCCACATTTTCGAACAATATTTCACTTCACGCCCCGAAATTCCAAAAACTGTTTTTTTTTAAACCTCAGTTTACACCAAATCTTTTAAATTCGCCAAATAAATATCCCCGAAGATTATAAACGTTTATTGAACGCAAGGGGAAAAGCGTTATTCTCTTCTGCAGTTTAAGTTTATGCGTTTCCTTGAAAAAAAAAAAATGGTATTTGATATTACTTTTTTAATTGAAAATCTTCATGTCGGGATTTTTTTTCGGGAGAACATTATACCATCCTACTTGGTATAAAGTGAGCTTTCAAACGAAGTAAAGCTTTTTTGAGCACGGAATAGGGAGTTATCTAGAAAATGGATCTAAAATTAATAAAAGATTCACTTTGGATTGCAAATTCTGCTAGCGCTCAGAGAGACTGAAATTATCGCCTCGCAACAAAGGAACAAATATCCCAAGTACCGTTCCCACAATTTTCCTTCAGTGCTAATCACCCTCGAAATTAACGGCGACTACTCGTAACGTGATTCTTCCACTCCAGGGCGAAAAAAAGTGTAGATCATATCTGGGTACGTGACCAGACTCCTCAAATGGGTCCTCCTGCGGCAAACTTCCTCGTTTAGCAGAACGATAAGGCTTAAGAACAACCCTGCTTAATGCGTTCCAATAATCGTAAAGTATGCGCCCTGCTCGGAAAATCCGCAGGACGAGGAGGGATTTTATTTTTTATCCAGCTGGGTCGTTCTTCAGATAGCTGTTTAATTTACCCCAAGGTGACGTACAACACTCGAGGAAGCCTTAAGAGGGTTTCGTGGTGATCTTTTTACCGCATTACATATCGTGCAGTTTATGAAGGTTTTAGTACCATATCACCATTTTTTCAAGCTGACGCAAAGGACTGACCGAAATGCACGTGCACGTCTGGGGCATAAGAATTGCAGTTATAAAAATTCTTCAAATTTCTATCTAATTTCTATACATTCATTATCACATTCGCGACCGGGAAATTTTTCCCGTTCCAAATACTGAGTACTGGGGAAAATAATGAAATTCTGAAACTGGTCGCCGCAAACTTGTATCGTGTATCGTCATGGACGTGAATTCACGTCAGAGGCAAGCAGGAATAGAATTTAAGGTGAAGTGAAACACGTCGAGGAACTTGATCAACGTCGATAAAGAAGATTTTTCTAAATGCCTACGTTGACGACGTTCGTTTTTATATTGACAGCTGGGTCGAATTATATTGTGTATTGTACCAAATGGCATATTCCACCTGTCGTTTTCGTACAATAATTATAAAGAAATCGAAGTAAAACTCCAGAAATCCTCTGGATTCGTGCCTTCTGGGGCCCTAATTGACTGCGGAGAGACCCCCTGCGCCATCTGTGATTTCCAGGTCAATTAAATTTACCCTCCGAGACCTCATATTCCCATCGTTTTAGCATAGAAGCGCATAAAACACTTTTTTTGCCTTTATCCCGTTCAAATGCGAGTTTATCGATTACCAGAGTGTTCTAAATTGTCGTAAAATTGTCCTGACCCTTTCGATTCTCATATCAGAGCCTTCGATAATTGTATATTGTTGTTGTGTATATTTTTTTTGTATATGAAATGAATTGTATATGAAAATCAAAGTATGAGAGCTCGACGCCATTTTGGTTCTGATCTGGGCTGAGTTAAAAAATTTTTTTGAAAAATCCAAATTTTGTATGTTTCAGGACATTACTTAGATGATTAAGAGTGATGTGTCAAAGTTTCGGACAGTTTGGTCTAATACCCTTAAAAAAAAAGTGTTGTATTCAAATCGACTGATTTGAAGTGTTTCACTTCACCTTAAAGCGACGTGAATTCACGTCAGCGGCAACCAGGAATAGAACTTGAAAAGACGTGAATTCACGTCAGCGGTCGCGAATGTCTTAACAATTTTAGAATGGATCTGGATTACCTCTTTTTGATCTTCGGTCCATTGGCTCCAAGATCAGGACGTAATTGCGGTTTGGTATGGGAACTTTAACCGTTGCTTACAAAGTCTCCACGTAGAGTGGGATGAATAACTATTTAGTTTTACAACGTACAGAGCGAGGTATCTTACTTGACAATCTAAACGACTTGTCGCCTGGTGATGTTTAATGCTGACCGGCAACATACATCTTCGCGATCTCAACAAAACACGCCGATGTCCTGGGAAGATTCCGCAAATTACGGAAATAAAATGGGACGATCATTTCGGGAGTACGCCGGATAAAAATTTATAATCAGCTCTTATCCAGTTACTCATCTCGTGGGACTCATCTCACCGGATCCGGGTATTAGTCATTGGGAATTTCGACACATTTTTCTCATTAATATTCAATTCATTTTGGCATACCTCAACCCTCAAGTACCGAAAGTTAAAATTTCACGTAAATCGCAAATGAAACATTAAAAATAATGTATATTTGATTTTGGTATATCACGACTCTCAACTTTACTTATGCAAACGGAAATGCCATTACTGATATGTTTCAACTGAAATACTTATATATATATATATTACTTGTGCAAGAGAAAAAAATTTGTAATACATTGCAAGTGAAATACTTACATGTCTTTCGTTAATAAATAAAAGGTTATCTCTCTTCGTGGGAGACATTTTGTTATTCATGCATCTTGAAAGGTCATTTCATTTTTGCCACGCGCGCATTTAGAATTGGGCCGAATTTAAGAGAATTGGTTAAAAATAAATTCTCGATAGACAAATTGCGGGAGACCTGGAATATAACACAGAAGTAGGAGTGCCTGAGAAAGTAAACGTAGAAAGTCATCGATCGTGACCGCCAGACATTTGCATAGTAAACATTATCGGAATTACTACCGTGGTTTACTATCAATGAGGTAGTGGTTGAAGACGTGAGGAAATAACTAAAGAGGTACAGGTATAGCCGATTGATCGATGAATACCGGTGCCAATCGGGCGTCGGATTCTATTGACTTCGGTGTTTAGAAAACGTGTATTGTTAACCACATTAAGACTTCATTCGCGTTTACATATGTATACACGTGTAGTTTTTTCTTTTAAGATTTTTATCTCCGCTTTGAATGTGTCAATGAAGAATGTATACCGCAGACGGTGAATGAACGTCTTCGAAGGTTATTTCAACTTTTAACCTACAACAGCTACTGATTTTTTCTTTTTTTGTAAAATGGTAAAAGTAACTGTAAATGCATTTTTTATAAATAATATAATTGCAGAGTATATATGACGAGGAAGAGGTTCTTATTTTATTGTGTCTTAGATTTCCAAAAAGGTCGTAATACGCTCGAAATGGCTGTTTGTAAAATTGGACCAGAGCAATTAACTGCTGCATAATTATTTTCATTTCCGCATTTCGCAAAGGAATTTACCTAACTTGAGGAAAAATTATTTTTGCCGGGAAAATTCCGTGCGTATTTCATTTCGTCCTCTCATCCTATTCCCTTCCGTGCTTCCAGGTGAAGAGAAACTTTTATTAACTGGAATGAATATATTCTTTCTCTGAAATTTTATTCGATGGAATTTACTATTTTTATTCAAATCTACTAAACATTTTTATTTAAATGTTTTAGGCTGAGTCAGTGTCGTCCACAATCGGGGCCGAGCAATCGTTAGAAATGGAAACGCGCGATATAAATTGATGGGACCCACCAACCGAAAATCTCCAAAAGGTGAGAAAGTATAGCTACCTTTCTCTCTTTCTCTCTTTCCACTAAAACAAAAAATATAAAATATAACTTCTGGCTTATTCAAACGATCCGTGGGTAGTGGCATATCGTCCAGGGCTAGACAATCATTGAATTTATGGTGACCACCAGAGGAGGATCCCCAAAAGGTGAGAAAGTATATACCCATCTCTCCCTCCGTCTCCACTAAAATAAAAATAAAATAAAATATCATTTCTAGTTTATTCAAACGATCGTAAGCCGTGTCATACCTTCCGGGGCGAGATCGAACGATCATTTGAATCGGAAACGTGCGTAATAAATTTATGGTGCCCACCAATCGAGGATCTTCAAAAGGTGAGAGAGTATTACCTTTCTCCGTTAAAACAAGAAAAAAGAATCCATTGGTCACAAAAACTCCTGACATATAAATATAAAAATCGTGCAAATCTAACATAAATCGTTAAGAATAATATAAAAAGTCAGGTACTCAATTTTGGTTAAAAAGGTACTATCAATTGCTGATATATGGTTACAGTATGTTTTTATAAATATACTCTACAATACACACCCGTTCCCATTATAATTGCAATGCCAAAGAATTATGAGAATTAGATGTACGATATTTCCAGATCTTTTTTAATATAAAAAACGCACAATCTTGAGTTTCATGCTACAACTTTTCAACGAACATTATAATTTCGCATTAATTCGAGCATCTAGGAGGAAATCGGACAATCGTTTCTAATGAAAATTGATGAGCCGAAATTAATGTTGCCCACCGAGTCAGGTTGATCCGACCATACATTGATAAAGATGGGGTACCTAAAATCAAATAAATGTGCCTATTTAAAAATCGGACAGTTGATTAAAGTGAAATATTAAATGGCTGAAGTAATTATTTCCTTACGCACGGAGAGAAAAAAGTTGTTATAATTACTACAATTGGGATAGGTATAACAGCAATCGCTGGTAAATATAAGGACAGCAGTTCTACAAAGTAATGATTGCTCTGCTAAAAATGTCAAATGTACAATTTGAACAATAGGAACGATAACAGTTCACACTTGTAAGAAACACTAATGATACGGTTTATTTTACGGTTTTCAATAGAGTTCTTGCTTTCAAATTTTACAACTGTGATGGTCATTTTTACATGTGCCTATATACGTGTAATTTTTACTTTGCAATGTTATACAAATATAACTACAATTTATATACAAGAATTCTGCAGTTGCTACTACAGCCGCAATGGTTAAAAGGACAAAAAATTGCAATTATATCTACAATAATTGTTGTTAAGGTTACAACAATACTTTTACCCGCGAGCATATGTAATGATTACAATATTATTTTTCTGCGTGCGGGAATTAAATGTGAAATACTTTCAACTAAACGAAAAATGTGGAAATAAGTAAAAGTCAACTAGGAAGGACACATATGATTAAAATTTATTCGCCGCGTTGTACATTTTTCTCGGTGTATGTCCTGCCGACAATAGGATAACATTCTACCCAACCATACGATGTGTCTGCGAGTTCTACCGAATGGTACAGCACTCCTTAACTGCCGTCCAAATAGCAAAGTTTCTCTGCATCCGTTCGCGATAGTAGCCGAATTTCTCCGATTTACATAATCTATCTCGAGGCGCGAAGAGATTCGGCGCACTCCCCAGGCTTGCGTAATATTATGTTAATAACAGCAATTTTTCGTCGGCCACTCGGCGGGGCTTTATGAATATCTCACCATTATCGGCGCAATACCGGATGTATCGGAATGTCTTTCTCCATAAAGCGACACCCCATTAAAATTCCTCCGGCTGGTAAATTACAGAAACGCACGTTTCTCCAAACCCTGGCAAGACTATACCAGAAGTAAAGCGACGACAGCCGAAGTCGAATCTTCCCTCCGAACAGAAATTCGTCCTCGAATTTCTTTTCCGACTCGAATCCTCTTCGCGAATTTCCTGCGCAATTATAATGCTCTACGAGATTTCACAAAATTGGAGTGACCATTAAATCGGAGTAATTGCGCGATGTCTGCTTTCAGTTTCCGGGTACCTGGATTTTTGCTTTGACGGGTTCAGTGATGGAAATGAAAGATTGATATTTATAGCCGTTTTTGAACCACAATTTAAATTTTTTAATTAATTCATAGCGACGTAACTGATGCCGCTTACAAATTTTCTGAGAACGTTTAACCCTTTCGCTACTAAGAGACGTTTGGTCCAATATTGCCTGCACGATCAAACGAATTTCGCCCATATGTCGAAACGGCACCGTGTTCAAGGGGTTAAGGACATGGGCTCCTTATGTTCAATTCATAGATGGCGTAAATCATCGCCTTTTAAGAGAATTCGAGATTAGCCAAATTGATGTCTTGAGGGTACTGAATAAAGATTATATTATATCAAGTATTATAACAGCGCACCTGGACTTTGTTAAGGTTTGATAATAAATCATTGCTAAGGGGGGAGGATGAAATCGGAAGAGGCGACTTCAAAAGGATGAATCTCATGGTGGATTTTAAATTGCATTGGAATTCTAAATTTCAGTAACAACAGTAGCCGAATTATGAAGCTTCAAAGTGGCAGCGATGCTGCTTTAGTGCTGCTTTTTCTCCATAAACATCTTCGGGGAGTGAGATTTCACGAGGCTTTAGTATCCCTAAATTTGCATGAAAGAGACCGCCGCCTTATGGAGCGAGTTATTTTTTTCACACACGGTATACATTATTAATAATTTAAGGATGAATAAAAAAGTATGGTCGAAGTTCCTCAATAATTTATTTCTTAAATCGGAAGTAACAATCTGGAGATCTAAAATAAACATTCACCGCTAAAGAATACAATTTAATCTACCACCTCATCAAGACTCGGACATTAAAAGTAACAGATTAACAAAAAATCGAATCCATTTGATAAATTAAAAAATGTCGCATTAACTAACTGTGCCCTTGTACCTTTCGGAGTTCTCTCGGGATTTCTGGCCCTCGTGCTGATTGCTCTTTATTTTACAGACCTCACCGCAAAAAGGACAAACGCAAATCCAACTCTGTCCCCCGAAGCAAAAAGCGGTCCCGCGTATTTGCTTCTCATCAGGGCTGGGTAAAATATATTTATATTATATTTATTATAATTTATATATGCCTTCCTTTAAAGCGCTTCATGCAGTAAAAGTGGTAGGATTACCTTCTTGCCAGAATGTCGATATGTATCGAATTCTCGTGCATCAAAGTTTAGTCAAGGGTCCTCGAGAAGGACTTTTGGAGTTATTAGGTGGAATTATGGGTAAGTACTTCCGTAAATGAGAAAATCGAAGAATATGCCGTGTCCTGGTCACGATGTGCAGCTCCTTCGAATTGGTCCGGCTTTGTCCTGGGCCAGGTTCACCGGCCGGTCAAGCCGACATGTTTGCAGCCTGGTGTCGCTATGCAGAATGAGAAAAAAGTCCAAGTTTTCCCGGTCGAAACAGGTTTCGGGGCACAATGGCCTTTTTAACGAGCACCCGAGGACCCCGTGATATTTTAAGGAACCGTTCCAGGAAACGATTTACCCAATAGTCATTACTACGGCTTACTAAGGCCGGGCACCGAGCAATTCGTCTTGGGACCGGTAAAGGGTGTTCTTCGGCATCCTTCGCGATCTCTGCACCCTCCGGCTTTTTCTGTATCTCCCGAAACTCGTAACGCCTTCTTTTGGATACTTTCGCGAGTTTCGACAACTTCTAATTGAGTTCGATTCGAGCCGCTGGTGAAAGTATTTTTTTTACAGCTGGAAGTTTTTGCAATATCTGCCGAGCGATGTGGGTGGAAAAGCTCCCGAAGAGGGAAAGGAGAATCCTTTCCTTTAGTCCTGCAAGAACGACTGAACATCTAGACATATATTGGATGTATATCGCCTTTAAGACGCGTCTCGGAAGGAGTTTTTAAGTCCTTCGTTCCTTCGATCTCTTTCTTTTTCATGGCCCAATTTCGAAGCGTTTTATCGATCCGTGGCGCTTTTATCGGAGGAATTTCCAAAACGGGTATCGGCAATAACATTGACATTTTTACTCGACATTAACATTACTCTGCATGTAGCTTCGTCTCATCTAAATATTTCCTATGGCATATCTCAATTTCATAATATTTATTTAGGAAAATTTCTGTCACGTTTTGAACATGAATGCGGAGTCACATTACTTTTTTTTTTATTGGAAATAAAATGAAAATTGGATGCAAGATCTCTACCGAGCTTAAGACATTATTGTTAATTTTTTTTTTGTGTATCGCAGTTCTTGTAGTTTGGTTTGGTTAAGGATTTGCATTCAATGTCAAGGTTATCTCCTGCTTCCGATTTAACGATCATCCATGACGTAAGGTCGATTTAAGACCGCTCGTAAATTCTCGGCCATCGAGCTGCCGTTGAAAAGGTGCGTAACAGAGTATTAATTAAGGACTACCTAAATGCATAACCAACTGCAGCACAATGGCAGAACGATGCATCATCGGAGGTTAATCATTGAGATTTCCGCTCCATACGGATGATCGTTGATACCGCTACCGGTATGTGCAGGGTATCATTATGCAATATAGAGGCATCTATCATCCGATCAAGAGACCACGGTGCATCGGGAAATGATTATGAGATAACACCAAACGTTTTGATAATACTATTACAGTACCGATTACTATTTTTAGGTCGTCGTTTCTAAAAGAACGAATCCGACGATTTTATTTTTCTTGCATATACGTTGGCAAAATTGGTGGAAGATGCCATTTAGTACAATACCCAATATAATTCGACACAGCTGTCAAAATAAAAACCAACGTCAGCAACGTAGGTATTTAGTAAAATCTTCTTTATCGACGTCGATCAAGTTTCTCGACGTCTTTCACTTCACCTTAAGGTGCACCAAAATGGACGTTGAGGATTTCTTCGCACGCGGTCGAAATCTTTCATCGTGAAGATGAGTCAGATTGGTTGCACAAGACCTTGTCCTTTTTCGGCGCGATCGTGAGAAACATAATAACAACGATGGTTATTAATAGGTCGTGGGAGGAGTTTTTGAGAGGAAGAGAAATACATATATAAATTCTCGGGCCAATATGTAAATTATCGTTATGGTGTCAGTTGTTAGGAATTGCTTACTTATTTCCGTGGCGTTGAATAAATACGAATAGAAATCCTATAAATTCATATTACGCGTTTAAGGTAAAAAATTAAGGTTAAAAATATTTGTAAATTTCATATGTTTTCAGTGTCCAATTATACCAAAAACTGACAAGATGATAGAATAACGTAAATTGCATTAATAGATGCTAAAATGCCGTAGCATGAAATGGGAATTTATGAACAAGTTTCGAACTTGACATCGGAAACTTATTAAATCAAATAACTTGCAGTGCATGTTTCATGAACTGATTAAATTTCTTTCAGACAATACAATTGATTGGTGTAAAATTATAACTTTCTACCTAAAAGAGTGAGAATTGTTAAAAAATCGCAAATACTTTTTCCTGGAAAAACCACATTTTAATGAAATGTATATTATTTTAACATCCGGTGGAGTGGGTCGATTTAAAAAAAATCACGTTACATAATAATACTTGGCTTTAAATATTCAAACTTGCACATCTTCACCTGCACTTCACCACAGGAGTCCAATATCTAAAGATTTTTGGAAAGTAGCTATTTACCGATTCACATTCCTCACTTTCTCTTAGGAAGCACCGCCCGAGACATATCCAGTCTATCGAAGAAAGTCAAATTCCCAATAGAGAAATTATCTCTAATGTGACACTTGAGTTTCCCAATTACCGATTAACCTCGACCTAGGACACCCTAAAGCACCAAATTTACCCGGAATACCTTCTAACTTCAAATCCCTCCTGCATATCGGACCTCTCCAAACCAAGTACTCTAACGCCTTATCTTGGCTATCAATTCTTTTCCTGTTTTCTATACTTTGAAAGGAAACATCTTTTTCTCCAATATCCTGCGGTTCATCTCCTCGTAATCCACCCACGAGGGAAACTTCTGAACCGAATTACATTCCCCACTTTCTGTTTTATAACATAATCCGCAGACAGATTCAGTCTACCGAAGAAATGAAAATTGCCGGCAGAGAGATTATCCGTAAAGCGACACCTAAATGTCACAATTATCGATTAACTCCGACCTAGGACACTTTAAGGTACCGATTCACCCGAAATACCTTTTAACTGTGTCCACCACTTCGCAAATCCCTCCCCAAATCCCACCCCAAATCCCACCTCCCCAAACCAAGTACTCTAAAACTTTATCCCAGCTATCAATCCTTATTTGAGGCTCCTGTACTTTGAAAGGGACCATCTTTTCTCCAATATCCTGCGGTTTCCAAATGATCCCTTAACACGGTCGATTTTCGAACCTAGTCACATTCTATGCTCACTGTTTTATAGCCTAACGTGTGACACATTCAATTTGTCAAAAAAAGTCAAATTCCCCGTAGAGAAATTATTTCTAACTCGATGCCTCAATTTCAGAACTATCGATTAGCCCCGACCTATGACACCCTAAAGTACCGAATTCACCCGGAATACCTTCTGTGTCCAACACTTCGCAAATCCCTCCCTAAATCCCACCTTTCCAAACCAAGTACCCTAACACTTTATCCCAGCTATCAATCCTTATCTGTGACTCCTGTAATTCGAAAGGGACCATCTTTTCTCCGATATCCTGCGGTTTCCAAATGATCCCTTAACGAGGACGATTTTCGAACCGAGTCACATTCTACACTTTTTGTTTTGTAGCCGAACATGTGACATATTCAGTCTGTCGAAAAAAGTCAAATTCCCCGTAGAGAAATTATTTCTAACTCGATGCCTCAATTTCATAATTATCGATTAACCCCGACCTAGGACACCCTAAAGTACCAAATTCACCCGGAATACCTTCTGTGTCCACCACTTCGCAAATCCCTCCCCAAATCCCATCTCTCCAAACCAAGTACCCTAACACTTTATCCCAGCTATCAATCCTTATCTCTGGCTCCTGTAATTCGAAAGGGAACATTTCTTCTCCAATATCCTGCGGTTTCCAAACGATCCTTTTACGAGGTCGATTTTCGAACTTAGTCACATTCTACACATTTTGTTTTGTAGCCCAACATGTGACATATTCAGTCTGTCGAAAAAAGTCAAATTCCCCGTAGAGAAATTATTTCTAACTCGATGCCTCAATTTCATAATTATCGATTAACCCCGACCTAGGACACCATAAACTACCGAATTCACCCGGAATACCTTGTAACCACAAATCCCTCCTCGAAATTCCACCCCAACTCTCTAAACCAAGTATCCTAACACTTTATCCCAGCTATCAATCCTTATCCCTAACTCCTGTACCTTGAAAGGGAAGATCTTTTCCCCAACCTCCTGTGATCTTTTCATGATCAACCTATGAGGGAGATTTTTTAATCAAAGCATCTAACTCTAAGCCAGAGCTGCCATCAGCACTTTTTTATTCGTAGCGCGTTAGTGGGCACCAAAAGTTGCGATTCTGATCTAGCTAGCAACTCGCTCGCAATTCCCGGATGTTGACAATTGGAGTCATGAGGAAGATGGAAAGGTTGATGATTCGATGCGAGGTGCCCGAGGCATTCTTTGATCTTTCCTCGTAAATCTCGGGTTTAACGACGCACCTTGAGGTCCTCGTGTGCGCTCTAGGTCCGCTATTAGAGGTTGTAGGTCTTGGAGGTGTTCGCTCGATGTTCACCGGATTAGAGCAACGGTCTTGACACCTGTCGACCGGGATAAAGGTTTGAGATTTACGCAACCAAGCTTGTCAGTAATACTTTGAACCTTTAATCGCCGCTTTACGAGTACCGAGACTTTTAATAGAATTTAAAATGAGGAACTTGAAGATTCTATTCTAAGTACAGTGACGATAGGGTAATTACAACTTGTGTCTATAATTAGCCGTAAATAGTGTATATTTACCTGCGCTTAAAGTTCATATGAACGTACTTCGTGATTGCCTTTGGCTATTCCAGGTGGTAAAAGTTATTCCTGGCTCGTACCTACAAGGCGTTGTTGAAGGGCAGTTTGTGGAGCAGATTGCTGTGTATTAAAACTATTGAATAAATCGCTGTTATTTCATCATGTCTACCGTTGCAGCTTCCGTGTGTAACATCCTATTATGTAGAAACTACATCACGATGCAGATGATTTAATTTGCTTCGGACCTTAATCAGCATCATGACGGCCCTCGTTATACATCACATCGAACGCTAAAACACAGGCGGTGTACTTCATAATACGCGTTGTACATCTACAGTATACGAATTGTACTAAACAATATTAATTAGGATTTTTAAATACAAATGACGGAAAATGGAATTAATTTTTACAGTTGTTACGAAACTGCGTAGTGAAGAGATTTCAAGAGTTCGTACGAGGAAGGTATACGCGATGCATTTTGGATATTTAGAACGTAATAATCAGTGACTGCATTACTAAAAGTAAATGACTGAAAGACTGGAAAATAAATTGCGAAAGAGGGAATTAATTTTCTCTCGTTAAGTATTACATGGGTTTCTCGGTGGAGGCGCGGCATCTTCAGATCTCCGGAAAATCTAGGATTTACGTCGTCGGAGACGAAGGATGTAGGCGTGTCGAGGAAGAGCGAAGAGCAGCTGCAGGATGCGGTGGATTTTATAAACGTCAAAATACCTCTAAATCACGATTAATTAATCCCCCAAGGAGTTGAACACCAAGGACGTAGATAAAGACCGAACGGATTCGCAGGAGCGTTGGACATGGCGCGCTTCTTGCTCTCCAGGCCGAGCTTTACGACATCGGTTGACCTTTGTTTGAAGAAGAAAAAAGTGCACCGAGTGTACTCATATTCATCGATGACATATATCCCGAGGTTCGATCGGCGAGGCTCGCTCTTAACTTGGAATGTGCATTAACTGGCGGCCATACCTCATCAGGCTGCAAGTTCGAGGAACTCGAGGCTACGTTCCTCACAAAAAGTACAAGAAAAAATGACAAAAAGAAGACGAGAGAAGATTTCTAACGAGCCCCCGGAAGATTTATCCGTTTCCTGGCTTATGCCGGTCAACAAACTCACTCCCACGTTTCGGCGACGAAATTAAGCCTCTTTACGGCTGGAGGTAGTGGTTGCTGAAGAGCAATGCCTGAACTTAATGGCGGGCTCATTAGCTTGGATTTAGCGGATCACTCGTATCGTACATCACTGCGAAAGGGAACGGAAACAAGGTAGATATTCATGCTCGGATTCGGCACACGAGCGAGCTAATTAGACCGCTTGCATCCCCATGGGTATAATCGGCGCCGGCTCCGGCGTTTTTCCCGGATGCAGTGTAAACAAATAGGAGCTTGCGCCCGTAATTGGGCAATCTTCGGTTCGGCTTAGTCGCCGGTCCGACCGTCCGGCGCACCGACGTTAAGTTCGGCAGGTCGTTTGCACACGCACCGGCACCAGTTTTCTTCGACGGTAATAATGTAAATAAGTGAACGTTACATTATTTTTGGCAAAAAAGTCGGAGCCGGCGTCAGCGCTTTCCCTGGATGCAGTGTAAATAAATGGGAGCTTGCACCCGTAATTCGGCAATCTCCGTTTCAGGTGAATTGCCGGTCCGGCCGTTTTTCATTGGAATTTTTATTCATTGGAATAATCCACCGATGCACTTGACACTGCACTTGTGTGAAATACCGCGGGAAATTCTGTAATGTCGTGATCCGGTGAAAATAAATCCCTAAAAGCTGCCTAGGGAAAAAATGTTTAACGTTCTTTTTCCGCTCCAGTTAATGGGCAATTATGGAATATTAGGGCACCCCGGGTGGGAAGTTGGGGGAAATTTTATCCCTTTCCTACAAAGTCCTTCCGTCCTGGTTGTGCTGTGATGCACATCATTTTTCCTTTAAAATCCCAGACTAATTTGCAGGAGGTCGATTTCATTTGTGAGATGTAAAAGGGTTTGCTTAATCATTTGGGAACGTATATATCATGTAGGACGTGATGTACAATTTAACAAACTGAAGCAGCGGGCATGAGATATTTAAGTTGTACCTTGACAAGGTACAAAGGCCCTGGGTGACTAGCAATGAGGACGAGTGAGTAATATGGGACGCTGCTTGTCGCTTGTATCTGTATAAAGTACAGAGACATACGATGACTAGTGAACAATGCGAGCAAGTCTCAGGCACCTAATGTTGGTAACCAACTAACCAAAACACACCAATTCATTTGAGCACTATTCAGCTCGTTAGGTTTTCAACGAATTTGATTAAAGATGAAATTGTATGAGAAGAAAAATTAATTTTTCTTCCTGAAATTTCATTTTAAATGACCCCAGGTTCCAGGCGAACACTCTATACTACGTACTTTAAAAGAAATGGCTTAAATGATCAGAGGTCACCGATCAGCAGAGATTTGGAAAGCACTAGGTGATTAGCTAGCAGCCAACCATTACGAAATTCGGCATATCCTGCGTTTTGGAATCCACTTTCTTTAACGTTAATTCGCTTTTCGATATCCGCCAATGATGGAGTATCTTAAGCAGCTATGAACTCAGAGGTCAGAAGCTCTCTCTGTCGTCGCTGGATCGCAGGTGTGATTACGAGGGTTAAGTATTTCCTATCGTAGAATTTCCATGATTAACCAACGAAATACCATCGTATTCCCAAATTAGCCTTTGGCCTCCATCAAACATCGACAAGCCATTTCACCCAGGAAGCTAAACTTTCATATCAGTGGAATCCCAACAAGAGCCCACGACATAACGCAGAGCCATCGATTTAATTGGATCACTCCTATGCCTGGTATAAAATTTGTCAATACACAATTTCATTTATTTGCAGACATTTGCAAACAGTACTTGGGTTTGATTTGTCTAGTGCTTCCAACCCGTTGGTTTATTTGGACCGAATCGCATCCCTGAGCAAAGGATCTCTCAGGGTTGCCTCGGAGCATCGGTTTAATTGATAACCGCAGCAATAGCGGTGCTATTTGCATATCATATTGGCTCAAGACCATGCACTGAAAAAAAATTCCCATATAAATTCACACCCTAGATCACTGATTATGTTGATGGCCCTATTAATAACGTAAAATTACATTGTCTGTCTATCACATTCAGCGTCTATATTTACCCAAAGAATGTATTGCAGGCGTACATGTGATATGTAAATAAAGTGTAATATTACATGTAAAATGTATAACTGGCCTACATTATATGTGTAAATTTCAGGTGTAATCTTCCAATCGGTGATAATATTTATGAGCCTCATATGTTAACCCAGTCGAAAACTTATTAAAACATATTCTACATATAAGTTTACATTCTATGTATTTTTACACAGCAGCGTATATTTATCCGCATCAATATGTAAATTTACTAGGTAACCTGTAGATTGACATACATGGTAAAGAAAAATAACAATTTAACGTTACACTTAATTCAAGTAAAAATGCAGTAATGCAGTAAATATACATTGCCACGGGCATTTATACATTTCCCGATTAGTAATTATTCCATTTGACGTTTCTTTTTTCACGTAAAACCAACTATGTAGTGTGTAAATGTGTATGCAAATTTCCGTGGATTTTTTTTTGTGCCTAGGTCAGTAATAAATTGCAAAAACTGATGTATGGAGTTTCCTCGCTTTCTCGTTATTTATTTTGATTTAGCGCGCAAAAACAGTCCAGGGAGGCGCGATTCCGATGCAGCTCGCGAATCCGGGATTTCGGGTCAATCGCTCAGCTCCATTGGCCGAACCCGTTGACTGTCGAAAGTCAACGTAAACTCTCGTCAGACCCGAGCCGTCATCCCAACGACGTGCACACACGTACTATGCGTTGTTCCGGACATACAAAGTGACCGGTAACGCAGTTCGTTTCTTCGGGACGTCATTTATTCGCGGACCCTGCCCTTGTATGAAGCGTCCGCTTCGCATGAGAATGCGGAGGATATTTTATTCCTCGGATATTTCTTTCCAGCCCGTTTCCCTTCCACGTTCTCCTCCTTACTCGGCGAGACCGAATTTTATCGAGTGTCAAGCTCCTCACATCAACATCTCCTATAAATGTAAGCAACAGGCTCATCCTAAATTCCTAAGTACCTTTACGTGAGCGGATTTAAGGCAAACTGATTTCCCAAGGATGTAGAGTGTTCTTGAAATTCTTTAGGGAAATTAATTAATGGCGGAATTTTATTTCCATAATATTCACAGGAAGGTAATGTTGGTAGGTCGACGGTCAATAATTATTACATAATTTACAATCAATTATATCCATTAAAAAAGCAACAGGCTCGTCCTAAATTTCTAAGTACCTTTACGTGCGCGGATTCAAGGCAAACTGATTTCCTGAGGATGCAGAGTGTTCTCGAAATTCTTTAGGGAAATTAATTAATGGCGGAATTTTATTTCCATAATATTCACAGTAAGGTAATGTTGATAGATCGACGGGCAATATTGATGGATATAATTGATTGTAAGTTATTTAATAATTTACAATCAATTATATCCATTAAAAAAGCAACAGGCTCGTCCTAAATTCCTAAGTACCTTTACGTGCGCGGATTAAAGGCAAACTGATTTCCTGAGAATACAGAGTGTTCTCGAAATTCTTTAGGGAAATTAATTAATGGCGAAATTTAATTTCCATAATATTCACAGTAAGGTAATGTTGGTAGATCGACGGGCAATATTGATGGATATAATTGATTGTAAATTATTTAATAATTGTATGCTTACTGTCCTTGTACTTTTTATGCTGGTAACCGCGGGGATGCCGAGAAGGGGTGGAAAGGACATTCCTTTTTATTTCGCATGACAAATGGCACTTGGGATCGTAATAATGGTACCGGCTGTACCAAAATAGGGCGAGATATTTCAGGGTCGTGTAGGGGAGGAAATATCGACCTACGCAATGTTCATTATTTGTATGCTTTTAAAGAATATTCTTTTCTTTTAGTAATGGGGTCCTTTTTTAATTGGGCTCGTTTTATTTATATACTTTTGTAAAATAATGAAGGCTTATTTTATTACGCCTCTTCGATCCAACCCTCCCTATTTTGCGTGTAATAAATGGATCTGCCTTCTCCCTTTCCTTGGCGAATATTATACAGCACCGTGTCCGTAATTGGGTAAATTCTCGGGCGACTTGGTCAGAGAAGATAGATGGATCGCAAAATTGGACAGACTTTGAATAATTCCTTATTTGCACAAGTTTCTGCACCTAAGTACTTTTTAACGGTCGAGGGTTCATATCCTGTCGTCCGTCAATCGTTTCTATCAATCGATCCCGACCGTAGCAATCCCCAGAACAGATTTAGCAACCTTTAAATTAATTTTTCCATTATAAAATATTTCCCGAGAGCTCTTTCATAATTCCGCAAATTTTTATCTCTTTTTTTCCCGACATTTTCGTAACACTAATTGGATTTCCCTTCGTATTCGCGCCCATCAGAATAATCGTAAGTTGGTAATAACGGAACAAAATAGTCTCAAAATTAAAAATCCCTCTCGTTTAACTCTTAGGTATAAATATGCTCGCCTCTAATTATAAGGCTGGAATTTTCATATTGGCAATTGTAGCGACCCGGAATCAATTCTTAGAAACGCTTCTCATCTGAATCGAATCGACTAACATCCGTGAGAACTTCGTTCACTCTAAGAGACTGTCGAAGACCATAACTCTTTGCATAAACTGAGTGTGGCAAGGTATAATGACACACGTCAAATGTCACTGCAAGCAAGTATCACTTCGATCGCAATGTCGTAACGCAAACGACGACTAACGCTAACCCTTTGCAGTAAAGTACAGGACGTCCTCCTTTATACCAATACACAAAAATATAAACATGGTTTAGCATTGATCAACCATTTTCCTAATGAGTATTCTGTACAGTAACCAATACATGAACCGGTACATAATGTAGCATTAGCCATCGATGTAAACGTTTTAGGTGAGATTCCAGAGCTTTTGCACCATCATGGGCACCATAGACGTCAGGATCCACATGTTCGCTAAAATGCAAATTGGCGATAACGTAAGATTGAATATTCTCCTTTACATGACTTACGAAAAAATATAAAAATAATTGCTTTAAAGAGTAAAAGTTAAACTCTGTTTTCAAACAGGCATACGACATGATATACCCTGTACACGTAAAACAGCACTGAATATAATAATTAATTCATCGGTGGATTTATCCGAATTCAGACCTCACTGCGATCATAGTCTCCCATAGAGGTTCGCAAACAAAATTCAGATTGAAGGTAACGTGGGTTGGATATGTTCCGTTATCTACATACAGGGCATATAAATCGTTGCTTAACATTGCCAGACATGAAGTAACCTACATAAGAATGCGCGTTTCGAGCATTGGAGTAAATCTTTTCGATGGGGTGCCGTCGATCCTAACCTCGCAATCATAACTTCCTGCAACAGTTTACAAATAACAAAAATTCAAATTGGATGTCCTCCGTGATATCAAAATACGGCAATATATAAATTATTGCTAGACATTTCTTAAACTTGCATCCTACTATGTAAACTACATAACAATACGCGTCTCGATCATTGGAGTAAATCTTTCCGATGGGGTGCCGTCGATCCTAACCTCGCAATCATAACGTCCTGCAACAGTTTGCAGATAAAAATTCAAGTCGAATGTCCTCCGTAATATCAAAATACGACAATATATAAATTATTGCTAGACATTTCTTATACTTGCATCCTACTATGTAAGCTACATAACAATGCGCGTCTCGAGTATTGGAGTAAATTTTTCCGATGGGTTGCCTTCGATCCTAACCTCGCAATCATAACTTCCTGCAACAGTTTACAAATAACAAAAATTCAAGTTGGATGTCCTCCGTAATATCAAAATATGACAATATATAAATTATTTCTAGACATTTCTTAAACTTGCATCCTACTATGTAAGCTACATAACAATGCGCGACTCGATCATTGGAGTAAATCTTTCCGATGGGTCGCCTTCGATCCTAACCTCGCAATCATAACGTCCTGCAACAGTTTGCAGATAAAAATTCAAGTCGAATGTCCTCCGTAATATCAAAATATGACAATATATAAATTATTTCTAGACATTTCTTAAACTTGCATCCTACTATGTAAGCTACATAACAATGCGCGACTCGATCATTGGAGTAAATCTTTCCGATGGGTCGCCTTCGATCCTAACCTCGCAATCATAACGTCCTGCAACAGTTTGCAGATAAAAATTCAAGTCGAATGTCCTCCGTAATATCAAAATATGACAATATATAAATTATTGCTAAACATTGCTAGGCATTTCTTAAACTTGCATCCTATTAAGTAACCTACACATAACAAAATTCAAGTTAGAGGTATCGTGGGTCGGATATTCTTCGCCATGAAAACATACGAAAATATATAAATCACAGCTCAACATAGCCAAAGATTTTTTTAGCTCGCATCCTATGAAGTAATCTACATAAGGACACGCGGCTCAAGCATTGGAGTAAATCTTTTCGATGGGTTGCCTTCGATCCTAACCTCGCAATCATAACGTCCTGCAACAGTTTGCAGATAAAAATTCAAGTCGAATGTTCTCCGTAATATCAAAATATGACAATATATAAATTATTTCTAGACATTTCTTAAACTTGCATCCTACTATGTAAGCTACATAACAATGCGCGTCTCGATCATTGGAGTAAGTCTTACCTATGGGTTGCCTTCGATCCTAACCTCGTGATCATAACGTCCTGCAACAATTTACAGATAACAAAAATTCAAGTTGAATATTTTCCGTAGTATGAAAATCTGACAATATATAAATTATTGCTAAACATTGCTAGACATTTCTTAAACTTGCACCCTATTAAGTAACCTACACATAACAAAATTCAAGTTAGAGGTATCGTGGGTCGGATATTCTTCGCCATGAAAACATACGAAAATATATAAATCACAGCTCAACATAGCCAAAGATTTTTTTAGCTCGCATCCTATGAAGTAATCTACATAAGGACACGCGGCTCGAGCATTGGAGTAAATCTTTTAGGTGGGTTGCCCCGGACCCTAACCTCGTGAATACGGCGTCCCACGAAGACACGCAAACCGCAAGATCGCCCCCGATGAAATTCAAGTTGACGGTAACGTGGGTTGGCGCGGTCGGTCGATGAACTTGAAACACGCGCCGGTAAGGAAGGCATCTGCTAAATTCGTTAAAAATTCCCGAAGCACCGGGTCAAGCGTGTCCAGCGTGCAAAGCCTCGGAGATCCTTCGCAAACCGCGCCTCGAAATGGCCATTCGAACCGGAATCTCGTGATCGCGACGATTTCGACGACGATACCGAGGCGGTTTATAAACAGATATACTCAGTGGTTTATAATCCACTGTGCCTATCGGGCCGGTATCTGCGGGAATAAAAATTGATCTCGCCAATTGGGCGTAAAGCAGCCGACTGGGACCTAATGGCCGCCATTTGTCATCGGGTCCGCCATTTAACGGTACTCCGTGAGCTCGCCTATTCCAAAACTATTCGTATTCCTAGGAGTGACCAGAAGAGGACGGGACTCTATCTTAACTATCATTCCACGAGCTGTTCATCACTGGGGGCATCGAGAAGGACAAACATGCAGCGGTTGTGTACAAATTTCAGATATAGTGGGCATTACGGTTACAGGATGTTTTTTTAATGAAAATGATGGGTATTAATATTTGAACAGATTCTTTTACATGCTGGGTGCAGATGTCAATTCTGATGGGTTAGAAATGATGCTGCCGTGATTTTTGTACAGGGGGCTTTCGAGAAATGAGATTCGAGCTTTGTTTAGCCGATTTTTGCAGGTAAATATATACAGCTGCTTGGAGCAGGTCATAAAGACGAGAATGCAACGGTTGTATACAAATTTCAGATATAGTGGGCATTACGGTTACAGGATGTTTTTTTAATGAAAATTATGAGTATTAATGTTTGAACATATTCTTTGGCATGTTGGGTGCAGATTTCAATTCTGATGGGTTGGAAATAATGCTACCGTGGTTTTTTTACGGGGGGCTTTTGAGAAATGAGATTCGAGATTTGCTTAGCCGATTTTTGCAGGTAAATATACGACTGCTTGGTGCAGGTTAGAAAGACAAAAATACAGCGGTTGTATACAAATTGCAGATATAGTGGGCATTACAGTTACAGGATGTTTTTTTAATGAAAATTATGGGTAATAATGTTTGAACAAATTCTTTGACATGCTGGGTGTAGATGTCAATTCCGATGGGTTGGAAGTAATGTTGTCGTGGTCACTTATGACTCACGGTCTTTCGTTTCTTCAGGCCAGGGGAGGTGAGATTGTTGGCCCTAAAGTATATTTACTCATTTAGGGTCCCGAAGTGCAGAACAATGTGTGGTACTCCGAAAGAGAATGCACTCACGTCCGCCCCCGGAAACGGAGAAAGTCTATCAACTGTTCCCGAATCGATGCAGTAAGCGTCAAGGAGGGAAATTTCACGAATACATTGACCGAGGATTAACGAAAAAGCTCCGGAAAAATCGTACGTACATCCGGAGATATCTCTAACATTCGCAAAATATTTATACGATTTTCAATGTATTCATAGAGTACTCGAAATATTTGCAGATATTCGCGGCTTTGCAACCAGTATACTATCTCCATGGAAGAAGTATGCATTTATGGAGGAAGTCATCGAATGATTTTTTTTTATCTATTCTTCGAATATCCATTCGGTTTTATTATAGGATGCTGCGTCGTCTCGCTTCAATGCATTTGCTTAAATTTTCCCTGTATATGCGTTTATATTTATGCATACATTCGCAAACAATTGCGTACCGGTTGGCCGGGTGTGCTTCTCATTTCCGAGAATTATGGTAAATTTCTCAGAATTTCCTGTACATAGATATAAAATCGGATACGCCAGATTTATCTTCAGTGGAATGTCTGTACATTTTGAGAAAATCACCTCGTTTTCCAAGGTCACTTAATGAAGCTAAATCAGACCGATTGTCGAAGTTTCGGAATTCGAGAGGGCACAGAAGAGCCCGATGTGTCAATAGTGATTAAAGTATGCATCAAATGTCGGTCGGAGTTGCATAAATGAATAACTTAAACGAGCATCTTATCGACTGGTGAAGCCAACCAAAAGTGCATTCCCTGAAGGGCCTGATATAAATTTGCATAATATATTGGCACGCAATCTCAAGGCTGCGCCGAAGAATTTGTCCCCGCTAATGGCCGAAGTGGATTTGTCACTATCCATCATATCAGGCCTGAGATATCGAAGAGCTCGATTTAAAACGTACATCTCCTGTCACTGAGAGAGTTCTCCAAATAGTGGACGACTTGTAGCTTGTCATCGCAGAGAAAGAAAAAAAAAAGAACTCAACCGACTTCACTTTAATCCATCGTTTCTATATTAATCATATTTGACGAAGACTCGTCTGGACAGTTCCAGTCTTATTTTGCTGACACTTCTTTTTCACCGTTTTAAATATTTTTTAAATAACAAGAAGAGTAAGAATTTAGCAATTCTCCCTTTATTATTTATCACAGGGGATCAGTACGCAACAGGTCTTGCGAAAGAAACTTATTTTTCTGTTAACAAGTACGTGGGAATTATTCCTTAATGCTCGGCCGTCATTAATCGTGCTCCTGAAAAGAAGTGAAGAAAACGTTTGTTGAAAAGCCTAGACAGGCCAGAGGATGTGCAAGAGCCTCGTGGTTGACTTTGAAAAGTGAAATCGCTTTACCAAAGCCACAAAACGTAATTCGGGTACTCGATGTCTGCTTATTTCTCATGACGAATGCCTCGGGTTTGGAGGAACTTAACCATTAATTAAAAGAACGCGTGTTCCCCGACGTTTCCATTTGGCTTATCTGCCGGTGTCGTCATGAAAGAGGATGTACATTAGACGATAACATTAATCACACCTTAAGGAACTAAGGAATGTATTCTGCGTCTTATGCGACCTACGCAAAAAATCAAATCATTTGAGCTGTCATCACCCTTTTATAGTCTCAATCTAATGGACCCACAGACACCATAAATATAATTACCAATAATAATTCCAGGAAAGTAGGTATTAATAAATGATGCATTCCATTACTTTCTACATACTGATGAAATTATTAGAGTAACTTTTCATTCATTTTACAATTCTGATTTTTCTTTCGGAGAAACAGGAACCGGGCGAGGAATTATCAGGAGCAAGTCGCCCTTGGAGGTAATGTTTCTCTATTTTTTTAAACGACGGCAACTCTACCGCAATAAAATGTAAGGCCATGGTAAAATAAAATAACACGCGGTTTATAAGGTATAATTTAACATCCCTGTATACCTATCTCTATAATCGGGATAATTTTCGTCTACATGTAACGACATGAAGTTGGGTCTCTGGGAAACCCATCGAGACGTGCATTGCTCCTTATTACCGAGGCCTTATTTCCCCAACAAATTGCCGTCTCTCAGAGATGATTAAGATGCTCGAAGGCCACTATCAGGTCCGACAAAGTAGATCGGGTTTTCGCGATCGAGAAAAGTCACTGGGGATTTCAACTATTTATGTCGAACGCGGGAAAAATCCTCGAGCAAGGCTGAGTCGGTATAAGAGTTGTCCGTGAGGCGACTTTATAAGCTCAATGTGGGAATCGAGGATAAGTCGACGACGTGTCGTCCCGAGAAAATCCGTAAATGGACCCCAGGATTTTCAGACTCTGTTAAAGCCTCCTTTGACGAGGGGCCTCGTGAGAATGGTATCACCGAGCGTTCCAGATAAATGGTGAACGCATCCAGCTGGGAAATTGAAGGATAATTGATTCCGAGCTAGCACCGACTGACGTTGCGTTGGATTTTCCGAAATTTCAATATTCTGCATATTCCGATTTTTTCGACAGCCCCCTATGGGTGAATTATATTTCCAACTTTCGAATATATTTTTCGGCACTGGTAATGTTGCAGCAAAATATATGTTATTTATTTATAAATAAATTATAATGGCACTCGTAATCCTTTTTTTATAAACATGTTGTACATATTATTTATACGAATTAGTGCGTCAGTGTCAAGATATATTTACCTCGTGTTCTAATTTCTTATCGACTAGGAATTCATTTTTTTCACTATATCAGAGTAATAAACATATTTCATGGAGGTAGGAAGCTTTTGTAGGTAGTTATTAAGAACTCTGCGTTTTGGGTTATTCGTACATCAGTGAACTGACTGGAATAGATGCATTACCGCGTTTTTTCACTATATCAGAGTAATAAAAATATTTCATGGAGGCAGGAAGCTTTTGTAGTTAGTTATTAAGAACTCTGCGTTTTGGGTTATTCGTACCAAGCGTCACTTCAATCAGTGAACTGACTGGAATAGATGCATTACCGCGAACAACATACTTAAAAGACCGCAACTAGCGCTTATGGCGAGATCAATTGCAGTCATTATGGTGCCATATTCAGGTGGAGGTTAGACGTCTGTGATTTCAAGCCGTCTAGAGTCGTGCACTTTATTCCAGGTGTTGGACAGAAAATAAGGCTACTTCCTAGATACCTTTACCTTGGCAATGAGCATTATCATAAGAGAAAGTCTTACCAGACGGTGAGGTTTACCTGTACGAGTACTAACGATCAATTCCGATACCTTCTTAAGTTAACTTAGGTGTTTTTTGGGAAATTTCATGCATCACTCTCTGAAAAATAAATTTAACAAATGAAGCAATATTTTAATGAAAAGTTCACTGCTTTTGATTTTCAGACATTTTTATAAATATATAATATATAAAATGTACGCACCTAATAGAATTTCGATTGTTGAAATGGTTTATTCTTCTTTATTAACCCTCCCCACTGAGCTTAAATGGATTTCATCTTCTTACCTCTTAATCTACCTCATCCTATGTACTTATTCAGCTTATTTATTACATTTGTATGGCATACTTAGCTGGATCGAAATATATGTGTAACTTTTTCTTGTAAATGTATCTTACAAAGTTTCATTGATCATCTAAAACGCTTTTAGGTGATTGGTAATATCATTTTTATCTCGCACAGAAAAAGAAAAACATTTACATATACACATGGAAGAAAGTAGAGAGGATTCCCTTTCACATTTTTCATTTTCAATGAAAATCTCATTTTACTTCCAGAATAATTCGTTTCGAGTGTTGCAGATCAAAGAGCAATATTGTCACCAAGGCGAACGTTCGTTCGTTTCATGACTTAATCCGATTATTTGTCCTCTCATGAAACGACGAATTTTTTTTTTTGTTGTAGACCATTATGCACTGGAGAAAGAAAGCTATCCTAAAATGAATTTTCGTTAATTAAAGTCATAGGCACAAGAGATCCTCTTCAAGACCAAATTTCCACCGCAACACAAAGTGGTGAGTACTCTTCACTGCATGTATAACAGTAAGAGCACTGTAATAAACAAAGCAAATAATTATAAACCAACGTGAATTATCTTCAAAGTCTCTATATTTTCGAACTAGAAAAAGGACGTCACCCAGAAATTAATTCACGCTAATGGAGTTCCTGGTCATAAGCGTTCCTCCTCAAGACTGAATTTTCCTCCCAGTGTAAAAAGATGCGCACTCTTCACCACGTGGGGTAACCCCGAGGGCGTCACGTTGGGTAAAAAAGAAGATTCTCAAACGGCTGGAAGAATCCTCAAAGTCAGTCGGCACAGACGAAAGCCCGGCAATGCGTTCAGCATGCGAAGTGCCAGCTTGGTCGTGGAATGGCAAGGAGCAAGGAGCAAGGAGTAAGGAGCAACGAGCAAGGAGCAACGAGCAACGAGCAATGGCGAGAACCACCAATGCCGCACTCCCAGCCATACATCCACCTGTCCGGGGTGATAAAATCTTTAAGCAGAATTTGCCGAGGTAGCTCTCGGCCAAACGGAGATATGATTTTAATCGAGAGCGCACTTCTCGTTTGTGTACAGAGTTGACTCGTTACCGAGCGCGTCGTTCATTGAGCAGTGGGAGGAAAGCTGGCCGAAATGAATAATCACTAATAGAGTTACCGGCATACTTCGACAAGTACTTCGATTGAGACCTTCATGTAGTTTCTATAAAATAGAAAAATTCTGATCCAACTAATATATCTCAGGTTTACGGAAATTAATGAATTTCACGAATGTCAATATGCACATGTAAGATGAAGTTCGGTGCAAGGTTTATTCACTTCTCGGTTCATGGGTGAAATTTCAGTTTCTGGCACTTCTAGATAAATAATAAATTTTCTCAAGGAGCGTATTGTAATGTTCACTTGCCATGACGAGTTAAGCCTCGGCTTCTCCTTCATTGCATCGCTTTTATGAATGGATGCTCCTGCGATTACGCTCTGGGGTATGCACGAGGTTATGTACTGGCGTTTGCAGGAAATTGTACGACTCGTTGCGGTATCGATATCTTATGAGATAATAGGAGGTAACACAAGGGCATCCCGTTTCCGGGAATTTATTTTTAGCCACGTATGCTGCTGTTGGTTGCTCGAAATTCAAATTTGAAATTTCATTCCTGGAGCAAAGCACGTGGTTATTGCCGAGGTTCCTTATTTCCTCTGCCCTGAAGCCACTCGCACTGAGAGTTCCAGTTTCCGTGGAATTGTTCAGAACTATCTGGGCTTAAGAACCGCGGACGATGAGATTATGAAAATGTCGGACGAAGTTTGAGGTCCTTGTAATTACGGCAGATCGCCTAGGGGGCTCCAAAAGAGGGATGAACATTTTTTTCTCGGGGAACGATTGCTAACAAAATTTTTCCCGCATTAGTTAGGGATCATATCTGCCTCGATAATTATTTATAGGAAGCGGCTCAGTAAATGGGCATTTATTTTTTATTTTCTATCGATCCGAAATAATTGTTTGATAGCATGTCGGCTGTCGAAAAAGGATGAGAGACTGTCTCTGAAATCGACATCCGCGATATCCATCAGGACGTTGTTTAATGCATTAAGCCTCGTCGAAAATCCCACGTGTGCAACCGATGACACGTTTTCGCGTGGGCACTGACTCCTTGCAAAATGAATCAAGGATGTCCAGATATCAGAAGTGGACTCGAGCTTTGCAAAATGAGAATCTCATCGCCGGAGAAGTGAGTTTCGATTTTTCTTCAAGTGTCGTTGACCTTAATTTTGAGATACACTCTAGTGTCCCAACCTGTGATGATAAGGCTATCAAATGAGTTCGCGAGAGTTTATAAAAGTTCAGATTAGTTGGCTGATTTGGGATTTCCGATATGACGAGAGTGGTCACACGGGGAATTTGGAAAGATTTCTTTTACAGTGTTTTTTTACGTTTTCCATATTTCATTCATCGAAAATTCCTATGAAATATACTTCCGTTTATGGAGGAAAAATTACATTTCTAGCGAAAAAGAAATAAAAATCGCGTCTATCAAAAGCTAACGTATATGGCTTGGAGTAATGAAAAGAAATAGTGATTTAATTTTGGTTTGAAAAATACTTAATTTTTTTTTTACGAGCGGTGTGTTTTTTATGAAACTTTTAGATACGTTCGTTGTGATGGATCGGTGAGTTTGGCACGTGAGGAAGAATCGGTAAGATCACTCGGTACGTGCGATCGGTACGTATTGGGCACAATTACTCAATACGGTTATCGAAGAGAAAGGTCGGAGGAGGAATCAAAAAATCCGTCCTTGGTGGATCAGACACATGCTTTTTCTCGGGTTGATCTCTACTTAAACGCCTCAAGGGCTGGACAAATCGAGAAAAAGTGGAAAAGCAATTACGTTTCAAGAGAAAGAGGATTTAATAATTTCAGAAGAGCGGGCACGAGGAAAAGAGAAACTCAGCTAGGACGGGGCAAAGGAAGGAAAATTTGAAATCCTCAAAAGAGTACATAAAAACCATCTACCGACTTATCGATCGATCAACATCGCTCACCGCAAAGTCGGAATCCCGGGTAGAGTCAAAAGACAGCAAAGGGAAATCTAAAAGGACGTAAAATAAACGAAACTCCCAGATACCTCCGATCAACCCTCCCTCCCTCATCGCCAGTTACGTTTCCTTCACAGATGGATCGGGAGAAAAATCTCGGAAAGCAGCCTTCCAGAAAAGAAAAGAAAAGAAGGAAATATAAATCCCATCACCAGGTGAGTCTCCTTCAGGACTGGATCGCCCTAGAAATCTCGGGAAGCAAAGGCCGCTGGAAAAAAAAAAAGAAAAAGGAAAGCTTCGTCACCCGACTGCGTTTCCTCGTGAAGGGCATGGCGCGGAAAATCTCGGATGGTCGGGGAAAAATTTTCAAAAGAAATATCGGAAAGAGTTCACAGTCGACTTGGAGGCGATTCTTGGGGAGGTGGACCTCCTCGAGGAAAAGTGAGGGAGAAAAGCGGCGGGGCAACGGTTTGGAGGCCGCAGAAGAGCGGATAAAAGAAGAGACGAGATGATGGTACCAAGTTGGTAGGTTGGTCCGGTTGGTGACCCCCACCCTGTATAAAAGCCTCCTTCGGACCGGCACGACTTCAGTCTCGAGTTCGAACGCGGCGCAGCGTATGTAATCGGGAAGATCGTCATTCGCACCGGTGGCCGGAGAGGAATCATGACTTGGTAGAGGAGACAGGAGGCAGGATGCTCGGCCGAGTGGGCGCCGCTCTTTGCACCCTGGTACGTCACCACATTTACATCGAATTCCATATCTAACCCACGACTTCGACCATCGAGACCCCCGAAAGTGCATCGCCGGACTGAGTGTTGCACCAAGTACATCTCGGCGGGTACTTTACTTGGACGGAGCATCGGGGTCTTGTGCGGCGGTTCTCAAAATTCATCTCTAATATTTCACGTGAATATGAACGCTCTGAGTCCTTGGCTTGTTCAATTTTCAAATCTTTTATATAAACTTCATGATTTATTTACATAACCTGGACTTTTCCGGGTGTCGAGACCTTCCTTAAAGCCTCCATATTCACGTTGTAAAGTTTCAAGCGATTCGGTACACCCAGTTAGGAAAAATCTTTCATAAACGATCGACCCCTCAGGTGCCGCTTTCACGGCACCTTAAACCGCAATCAATTGCAAAGAAACATAGAAGGACTTTTCTCATAACATAAAATTTACAATTTGTTGCACTGTCGTCATTTTATTAATTAACCTCCCTTCACTCGTGCAAGATCCTCTCTGTATATGGATACTACAAGAAGTGAATAGTCATTTTCTTTTTCGCACCTTAGGGAACATTACCTTGACACGTTTTACGAAATTTATGGGTAGTCGTTTGTTTTACTGTAAATTATTTTACATTGTAGGGGAATACGGGCAATTTCGAATGTAAATGAATGGTACTGTAGGGTCTGTGTGCAAATTGGTTTCGGGTGGTTTATGAAAATTTTGCGGAAAATTTTAAGCCGGTTGGTAATTTCGGGCTGATTTTCTGCTATAATGCAATTTCGGTGTAATTCATGTAACACCTTCGAGAGCGTTTTAATTGACGCTTTTAGCGCAAGACCTCGTGGTTACAGTGGCTCGTGTTTACATGTCACTTATGAGCGCGTAACGAGAAAGTAAAGGTACATAAAAGGATGGTCGTAAAGAGACGCGATCTTCGATATTCGCAATGTAATTACCGCGACATATCTACAGGCATACTTTGTGGCCCCTTGGGGCCATCTTCGGTAGTCGATACTCGAACATCCGAAGTGCGCCATTGATTTGCAATGAATAAATATCGCCGGCCTTCTGCATTCGCGCGTCTCTTCGCTCGGCTTCATTGAAATGTAAATAAGCCGGCGTATATGCGAATAGGGGGGACCTCCAAAAGTGGACACGAAATTTAACATCTTCAATGACGGCCTCCTTACATCTCACTTGTTGCTAACCTATCGACTCATTTACGCTTTTTTACATTTTGTATGTTTTTCTAAGCCAACAATATTATACATTAAATATAGTCGCTAACCATATCGACTCGTACACGCTCTTCAACATTTTAACAATTTACAAGGCCTAACGATATTATTAATTTCATAAAAACTGAGGGTAATTCACTTGCGAGGGGAATTTATAAAATGGGAATTTAAATAAAACTAGTAGATTTTTTTTATTAACCATGATCGGGGTTGGATTTATTTTTTGCGGGACTTCTAACACGCTTCTCACGTAGACGACTGCTAAAGTTCATCGTTGAGGGGAATGCCACTTTATTTATACATGGTTTTTATTACACGGTAATTCTGACGTGTATAAATGGCGATTTAAGAGAGGTAGGATGCTCTTTGCAGGGTCGCGATCGCGAGTCGTGGGTTCATTTAGGCCGGTTTTATAAGTACTGGATTTGACATTTGTCAGTGACGGAGAGCATGATAAATGGACGCTTTAAAAATCAAGGTCCTCGCGAAAAGGCAACACTTGACTCATGGTAATTCCTGGCGGGGTTTCACGTGTAACTGTGACGAAATCCTATTTTTGAGAGACAAGAACGTCTGGAATAATTGTGCAGTTAGTATGCACTTATCGTAAGGTGACATCCCTATCTTATCACATTTACGAATTTAAAACCGTCGAATTCTTCGACTAACCAACATTTTTTTTATAGCCGATGGGAATTTCATTTTACCCGAAATTAGAGAAATTCTTTTATATTTCAACCTGTAGAAATTCAGTACGAAATAATTAATACAGCCTAAGTGACATTTTATTTTTAAACGTGAATTCTTCTGCGGCATCTGAAATGGTCGATTAACCAACATTTTTTATTCTTATTACCGAAGGTAATCTCATTTCGCCCGATTTTAGACAAGTACTTTTTTCATTTTAACTTTTAGAAATTCAGTAGAGAATAATTAATGTCGCCTGGGTGACATTTTATTTTTAAACGTAAATTTTTTTGTAATGTCTGAAATGTGGGGCAGATCGTGCAATGAGTTTCCAATATGATTCAGGACACGTTCATCCGAGGTATTGCACCTCGGAAGTCTCATTGATCTCGGTGCTCGACTGCTCGCTCGGCGCTGCACTACATTTCATTCATAAGCCCCACTCCGTTCATTCAGTATTATATTACGTGACTAGAGCTACGAGTTCACTCAACTGGATCTCGTAAATGCAGAAGACAAGCCGTCCCTCGGTTGCATTGACTTTTCTCTGGGCAGCCATGGGCCTGCACGCAAGAAAAGTTCAATCCAATAAAACTGACATACATCCATATCTTTAGAAATAAATAAAATTATTATCCCGCTGCGTCTGTCTGAAAAAAAAATATGTGACTATTAAATCAGCGACAAGTAATCTAAAGGTCATCAAATAATCATGCAGATTTAAGAGTGACTTTAATGGCGCATTGTGCAGACTTGATGTCAGGAAAGGGCGAAAAACTTGGGTCAGGTAATAATGCTGTGATAAAGTTAGTGGGCTCTTTTTTTTATGGCATTTTTTCGCCTCCATTGATAAATGGTACTCGGCCCTTTTTGCGGAAGGTCCGATACCGTGCATGTACCTACCGGGCATTCCTGTTTTTCAATACACCGAAAGAGAGATTTATCACGGTTGCGATCCCCTCTGATATGTATCGTTGGCACATTCCGAAAAAAATCGCCTCCAACCTGTACGGTTTTCAGCTCACTATAGCTTGCGTAACCGCAATTGTGTCGAGTACGGTCGAAAGGTTGCAGCGTTTAAGCCCAGCGGGCTACGAACACCCGAAGAAGCCCACAAAAAGTGAATCGAGTATGTCGTGGATGAATTTACGAGAGTTATAGTACGTGCGTTTGTCATTCTGTCTCGGTACGGTTCAGCTGCCCTCAATTGCGCAATTCGCTTAGGATGAAGAGGAAAACTTGGGATGCCTCTTTCATCGCCTGATATGGAAATGGCAATTCGACCGGGATTTTAACCAGCACTTGAAATTTCAAAATCAATATTCCCAGCTCTCCGTTCGAAAATTAATAACCAATTCCAGTCCACTTCACTTTTAGTCTTCCTCCACGGAAGCTTCAGACCGCAACAGCCATTTGACCTGGAATCCCAATTTTCAAATCAGTATCCAGACACAGTAGCAGGTGCAATCAACACGTATGAGTATAGAAACGTCAATTCCACATCCATTGAAAGGATTCAAAAGAAATATTTAATTTTATTAGTCGTCAATTTTGGTTAACATAATTTTTCAATCTTTCCTAAGGAAGCTGTGGACTACAGTGTCAGGTTGAATCACCACCCACCCTAGTAGCAGAAAATATTTCTCCTATATTTTCTATATATTTAACGAATATCGTACATTTTCTAAATATTTAGCAGACATTTAAAATATTTGCAAAACGTTTACTTTAGAATATTACCTGTATAATATTTGTATAACATTAGCTCTACGTGTTTTCATAATATTCCTCTACCAGATATACAAAGCATTTCGTTTCAGTTTAATTTATGTTAATAAGTTTTAAAATATAAGTATTAAAATATTATCTGCTGAATATATTATAAACGTTTAAAAATATCTGAAATCAAAATCACAGGTTTTGCTTCCATAATGAAATGGCGGAACGAAAATCTTACAAAAGTTTGTCGTGTTTTCTTTTATACCAAAGGAAGTGTCCGATAATAATCGTGAAGTAAAATATGTACTATTTATTATATGTTCATAAATTATTGAAACTAAATATGTCATTGAGATTTTCAACAAATATTTCAGATATCTTCGAATGAAATCTACAAGGAATCTTAAAAGATCTGTCGCTCGAGATAGCAAAGATTACAAAGAAATATTTCAAAATTATTCTATGCTACTACGGCATGAGTACAGAAATCTCAAGTTCACATTTATTAAAGGGGTTCAACATAAATATTTCCTTTATTTCAAAGTTAGTCACCAATTTCAACTCATATCATTTCTAATTTTCCCCGAGGAAGTCGCGAACTAAAGCAGCTTGCTAATTTGGGTCCGGAATTCTCAAGTGAGGGTCTAAAAGTGCATGGAAGTGAAATCACCACCCAGCACATGAATACTAATTTGAACGACATTTAACGGAGTTGGAACAATGATTTTTTTTGTACAAGTTCTTACCAATTCTAGTTTGCCCAAATTTGAATCTCTCCTACGGAAGCTGCAATTTCAAGTAGCTACCTAACGTGGCTCCTCAGCCACCAAGTCAGGGTCTAGATGCAATCACATCGTGCAATGTCAATTTACCCTAGCTCGCATTTGTCCTGATAACGCCGATTTAATGCCTAGTGCCTATTTCGAGTCCAGGATTTGCCTCGCAGGTCTCTTCCTACGAGATAGGTACAAACGAAGAGCGTCCCCAACTGGTAGGAGAAGTTCCCGAATTCGCTTAGAGTTTAGTGCATCCTCGTTGCACTCGCTGCATCTCGGTTTGCGGTGGAAGGAGGTACGAATCGCGTGCAGGTGCAATCGCGCAGTTGCATCATCGGAGCTCTCGAGTAATGGCCGATCTCCACTCTAAATGGAGCCCTATCGAAAATCTAGGAGAGACTGACGGCTACCGGCCCAACCTGAAGAGGCCTCCAGGTGTTATCTGCCATCCGCCCGCGAAAATCTCAAATGCAATCGAGCTCTCCCTGTTTACAAAACCGGCCCACGATCCGGTGTTTAACACTCTTGATACGCCTAGTTAAATACGCGAAGCTCGGCTAATTCGTTCCGCCGAGTGGCCGTCCGGATGTAGGCAGTGCGATTTTCTATACCACTCGGCAATCCCGAACGTCACTTTCGACCTCGAACAACGATACGAAACGGATTTCGCACCCATTTTCGATCGATCTTAACGAACGGTTCATCAATTTTCCTCATTCATTAGCGTTAAAGATTGATAATTCCACTGCGTTCGTGGTTTAAGCCATTGAGTCTTGTTTTTTCGCTAGGAAGGGTTCCGCCATTTTGGAACGTCGAGTCTCAATGATCTTTTCTATTGTCATTAAGGTGATATGAAAGGATCAATCTATATATATATGAAACGTCGAAAAATTTATAAAACTTATTTCCAAACTAGGTGGACCGATCGCTGGAAATTTCATTAAAGAAATGTATACTTGGTTCTAGTTTGGGATAAATAAAAAAAAAAGGTCGTATTAAAAATGAAATTTCACCGGTACCACGTTCTTCCTTAGGGCCTCCATAATCACACGCTGAAGTTTCTAGCGATTCATTTTGGTGCATTCAGTTTGGAGAAAAGTTTCATCAATGTTTTGATGTTTTATGTTTATAGAATGACCCTTTCATATCACCTTAACCACTGGCTTTTTTATTGACTAATCGGTTATATATCGACTAAGCAAGTTACACATCGATAGTTTTATTTTATTCACGGCTTCAGTCGTCGTTTATTATTTTTTCGGTATCGAGGCCGCCGCCATATTGGATCTCCGCGGTCGTAAGAATACCTCGGAGAAAACGTTCTTTCTCATCGATAGAGAGGCATTGTGTAATGGTAACGACTATGTCGTTCGTTCTGTCGGATGGCTGTGTCCGCGGTTCTTTTTACGCAATCAAAAGCCGACTATTACTTTCACCGAAGACGATTCTCGTCTTCTCGCGGACGCGAACCCTCGAAACGCGTCGCTCCTCGACGCCGTGGAGGAGATTCATCCTCGATTAATAAAGGTCAGTCTTATCAAAGGTCATTGCCGGAAATCACGAATCGAGAGGCGCGACGCGATATTCGATGGGTGGTTAATAATAGATAGAAATCGCATTCGGACATGGTTGAGGATATGGATGAGCAATGATGCAAAGGAATGGGAACAACTTAGATCATCGGTGTTCCCAACGAGAAAGTCCTTGAAAGATCCTTAAATTGAGAGCGATTTCTTATTTCGTTTTGTTGCTTAAAAAAAAATGTGTGTGTTCAAAGTACGGACGTTTTATTCATTAAAAGAAGTGTGTTAATCACATATCATTGACATTTAAGTATCTGATAGAATTGAAAAAGATCAGCGATTAGGTTTTTCTTTTTTTTTTTTTCTTCTGATACGGAAGTCGCCGCTCAGAATTTTATTGGTAATGTCATAAAAGCGGGGGAAAAAAAGGAAAAAAAATCCGAAGGCCTGATAGTTATTTAAATTATTTCATGTTGTTCAACCTGTTTTACCGGATTCTCGTTTCGACGATATCGGTCGGTCGGACGGTGCTTATTTGCAATTTCTTCGAGATTCTCCCTAAAGGACAAAAGGAGAAGAATTGCACAACATGTGACATCAGTTAACTCTCGATTTTACTTAACACTTTACGCGCGGCAAAACTGGAACGGATAAATTAACCTTTCGTTTCATTCGAATCGGAATCTCATGTAACTGCTGATATATTGATAGCAATTTTGCAAATAGTGCACACACCGCGGTAAAACGCTTTTTACATAAAGAAGCAGTTAATGAAGAAACCACTGAAATGTCAAGCATGCGTTATTCAGGCTTTGTGGTGGGAAATTGCGGTTGTGAAAGTCCGCCGTTTAATAGTTAAACGTATAAATCTTTTTTCATCCTTTCTAGGGGAGTCGTTCCATTAAGCAATTTGCAAATCGCGCAAATATGAATTCCGTGGGAATACAGTGATTACCAGAGGCGGTCGTTTAACCTTTTACTTTTTACTGACACACTTTGTGTCGTTTGGTAGTCCTACACCTGTCACGTATAAAATGCGACAATATTCCTGTCACGGCGTATCGAGGTTTTCGCGAGTTTCTACAAGCTTCTCTCTGATATTTTGTTAAACATCACACGATAAGGTTTATAAGCAGAAAGTTGTCCGAAATTAGACATGCAAATCGGCACAATCGCCTGTGAATAAAAAATCGTAAAAGTGCCAGGTAACACTGAATTAAAATAATTCACCGTAATTTGCAGTTTAGAAAGTGAATCCTTCCTTGTTTAATTTACATGGACATGCCGTTCGAATTATTTATTCGAACGGCATTTATTTAACGGCGCTAATTAATGGTGACTGATTTGAATTTAAAAACATACATGTATATAGTAATTCGATTTATATCAGGCTAGAGGAATTGTACATTGGAATATTTTACAGTTTTATGCTGGATGCCAATTATTGTTAAATTGTAAGTAAATACCATTGTTAGTAATACTGTACGGTCGATCGAATTTTGTTTTACTTCGGCAAACCTTGTTTTTTCTCCGAAAAAATATTCACTTGCATGGCCAATATTTGTGGAAGAAATACTTTTTTTTTTTATTTAGTAGAATCAATAGTCTTCTCGATGTGTGAAGCGTTCTCACTAACCTTGCATTGATAGTTTCAGATGACCTCACTCTTTTTCTTTGAATTAACAGTTAACATTCCTTACTTCATTAAGTCAAGTGTAAAATTCACAACAGCAGTAAATTAATTAGGCAGACTTATACGACTCGTTGTAAAGCACTGATTTTCAATTAACAAGGAACTTGAGTAGTTATCCAGTTGCAGAGTTATTAAAATGTAAATAATTTTATAGCAGGGTAGTAAATTTATGAATTCGCTACAAACTATAGATTATTGCGTATTTACAACTTAAATAACTACCAGGTACACCTGTTATAATTTATTAGACTGCGCTCGATAATTGGGTAGGTGTATTACCAGGTGTAAAATTAATTGTTCGCTACTTCATTAAAATTGCCATTAAGCTATCACTCGTTCATCAAGATCGTAAATAAGTAGGAGGTGATAAATTAATTTCCTAAGACGTCGCCTTTCACCATTAAGTAGCAATTAATAAATAATACTCCCGGGTTACTCTATCGGGTCAAATTATCGCGTCTCGATACCTTTAATTTATTTATCAATTGGTAAGACCAGTTGCAAAGTCGTTGCACCAGTCATATCGAACTTCATGATGCATTCGTAGTTACGTTGTCTATTGAGAACTCTTGTCGCGTTCTTCGATTTGCATCGAGGCGTTGACCACTTTCCATTGCCGTTAGGAAGCTTTGTTTTGCAATGTTTCGGAATAAATGAGTTTCTCTATAAAATTCTTGAAATTATGCGGAAAAATATATTTAATTCTAAGAAAAATAATGCGTAATAAATTTATACCGTTGCTTTATTCAAACTAGTAATGTCGCAAAGAGAACGCCCTAGCGCCGACTTGTTGAACGTTTATGGTTGTTGCGTCAATAATACGTAATACAATGACGCATGTTCGTTTGCATCATCAATCGGGAGCTCCGGATGCCTCGAAAAGGAGTCATTAAATATGACTAATATGGAAGATATACATTCAAAAGTATTTATGTGAATTTCAATTAAACTCGTTTCATGCGAGACCTTTCCCGTTCTGTGACAGTGATACGCGGTCGCGCATCTCCAGCATTGAAATCACCAAATAAAATTCCATACTAAATTTTCTGATCCGTGCTAAGGCAGTGGTTGGTCATCAATCATTCTGAATTTTGACCCTACATATATTAATCATCGTAACGAAAATTGTTGAAGCACCCTTCATTTAATAACAACCGGTCAAACTAAATAATAAATCCCAAGTTGCGGGAATAGTTTTGAAAATGAGAAATAATTCATTGTCAGTCTTTGGTCGCGTTTTTCCGGCATCGATGTCACCAAGTAGGATCCACATTTTCAGGATTTGTCATTTATTTGGAGGCGTCAGTTTTCCATCAGTCTTGCAACTCGGATCTGGTGTCATCGAGTTTTCCGTCATCGCCTCGCCATTGTCCATTGATACACATCGCGACACAAATTCCGCCGAGTATTAGTACCATCGCAAGACTTGATTCATGGTACATGGTATGAACATTGGCATATATTAACCTTTCGTACATACACGTGCCGATCCACGAGTCCTCCAGTGTTCGTCATCATCGCCCTGGAAGATCAGCTTCGAGACCGCGTCAGGATCTCGCTTTCTCTCTCGAGCGTGGGTTGACGTGTGAAATTATTGCATCAAAGTGCATTTAAAGATGCACCAGGATGCCGCGGTTCTTCCACAGCCTACCAAATTAGGAAGAGTAAATTTCAAGACACTTTTTTTTACATCATTCATAGCCACAGAAAATAAGAACCAATAAACACAAAGTGATGGATTACGCATTGAGAAATTGTACAAAACGTGAATTCTACTACTTTGGGATTATTTGGGAGTCGTGTTTACCTCGAACAGTAAATAATACCTATTCAGGGAAATAAATAAATGTTTTCAAGTGAACATCATAGTTTCTTTTTTACTAGATGATTAAACCTGAATAAACGAACGTCTGTATTGTAAGAACTTTTACAACGTGGTTCTTTTCAATCACATTGGTGATTACATGATGCGGCTTGTCGTTCACTCTTCGTGACCCAATTTGAAGAAGAGAGTATAATGAGCGCTCTTTCATTCCATTCAAAATGGATTTTGAATGTGGGATGTATAGTGCGAGAAGTGAAACTGCTTTCACTTTATTTTCGGAAGCCATCAGATTCGCCCGCGGCTTTGAATATCTCTGAACGTAATAAAATGTTGATGTATGCATGAACTTTGCGAGCCAAACGAGCCGAATTGCATGTTTAATTTTTATGCCGTATCCGACATTCCCCGAAAATTATGAATTATTAATCAATTATTCAAGACGCTTCTTAGAGACATTTCCTTAACTTCAAATAATATACCTTGCTACTCTGCCTCATTAAATAATGATTACGCTTTTGATAGACTATTTTAGTCATTCGGGTGAATCAGCAGGCTTAAAATGCAATGGGATCGATTGCATATTACGCCATAACTCGTAAAGCTCAGGGATGCATTCGAGTAGGCGAGTAGAATGTCATAACTACTCTCTGCATTTGATCGATACTTACCAGAGGCATATTTTGCATGCAATATGTACAGAGTCAATTTATTATTTAAAGCGATTGTCCTATAAAGGATCTATTAAGTAGATGCACCTTGTACTATATGCGCGATGGATACAAATTTCTCGCCTCTTCGAACACTACATGGCTATTTTATGTTAACTGCTTTTTGAATTGTTGCAAAAGCCTTGCCGCTTTCATAGCTACAGTAATACATGTACCTCACATGATTGCAATTACTCCTGTGCGTTATACTCGACAATTTTCCTTCTTCAAGGCATTACCTTTATTTTAGCTTTACAGCATGAATTGCCTATTTTGTTAATCGTTTTGCAAACTGAGTTGCAATACCAAGGCATTATGTGGTTATCGCCATATAGCACCTCGTATATATGTATATTTGTGTACCATTTATGATAATGCTAATATTGAGCCCGAGGCACTTGCTCGTGGATTGTAGAAATAATGTCGCAATGGAAGCCAAATTGCTGACGTAGTTACGGTGAAGAAAAAAAAACGTTTATGCCGTTTTTTTCTTCAGTCTGAATATAGCAGTAAATCAACAGTTTGGCATAAAATCTACCTAGAGAATGAAATAAGACTGGCAAGAATTTATTCATGCATTCGATATGATCAGCGCCATGAAGAATATTTTTATCCCGCTGGATATACTACTTTTCTTTTTTTTATTAAGAATTATTTCTATGCAGATATGGAATATGAATAGGCATGTATAAGCTGTATTACATGGTAATTAAATACTAACCAGCTCCGTTTGATTTTCTGCAGGCGTTTGCAGCATCCGTTCTGCAAATCGCACAGGCGCAAAATGAAAGAGAAGGCAGGGAACTCATATTGGAAATAAACGACAAGCTGAAATCACAGTATCTGGGACAAGACATCAATTCGAGTAAGTTACAGGATCTGAAGTTAAGTGAAAGAAAATGTCAATTGTTGGTATTGCAAGACTAACGAATTTACAATTCTCAGACTCCTACAATTATGGGTACGAAGTGGCCCCGGATGGCCAATTCCACCACGAAGTCAAAGGTCCTGATGGCGTCACTTACGGATGTTACGGTTACGTCGATCCTTTCGGGAAGCTCGTTGCAACATTCTACATCAGTGATGGATGGGGATATCGAGTCGTCCGTCCTGGAAACGACATAGAGCTATTTTTGCACAAGCACGAACATCATGATCACAGCAACGAAAGCGGTGACCATCACGAACATCACGGAGTGATCACGCCTTGGACAAATCTGCACTTCCCATCGGTATGTTCACAGTTCGAAGGGACTAACGTTCGACCAACGATTTCACCGCCTCCAGGACAGCCACAAGGTAAGTTACAATGATGCTTGGAAGATATAAGTACTTGTATTCATACCGTGAACATTAAATGTGTTCAGAACCTGGACAACCCGGAACACCGACATATCCTGGGTACCCCAGCATCCCAGGAATTCCAGGCAAACCTCATATACCTGGACATCCTGGTACTCCAGGAAAGCCAGGAACACCTGGAACTCCAGGATCACCACCAGTGCCGGGTTACCCTGGATTCCCTGGTATACCAGGAATTCCGGCGATTCCTGGACACCCAGGAAAGCCACCGACGCCAGGAACTCCAGGGACCCCGGGAACTCCTGGTACGCCACCAAGGCCTGGGCATCCAGGATTCCCAGGTATTCCCGGGCATCCTGGCTTCCCCGGGCATCCAGGAATTCCAGGGAAACCACCAAAACCGGGGACCCCGGGGACACCGGGGACACCAGGGCGACCGCCTAAACCAGGATTCCCAGGATTCCCAGGAATTCCAGGCCATCCTGGACATCCTGGCCACCCTGGTACACCGGGAACGCCTCCGATACCTGGTCATCCAGGAACACCAGGAACGCCAGGGCAACCACCCGTACCGGGACACCCAGGCACTCCAGGTCACCCTGGCCATCCGGGAACTCCCGGCATACCACCAGTGCCTGGACATCCAGGAACTCCGGGGACACCTGGGACACCTGGAACGCCAGGAAGGCCGCCAACACCTGGACATCCAGGAACACCTGGTACTCCTGGAACACCTCCCATTCCTGGACATCCCGGACATCCAGGAACGCCTGGGACACCAGGAATACCGCCTATTCCTGGTCATCCCGGACACCCCGGACATCCTGGTACGCCAGGCACACCTGGAACACCACCAATTCCTGGACATCCTGGTCATCCCGGACACCCTGGAATTCCAGGGATTCCAGGCACACCTCCAATACCAGGCCACCCTGGACATCCTGGAACTCCAGGAATTCCCGGAATCCCAGGAACGCCACCAATTCCTGGACATCCCGGTTTCCCCGGAATTCCTGGAACACCAGGCACACCAGGCAAGCCTCCAATTCCGGGGCATCCTGGTCATCCTGGAACGCCTGGCACACCAGGCAAGCCTCCAATTCCAGGGCATCCTGGTCATCCTGGAACTCCAGGAGTTCCGGGAATACCAGGCACACCAGGTACACCTCCAATACCAGGCCACCCCGGGCATCCAGGCACACCAGGCACCCCGGGGACGCCACCGATACCTGGGCATCCCGGTTATCCTGGAACACCAGGAATTCCTGGCACTCCAGGAACGCCACCAATACCAGGACATCCCGGTTTCCCGGGAATTCCTGGAACACCAGGCACACCTGGAACTCCTCCAATTCCGGGACATCCTGGACATCCTGGTCACCCTGGAACACCGGGGACGCCAGGCACACCAGGGCGTCCTCCAATACCAGGGCATCCAGGTCATCCCGGAACACCAGGAACACCTGGATCACCTCCTATTCCTGGACATCCTGGACATACTGGAATACCAGGCACACCAGGTACACCTCCTATACCAGGCCACCCCGGGCATCCTGGAACTCCAGGAACTCCGGGAATCCCAGGAACGCCGTCGATACCTGGACATCCTGGACATCCTGGAACGCCAGGCACACCAGGCAAGCCTCCAATTCCGGGGCATCCTGGTCATCCTGGAACGCCAGGAACACCAGGCACGCCTGGCCATCCTCCAACTCCAGGACATCCTGGTCAACCGGGAATTCCCGGTATCCCAGGAACGCCGCCGATACCTGGACACCCTGGTCATCCGGGTACTCCTGGAACGCCAGGCATTCCTGGAATACCTTCAATTCCTGGTCATCCAGGTCACCCAGGAACACCAGGAACACCTGGACGTCCACCAATTCCGGGATATCCTGGCCACCCTGGAACACCTGGAACCCCAGGCACGCCCGGAACGCCACCAATACCGGGATATCCTGGACATCCCGGAACACCTGGAACACCCGGAACGCCACCTATACCGGGACACCCAGGCTTCCCTGGTACTCCAGGAACACCGGGAACACCTGGACGACCACCAATTCCGGGATATCCTGGCCATCCTGGAACACCTGGAACCCCAGGCACGCCTGGAACGCCTCCGACTCCTGGATATCCTGGCTCCCCGGGTACACCGGGCACGCCAGGCATTCCTGGAATACCGTCAATTCCTGGGCATCCAGGTCACCCAGGAATACCAGGAACACCTGGACGACCACCAATTCCAGGATTTCCTGGCCATCCTGGAACTCCTGGAACCCCTGGCACACCTGGAACGCCGCCTATACCGGGATATCCTGGTCATCCCGGAACACCTGGAACACCTGGAACGCCACCTATACCGGGACATCCAGGCTTCCCTGGTACTCCAGGAACACCGGGAACACCTGGACGACCACCAATTCCGGGATATCCTGGCTACCCTGGAACTCCTGGAACCCCAGGCACGCCCGGAACGCCACCAATCCCGGGACATCCTGGCCACCCTGGAACTCCTGGCACCCCTGGTACACCCGGAACACCGCCTATACCGGGATATCCTGGTCATCCCGGAACGCCTGGTACACCTGGAACGCCACCTATACCGGGACACCCAGGCTTCCCTGGTACTCCAGGAACACCGGCAATACCTGGACGACCCCCAATTCCGGGATATCCTGGTCACCCTGGAACTCCTGGAACTCCTGGCACCCCTGGTACACCCGGAACACCGCCTATACCGGGATACCCTGGCCACCCTGGAACACCTGGAACACCAGGCACGCCCGGAACGCCACCCATACCGGGATATCCTGGTCACCCTGGAACTCCAGGAACTCCTGGCACACCTGGAACGCCGCCAATACCAGGTTATCCTGGTCATCCGGGAACGCCAGGAACTCCCGGGACCCCACCGATTCCTGGACACCCTGGTTATCCAGGAACCCCTGGGACTCCGGGTACTCCAGGAAAACCTCCGATACCGGGTCATCCTGGGCAGCCAGGTACACCGGGAACACCGGGCACTCCTGGAACTCCGCCAACTCCAGGTCATCCAGGAACCCCAGGGATCCCCGGTCAACCAGGTACGCCACCAATACCTGGGCACCCTGGCTATCCTGGCACGCCGGGCACGCCAGGCAGTCCTGGAACACCTCCTATTCCTGGGTACCCAGGGCACCCCGGAACACCAGGAACGCCGGGAACCCCTGGGACTCCTCCAACACCTGGACATCCGGGATTCCCTGGTCACCCTGGTACACCCGGAACACCGCCAACACCGGGTCATCCCGGTCAGCCTGGAATACCAGGAACTCCTGGCACCCCTGGTACACCACCTATTCCCGGGCAGCCAGGTACACCGGGAACACCGGGAATACCTGGACGACCACCAATTCCTGGATATCCTGGCCATCCCGGTTTCCCTGGACATCCGGGTCTCCCTGGACATCCCGGTTTCCCTGGACTTCCTGGCCATCCAAGTCATCCGGGACACCCAGGTCATCCTGGTCATCCTGGACTTCCCACCCTGCCTGGACATCCTGGACATCCCACTCTGCCAGGCCACCCGGGAAAGCCTGGAAAGCCGCCGCACCATGGTCATCCAGGCAAGCCTGGAAAACCACCGAGTCATGGACATCCCGGACGTCCAGAGAAACCTGAGAAGCCGCCGCATCACGGACACCCTGGAAAGCCCGAAAAACCACCGCATCATGGGCATCCTGGAAAGCCTGAAAAACCGCCGCATCATGGGCATCCTGGAACACCTGGCACTCCTGGCACCCCACCCACACCAGGACAACCGGGATACCCTGGCCATCCAGGAACACCTGGAACCCCGGGTACGCCCGGAACTCCGCCCATCCCAGGACATCCGGGCTATCCTGGCACTCCAGGCACGCCTGGAACGCCACCAATCCCGGGATATCCTGGCCACCCTGGAACTCCTGGAACCCCTGGCACACCTGGAACGCCGCCTGTACCGGGACACCCAGGCTATCCTGGCACTCCAGGAACACCAGGAACACCACCAATTCCGGGACACCCAGGTTATCCTGGCACTCCAGGAACCCCTGGCATACCTGGAACGCCACCTATACCGGGATACCCCGGCCATCCCGGAACGCCTGGAACGCCACCAAAACCGGGATATCCTGGCCACCCTGGAACACCTGGAACCCCAGGCACGCCCGGAACGCCACCAATACCGGGATACCCTGGCCACCCTGGAACTCCTGGTACCCCTGGTACACCCGGATCACCGCCTATACCGGGATATCCTGGTCATCCCGGAACGCCTGGAACACCTGGAACGCCACCTATACCAGGACACCCAGGCTTCCCTGGTACTCCAGGAACACCGGGAACACCTGGACGACCACCAATTCCGGGATATCCTGGCCACCCTGGAACTCCTGGAACCCCAGGCACGCCCGGAACGCCGCCAATACCGGGATATCCTGGACACCCTGGAACTCCTGGTACCCCTGGTACACCCGGAACACCGCCTATACCGGGATACCCTGGCCACCCTGGAACTCCTGGCACCCCTGGTACACCCGGATCACCGCCTATACCGGGATATCCTGGTTATCCCGGAACGCCTGGAACACCTGGAACGCCACCTATTCCGGGACACCCAGGACACCCTGGACACCCCGGACATCCCGGACATCCCGGACATCCCGGACACCCCGGTCACCCCGGTCATCCCGGGCACCCTGGAAAACCAGGACGGCCTGGTAAACCTGGGCATCACGGTCACCCCGGAAAGCCTGGCAAACCTGGATCTCCAGGAATTCCCGGATTCCCAGGCAAGTTTGTCCACCACTTATAAAAACTCCGTGATCATCAACATAACAACAAATGTCGCATCCATACTACTTTTCTACGTTTTTTATTAACAATGGAACCTTATACAAGTATAACATTACAGGTCTGCATCATATAGTCGATCGGTTTGTAATCCATTCTCGTATCCAATTTTAGGTTACCCTGGTTATCCAGGACATCCTGGGAGCGCAGAACCAACTGATCCTGGCTACCCTGGTTATCCTGGCTACCCTGGCGCACCTGAAGGTCCCATTGGTGGGACCGGGCCAACTGGTCCAACCGGTCCAATTGGTGGCGTCGGAGGCGTCGGTGGTGTCGGCGGTGTCGGGGGTGTTGGCCCTGATGGGCCGGACGGACCTTGGCCGACTGGACCTCCGGGTCCCGATGGTCCCTGGCCTGGAGATCCCGACTACGTCCCGGGGGTAAAACCAACATCCCGGCCGTCGGTCGTTAAATCCAGTGCACCCTTGACGACGAAAACTGCCAGCCCCTTGTCGCAATTCGGATTCACAAGTAATGATATATCAAACTTTAACGATAACTTCCAATTCCCAGTGACCAAACTGAGTAGAGCCGAAGACAAACACAGACAGGACATAGAGAACCCTAGCGGAGCGCAAACCCGCACTGAAGTAACGAAATACTCCGAACGACTTGTCAACTACGACGGACTGACGAAAGTGGATCGATCACGGTTCGAATCTCCGCAGCAGGACCAACGCGAACGAACTACCGACTACGAGCGGAACTACGACAACTACGACCTGCAGAAAGTCTCGCACCTGTCTCAGGATCGTTTGACGAAGCACGGTCGAACCTTTTCTAACGACGGCCAACGGCAACGGGACAACCAACGTACTAGCCAAAAGGACACGAAAGACGGTTTTGACCTGCGAAAGCAGCACAAGTTCGAACAGTCCGACCTGGCCCAATCATCAAGGAACAATGAATTCCAGAGAGAGAATGAACGGTCGGGAGGATTAGAACAAGTCCAGAAGCACGAGGACCATCAACGACGCGGACAGTATCAGAGGACATCCAGCTTCGACCAAGAACGCGGGTTCCACCAGCAACGGTATACCGAAAGATCCCAGACTAAGGTCGACTCCTCCAGCAGGTCGGAGGGCGGTGGAGAGCTCGTTTCCCTGGGCGAACAGGTAAATCCTTCACCTCCAAAGTCCGATTTGGGCTTCCGCGCGATAGGTGTCCAGCCACCTGGCCCCATCAACATCAAGCCTATCTCGCTACCGTTCGGTCCTGATGCCGAAGCTTGTCCTTGCTATGTAGTCGAGTCCCAAAACGCAACCAGCGCCGAGACCGTTGCCACCACCACGACCCCCACTTCCCTAACCGGTCAGCTTGGATTCATCCCGGTGATTTTCGTGCCCTACTGCCCTGGCGAAAAGTCGGACACCGACAAGGCGGCTCTCATGTTCCCATCCGCTACGCCCATTCCATACCCGTGCAACGCGTGCGGCTCGCAACACGGCGAGCTTACGAAGGAACCCTTCGATCTTGGTCAGCTTGGGAACCTAGAACAACTAAGGGCCGCTCTGAGTCGGGCCAACCTTGGATTTTTGAATGTTCCAGTCAAGGCCCGAGTACAGAGGCGCAAAGTCAGCCGGAGGAAAGTCGAACGAGGAGCGTAATGCTAACTTATTGTCTTTGCATTCCACCCCACTCGGGGAGAAGTATCTACCTTTGGAGGGAACCAATCGGCGAATCGGCGAACCCCAACTGCCCGTGCACCAGCTGCTGGTCAGCTGATGGATGGCCACTAGAGGTGCCACTCGCGGGTGCTTTGACTCTTTTTAGGGTTATCGCATCCCCTGATCCCCCAGTCTACAAGGAAACTCTTGTCTCCTCTTGGGGTCCTGTCCTGGTGATCATTAAACCGATGTCGGCAGGATTGGTACCCCAACAGAGCTGACTGCACTTTCACCGAAGAACTGCATTTGGATACTTATCTCGCCTTCGCGCAGATCTCCATAGATCGAGATCTGCAATTGATTCTCGCTAGGGAATCAGGAATTTCCCTAGGTACAATTAGAAGTATTAGGATGCATTATTTGGTGCGGTTGTTTTCGTTCAAATCGTTCAGGATGAACCGCTAGAAATTGTGCGTCGGTTTAATGGAAAGATTTGTGGGTGTCACTTCGAGCCGAGAATTAAAACGCTTGAGCGATGGAAATTCTAAAAATGGAAAATCTGTGGTGCAGATATTTTCGCCGGTGTTTCCAGAATCAGACTTTGAAACTTTGCGAGGCACTTTGTTCTAACTGACTGCGATAGCTTTGTACGAGGGGAACTTCGTTCGCGATTTAACGTAGGTATAAGTGAGGGCCTGTTCAATGGTCATGTCTGGAAATTCGGGAATCATGATCGGTGATTAGGATCAAATTGAGTATTTACGCGTTGATAACGTGTCTTGTGGTTAAGAATAACCATTGAACAGGCCCTCTGCATTTCTTAGCCTGGGATTTAGTTGTAGGTCTGGTGGTCCTTGCGTTTTATTACTCGAAGATCATGTTCCATACTGTCTGCAATTGTACAGTACCTCATATTAGGTTCCATACAGACTCAGTACTTAATTTAGATATCGCGGTCACTCTTAGGTCCCTTAACCTAATCATCCATTTTAAGAAGACATTTTAGGGTAGGTCTCCTTCGGCTTGTTCATCTTCCCCCTTCGTGACGATTTAGGTGCAGAAAGGGAAGGGAAGTTTCATAATTTTTTTTTTTTTCGAGCGTTCCAATCCCTCGATGCCATTATCGAGCGCCAGACTTGACGAAAATGTTAATCGGTGCTATACTACGAGATTATCTAGAATTAATTCGAATTAAGCCATGTAATATATGCTTCGCAATAGTGAATGCAACTAGACGTATTGACAAATAAATTATACAATTTCATATATCAAGAAGCTATTTATTCCCCCTTCACTGACTTCGTACTAATTATTATTTTTATTTACTTCGACTTATCATATTTCATTTCTCACCTTTTTCATCCTATTCAATGAAATTGGTAGAGGACTACATGTTAGACTCTCAAATGGTTCAACACATTAAAAACATTACGACAACTTAATGTTATAAGTGTAACTTTGATGATGACATGAAAGTACCTACGACTTGGTTCCGATGAAATTCGATACATAGATGTACAATGGAAGGTAAGTAAGTAATTATTTCATGATTTAAAATAGAAACCGAAAAAATGTGTACGAACATGTGCGTAATTAATTTTTGTCAACTATAATGGGACTAATTTACAGGCGATAAGAATTATTAAAGATACTTAGTAATTTCTCTCTCGAACCTTTTTGGGTTTTAAACATTAAAACGTATACAAAAGTTAAAAAAAATTATAATAAACGAGACGTTGAGTTATCTCGTTACGAGTAGCCTCTGTAGCCTGTTGGATAACCACCAGCAATACCAGCGTAACTACTATAAACAGTTCCACGGGTATCGTATGGATCGTAACCACCCTTGTAACCTCCATATCCCTTTCCATAAGCACCATAACCACCATAACCACCTCGACCGTATCCCAAGTATCCACTATCGTAGCCATTACCATATCCATTATAATTATAACCATATCCATTGTATCCAGAACCATAGCTTCCGTAGTCGGAACCGTATCCTCCATATCCTAATCCTGCATAACCTCCATATCCGGTTCCATATCCGGTTCCATATCCGGTTCCATATCCCGTTCCATATCCTGTTCCATATCCCGTTCCATATCCGGTTCCATATCCCGTTCCATATCCGGTTCCATATCCCGTTCCATATCCATATCCATAACTAGGTCCTAGCCCAGTAGCACCGTAATAGCCATACCTGAAAAGAATTTCAATAATTTTATACAATTAAACGCCATAACACGTCTACCAGATTTTCCACAAAATATATTTTTCGCCACGGAATGAATGGATTTTCCTTCATTCCTTCATCTTACCTATATTTGGCTTAAAGTAGTTACACTATAATTTAACGAAAATTATTCTCTGCCAGTACACCTTAATTAGCGCGTTTAATTTCCCTTAAATGTTAAATTTTAAACAGTCACGGTGTATTCCGTATTCCCACAGAAAATGATGCCTTCCAGAACTCCTTCATTTGCAAGTTTACAATTTAATCACGAAGTGCATCTTACCCGGTATGACCACCTCCGAGAATTCCTCCGTACCCTCTGTACCCATTATTAAGACCCAAGCCACGATATGTGGCACTCTGTCCATAAAGGGAAGTTCCTATTCCTGGGTAACTCCCGTATAGGCCGCCGCCACTCCCATAACTTCCTCCGTAGGCACCATAGTCCCTGTTGACTAGGAATGCTGGAACAAGGGAAGCTTACAGGAAAACCTATAAATTTCCACGCCGAGATTGGTATGAACCGAGTTATTACACGTTTCACGACAAACGTTTCTAACGCAAAAAGGTGTATACGCGCATTTCAAATAAAATATGTCGCCAACACTCGGTGAAATAATTTCCACGTAATTCTCTTTGTAGGGAATACATGGAGTAAGGTAAATATTTTTCGGTCAAAAACACCGGATAAATGTACCCAAAATAAATAAATTTATTACACGTTTCACGACGAACGTTTCCAACACAAAAAGGTGTATACGCGCATTTCGAATAAAATATGTCGCCACACCCTAATTCTCTTTGTAGGGAATACATGGAGTAAGGTAAATATTTTTCGGTCAAAAACACCGGATAAATGTACCCAAAATAAATAAATTTATTACACGTTTCACGACGAACGTTTCCAACACAAAAAGGTGTATACGCGCATTTCGAATAAAATATGTCGCCACACCCGGTGAACTAATTTCCACTTAATCCTCTTTGTAGGGAATACATGGAGTAAGGTAAATATTTTTCGGTCAAAAATACCGGATAAATGTACCCAAAATAATTAAATTTATTACACGTTTCACGACGAACGTTTCCAACACAAAAAGGTGCATACGCGCATTTCAAATAAAATATGTTGCCAACACTCGGTGAAATAATTTCCACGTAATCCTCTTTGTAGGGAATACATGGAGTGAGGAAAATATTTTTCGATGAAAAACACCGGATAAATGTACACAAAATAAATCGTTGATGCATGTTGGTTAATAGGCATCGATACTGAAGTTTATTTAATCCTGGAAGGTGGATCATACATTTATTAAAAACTGTAACGTATGTAAATTGCTATTTATTATGTTTAATCGTCATTCGGGCAACGAGATCCTTGGTTGCATACAATTTTCCGGAATAAACGAGGGAAATGGATTTCCGATATTTTATGCACTTCAGCTTTTATATGGAAAAACGAGAAATTTCAGTTCATGATATTCCTTTTATGATTGTTTCCTGTACCAGAGTTTCGGATGTCAGGCGCGAAAGTTTCTTTTCCATCTCTACCGATTATTGTAGTCTATGTTACATATTATCTTGTTCATGGACAGATTGGTTGAATAGATTGCGCGATAATCTGTCAAACCTTGACAGGATATGGTTCATGGCGTATCGGTTGCTCACTATACCCATTTGCCCCGAAGCGAGACAATTTTCTCAGGAAGAGGAAATGACGTCAAGCAGGTCTGCTTGTTTTATAAATCATATAGCAGGTTTCAACGGAGATACAAGGTATCCACATAACTCGCGCAACCCAACTGGAAATATTTGCTAACTCCATTGCTTAACTCGGAAAATAGTTAAAAAAGCGTTACTAGCAAATACACATACTATATTATTTTAATAAAAATAATGTCATGATTTCACTTATTTAGTTTACACATGTTAAGAGAAAATGTATGGATAATGAGGCGAACTTATTTTTATGAAATTTTTCTTTCAAAGGAATACCTATAACTTCTTTAGATGCAATCTGGACTTACCGGACTAACGTTCTTTTTTTTACGATTTTCAAATTATGAATATTTGCATACTCCGTTGCATCCCTCTGCAAGTGTTACTTCAAAATAATCTATTAATAAAAATAATTCTATAATTTTTAAGTATATTGTTTGAAGAGTTAAACTCAAACCACCTACGCGAAAAACTGCCGGTTAAAGTAAGATATTTAATTAATTTGTACGCAGTATAAATGTACTGCATAATTATGCATGGTTGTTACCACTCACCTATCTAGGAACTAAAGTCAATATTGAAATTATAATGCAATATTGGAATAATAATTATATTACCGATTGTTATTCAGTTTACGCGGCGTACGTTCATTAACCAGACTAAAGTTCACTTTTTTACGATTTTCAAATTAGGGATATTGCCGCCCTCGGCATGTAGTTAAATACACATTAATAAACAATAATCACCTAGTACTGATTAAATAAAATTATTTGATAATCTTGAAATATACGCTTAGAGAGTTAAACTCGATCCATCCTGATGAAAAGTTGCCCTTCAAAGTAATACATTTAATTAGTTTGTACGCAGTATAAACGTACCGCATAATTATGCATCGTCGTTAGCGGGCACCAAGCCAGGAATTAAAGGCAGGATTGCAACTATTATGAAAAATTAGCGATTGTTATCCGGTTTACACGATGTGCATTCACTAAGTGTGTCACTGCTATTCCCACGCTCTGGGAACTGAACCGTTTTTATTGTACGATGACATTCATCCTATTATGCAAACGCAATGCGTCCTCGAAGGTCGCTCCTTTATCTTTTTTATTAGTTACACGAGTGTAGATCAGTTAATTAACTTGAAGGATTGAACTTGTTGATATTATTAGAGCCTTCGATGCGTTATGGGCGTGAACTTCTCCACGTACATTCGTAAACAGACTTCGCGCATGAAGTCACTCTAAAAAGCCACACCTTGAATTAACCATCGAGGTAAATGCGCCAAGGAGAAGGTTAATTAACCTAAATGTTGCGGTTCTACGATTGTTTCTTCGAATGGGTCCAAATCGAATTGCGCATCGAGATTGAAAAGCCAGATTGCTAACGATGATGGATGACGACTTAATCGATCTCTTCATCTCGCAGCAGGAACGAAGATAATAACTCTATCGATACGTACTTTCACATAAAAGTGAATTAAATCCATTAAATCAATGACATGTCGTTGGACGATTACTTCCATACTTCAATTAATTTCATTACAAGGGTGCTTGATTGTATAATGACGGAGTTCTTGATTGTGGATATAGATTCACATTTCCAATGTAAAGTTAATTGATATTTTTAATACGAGCGTTACTTTCATCAATTCGTAATTTTACCCCCCGAATTCAGTGCATCAGATTGCGAAGGCGTCGTTTCATTATTTCTTCTAATCGATTACTTCCTGAAGAAGGCTGATTAAAAGACGTCCTTCCGGTTCTTTATTTTCAGATATTCCCTTAACTTTCAAGCACGAAGTTCGTAAGTATTTTAATATCGTGGAAATTCCAAATACTTTCCGGGAAAAAAATGTCGAAATATTCAGAGGATGTGCTAACGGAGTGCATTTTTCACTGGAAAGAAAGTGGAGGAAAATGGCGGCGCATGAATGGCCATTGTTACTTACTCCGGTCACTGGCCTCTGCGTCGAGGTCCTTCACGTCTCCATTAGGTTTATTTATGGTAGATGTTAATTTCGACGGCTCTTGAATTTCCACTGCACTGCTGCATAATGCCACTAGGCAAGCCAAAATCGAAACCTGAAAGGATTGGAAAAAACAGAAGCTATCTAGAAATTTAAATAATAGAACACTAATTGCGCCATTTTTATAGCATATAAAGACTAAACAAGGCTAAACAATATCGTTTATAAATTATGTTCTTATCCGAACTACATCGATGTCGACTGGAACGGTCAATTGGTAAGAAAAAGAATATCGCAAACGCAGGAGAAGACATTCTTGGCGTTGGGTAACTTCCGGCACGCAACGGAAGTCACACTTCGGGACTTCCCGAAAGCACTTACTCTGCCACACCATGAAGGATACGCAATTCCTTATTACCCGGAATTTTCCTGTAATTTTGTCAGGTACTTTCCTCGAATTGAATAGAAATCCAGATAATTAAAATCCCATCAACTTCAGGTATACCCCTCCCATGTCCCCTTTAAGGAATTTCAAGAATAAAAACTCTTCACCGATAGTTGATTCAATATATAATTCGTAAATTTGCAATATCAACTTGAAAATATCTAGCATCAAACGTCTCGAGCAAGCGATCTCTTTAAAGTACGGAGTTAGTACGATGGGAAATAAAATTCGAAGAATACGGATACGAAGAGCAGCCGAAGAGCGCTTGCCCTCCTGTTGAATATCGGTTATCGGGTCACCCGATCCATAAAATGGACACTTTCCTCGTGTTCCACCCTAACTGGAATCCCCTTTAAAGGCGAACGCTTGGCAAACGCGAGTTGCGTCCCGAAACGAGGGGAAAAATCGATCGAGAACAGTACTTACGAGGATGTACCCCTTCATGTCGTCAATGGCGGTTTCCAAGACGGCGACTTCGAAGGCGCAACTTCTTGGGCGGGAGGATGGTGTTCTGCGTAAATCTCCGACAGATAACTCCTATATATGCATTTGCCACCTCCACGGGGCATAACGCGTGAGTTTAGCCTCCTTCGGTGCTGTCGAGGATGACAAGGTCGCCGCCAAGAAGAAGGCTTTCTGCCCGGCACGCCCGCAGCCAAGCATGGCGGCCGCCTGAAAACGCGTCCATGGGAAATTGCGATATTCCTGTATTCCCCCGGTCGACCAACGACGGATAATATGGCCTTCAATTTAGGCCACGACGTCTCGAGTACTCAATTACGCGCAATTGAATTCCTCCTGGGCACGGCTATGAAAAAGGCGATATCTACTCTTCAATTACATTTCGGAGTGGTAGGTGAAATTATTAATGTCCATAATTGCTCTTCATTGGACGGGAAGAGCAAAGTCAATTTCAGTTTCCGTACCGCCTCTTGGGACTTTATAGAGGATTCCAAAATGGCGGACGCGAGGGGGTGAGGACGCTTCCGAATCGGAACACAAATCCTGGTTTTAAATTCGTTTTCAATTCTGCGATGGTACAATGAAGTTTGTAATAGGAAAGATAATTGTAGGTATTGACGGTTGGCGAGGAATTTCAACATGGCGGGCTGAATTCCACGTGGATACAATTATGAAAAAGGCGAACCTACTCTTCGATTACATTTCGGAGTGGTAGGTGAAATTATTAATGTCGACAATTGATCTTCTTCAGATGGGAAGAGCAAAGTCAATTTCAGTTTCCATACCGCCTCTTGGGACTTTATGGAGGATTCCAAGATGGCGGACGCGAGGGGACGAGGACGCTTCCGAATCGGAACACAAATCCTGGTTTTAAATTCGTTTTCAATTGTGCGAATGTACAATGAAGTTTGTAATAGGAAAGATAATTGTAGGTATTGACAGTTGGAGAGAAATTTCAACATGGCGGGCTGAATCCAAGGCATATTTGGATGGAACTGCCCCAGGGCGGTTATGTAAAGGTCAAAGAAAAAAAGCGACAAAGCTTCCGAGTGACCAAGCTCGCTATTTGCATTCAAATATCCTCCAGCGTGGGAGCTTACAAGCGGCGGGAAAAAAATTCGGCGAATTTCGATGCCATGAATTTTCATGATTTACCTTCGAGAGGGTTGCGTGTCTTTATTGCTGCGACGATGCCTGGCGGAAGTCTCCGGGGCGCCATTTTGGTTTTTACGGCCGCAACGAGGATACGTGAAATGAGGGAAATTTTGTTGGGTAGTCTGTCCTTTAATTATATTACAAGGTACATCGGGTCTCTACTCGATACTTTACGACCGTAGTAAATGACCTAATTAACGATCAACAATGCATCCGAAAATTCAATGTAATCCAATCGATTATTAAACAGCCACTGCAAAAGCATATCCCTTGTTACATCAGCGTTAAGTTTCCACATCCCTCAATTAAGTCGTTCTCTTTCGAAAGTTTAATTTCACTTTCATTTCTCTTTTCCTGTATTTTCCGAAAATTGATTCACCGTAGAAATTGGGGTGAAAGTAATTATAAGTTGCGGTTAATTGCAAGGTGTTTTTATTTCACAGTAGTTTTAAAAACAATGGGGGTGTTGCTCTCGACTTATCAGGTGAATGGGCAGGTACGTGAAGATTGATATCGGGAGAGCATCAATTTTATTCCTGAGGGCAGAATTATGATTATATTTCATAAATTAATACTATTTATTTATTTAATTATTTTCGACCGCAGGTGACATGTTTCTTCGACTCCAATTCCAGGAAAATCCCGGCCATGAATTCGAAACTCGAGACAACCACTCACTTCCGGTATAATTTAAGGGTGGGACATTAAGGTAAGTGATTCATGGGGCTGCGACAACGCCCTCGCTCGTACCACCCTGGTGCACAGCTGTCTAAGATGGATTACTTTATCAAGTACTGAGCAGCACTCCTAAGTGTCACTTTTTATCGACTCCTCGGTTTCCGGATGACAGCCGAAGGGGTCGTTTTTACGCCTATGAATGCACCTCCCGTCACAATCGATTATTTTCGATTCGACATACAGACCGATGAAGGAATTCTGTGTTTCAGAAGAAGGAATGAAACGGTAAAATTAAAATGATATACAATTTTAAGGATTCGATGAAAATAACATTGCAAACATAAATGCATTATCTAGTAGAAGTACGACAAATAATTTGTAATGATTCTTGGAATTTGGAGTAATTATTTTATTTAAGCTGGCTTTTGTTTTGAGCCGAAGAGGCGATTTTATTTCGAGTACGATTTCCAAACTCAGGATTTGAGAGAACGATTTCAAAGAATTTCATATTACCAAGTATTTTTACATTTAAATGGAAATTATGAATTTAATTATAATAAATCGATAACTCTGTCTGGAATAAATGTTCGGTTGCCGGTGAGTTGTAGTAAATATTCCGAATAAAATGGCGCAAGTACTCCAAGTTAATCTTATTTCGAGTTATCGCTTTTAGTTATCTCTACTTGCCTTAGAGAAAGTGAGACTCTCTCTTTCTTTTACTGACATAATACAGGGGACTGATAACAAGGTACGTCAGGCCAGATTCTCCTGGGTATTAATCAAACACATGGAAAACGAGGTTAAGGAAAACATAATGATATCTATAAAATGTGTTTCGTAATGCCGTGACTGGATTGGAAGCCTTTTTTTTTTCTTTAACTTGGCCATCTTGAGTCACGTAATGGCTGACTTCTAATAGTCGCAATGACACATGCCTATTCGTGGCCGAGAAGTGGTTCATTTCTCCTTGGTATATCATTTCCATAGATATGGTTGAAATTAAAACGGTAAATATAGTAAAGTGATTAAGATTCAATTATCCAGGAAACTTGCTAAACTGCTGTTACGTGTATCGGACGAGTCGCCTGTTGGTACTCTACCATTTCTGCTTCCGTGTATTTCGGGTTGCCTACATTACAGGGTATGCTAATGAAATCCTGCTTAAGTTGCGAAAGTTTTTTCTCTCTTAATGTCTTTAAAATGTATTTATATACACCACTTTTAAACTCCGTATATCTACATACATCGGGTTGCCTATATTACCGAATTTACTCAAGGGTGTTTTACAATTGTAAATTATGCGTTAGAAAAGTTTTTTTCTCTGCTGTGCTTTCAGTTTACCTTATCTGCAGTTTCTTTGGAGGTGATATTTTAGGCTTCGTAATTGGAAGAGAAACATTGGTTTTGGAAGGGGGAATTTATGTCTACAAAGTTAAGTAGTGATTTTCGAGTCGAGGCGAACTCTCATAAACGTCTGACCGGACAATGAAGTAACTACTGACTTAAAGGAGAAGCCTTCAGGATCAGAAAGTCGGCTCACGAATTCTCGGGGCAATCCAATGAGTTTCGCCTAATTACGAGATCCGTAATGAACCAATCCCTCGTGAATAATTCCTCAACTTTCATGGCAAGTAATCAAAGAGTTCGCGATTATGGCGACTTCAATATGCGTCCACATTCCGATGCTAAAGTGACTTGAGTTGGCGCGTGATTTAATTAGTGCAATAGAATCATGTTTATTTCATGCAACGCAATTGTCCCCGTAATTGTGTCATAGGCCATAGGGGTTTGGAATGTTTACAAAGGGATTCTCACATGATGGAAACATCAAAGCACGATATGCAGGGAGAAAAAAATCTAATTGAACTGATCATACCGCGTATTTGTACGCGCCAGACTGAAAGGGATGCTGACTGAGCTTTTCAATGGATGAAATCGAAACCAATGGAGCGAATTCCCAAAATCCATCTGAAAATGAATTTAACGGATTGATTTGCAAAAATGCAATGTTTCTCCGGTTTACAAAAAGTTATTTGCAATATTTTCATCAGAGGTGTTTCTACCTGTCTACGTCATTGGACGATCTGTATACTACGTATAGAAATTTATTTTTAATAGTTTCGTGAATGGGATTAACATTTATGTAATATGAAATAACTTTTGAGCAAATGATGTATGTAAGTTATGCACATATGATGTTGATGTTGGTAAGTGGTTTAGATGTATATCCTTACGAAATCAGATTTAAAGTTTAGTTACGAATTGTGTCATCTTGCAAATGTTTTCGGGCTGAATGTGAGACTGATCTTACAGAGTATTTGTTCTTCCAATTCGCTCGGTAACGAAAATCGAGTACAGGTACATATATATATACATATGACTCATGATTTACTTTTCAAGAGTTCGCGTATGATACCGCCCCAATTGTTTAAAAAAGGGGCTGAAGTTTATGCTATCCACTAAAGTGCACTTCCAAAGATTCAAGAGTGTTGTTATTCATAATGTGCGTCAGAGCATTTTGAAAGAATGCGCTCCTACTTTGTTTACCTCTATGTTTGCGATTTTGTTTACATTTGAGTTTTCGTATTGCATGTAAAAGGGGTACATGAAAGCTTATTTTGTTCAAGCAGTACGTGGTTGCAATTTCATGTGCTCAACATTTTGAATTAATTCAGTCGGAAAATTTCTCGTTTCCATTTCTCAAGTAAGAAATCATGGATGCAAAGTTCACTTTTGCATTTTCCTCGGTTTTTACCGAAAATAACGTTTTAAGGTGCGGAATGAAAATTCTGAAGAAATTGATGATCGCTCCTGAACTGAACTATTGGATGATTTTTTTTTCTTCTCTTTAATCGACTACAGCTTCATCTTCACCCGACATCAGACCGAGGATTGATGGTGTTGATTTAGAGTCTTGGAGAGAACGCCTTTGGAATCGATTGAGACGAATAAAACATCATTAAGTCTAGGCGAGATGGTTCCAAGGCCTGGAGGTTTTATTTCGGTGATCATTAATCCATTTAAAATATTTTTCCTATTTGACAATTTTACGTTATCGTTAGACAATTATGTTTTATTAAATGCATTTTTAATTTTACAAGATATTTGGATCCTGAATGAAAAACCATATATATTTTAAATTTCACTCGACAGAAAACTTTTTTTTTTAATTCTTGGATCTAGAAAACTGACCGCTGGAAAAAGTCTTGAAAATCGGTTATGATTCGATCTAATTGTAACTCCGATATCTGATTGCGAGACAAAAATTGTTTCTTTCCAATCCTTGGTCGGAAAAAATGTATACTTCTCAGTTTAAAATGAAATACACAAAGTCGTTGCGATCGGAAAAGGGTTTTTTGAAAATCAACTGTCGATTCGAAATCGACGTCCATTTACGAGCGAACGTCTTTTTGACAGAAATAGTTTCCTCCCAATTTTTGCTCGAAATAAATTGTTTCCTCGCGATCCTTGCTGGAGAAAAATTGTTTCCTCTCAATTCCTGGATTAGATATACCGATGATTATTGCGATCAAAAAATTTCTTTTGAAAATCGACTTTCGTTTCATCTGTGAGCGACATTTTACTGCCAGTCAAAAACTGTTTTTTTCCCATCCTTGGTCGGAAAAAAATGTATACTTCTCAGTTTTAAATTAAATAGACAAATACTCGTTGCGATCGGAAAAGGGTCTTTTGAAAATCAACTGTCGATTCGAAATCGACGTCCATTCACAAGCGAACGTCTTTTCGACAGAAATAGTTTTCTCCAAATTTTTGCTCGAAATAAATTGTTTCCTTGCAATTGAGAAAAATTGTTTCCTCTCAATAGAAATTGAAAAATTTTTTCCTCTCAATCGGAATATCTAATCCAGGAGGATTAGATCTACCGATGATCGTAGCGATCGGAAAAAAAGTCTTTCGAAAATCGACTGTCGTTCTATCTGCAAACGATATGTTCTTGCGAGGCAGAAAGTCTTTCCAATTCTTGCTCGAGAAAATTTTCTTTTCAATTTTGAGATTAAATACACGGATGGTTGTTGCGATCAGAAAAAGTTCTTTTGAAAATCGATTTTCATTCCATCTGTGAGCGACATTTTATTCCCAGTCAAAAATTGTTTCTTTCCAATCCTTAGTCGAAAAAAAAATGTATACTTCTCAATTCGAAATCGACGTCCATTATGAGCGAACGTCTTTTTGATAGAAATTGTTTCCTCCCAATTTTTGCTCGAAATAAATAGTTTCCTCGCAATCCTTGCTGGAGAAAAATTTTTTCCTCTCAATTCCTGGATTAGATATACCGATGGTCGTAGCGATCGGAAAAAAAGTCTTCCGAAAATCGACTGTCGTTCCATCTGCGAGCGATATCTCATGGCGGATTGACGGTGTTGATTTAGCCCGCGATTCGCTGTTTGGCCAGACTCTCCGAGTTCTCTGTCAGACCGAATTGCGAAACGGACCACGTGCTGTGGGCCATAGTGTAAATATTTAAAAATCTTTCGAAATCTGGTTGCATTCTTTGGTTTTCACATGTCTGCCAGTAATAGCGTGTTAATTCTCTACGGACCATCCAGAAAAAAAATCAATTTCATGGCGAAAGGCGCACGTCGCAGGCCAATTTCAAACTCTCCGTAGTAGACCAATGGGACTAAAAAGTCATCCCAATTAAGATTCTCGCATCGTCAGCTTATTACATATTTTCGGTACTACTGCGCAAAACAGCTGCGATAGGCCCACTTATGAGAATATTAGATTTTCCTTCGCCACGTAAAGCACAACTGTGTCGACAAACTTTTTCGAAATTAATTCAGCAAGTGTCTGTACGTCTAATTGATTTCATCTCCGAGTCAAAAGCACTTTTCCTGCAAATCATATTTTGCCAATAAATTCGTTAACTGGCATCAATTGGAAGTGCAACAAATTCCTGGAAAAAAAACCCGTACCAATTTCGGCCTCCTCGACTAGTATCAATAATATCGTAATCAATTCGTTAATCGTCAACGTGTTGCGTCGTAATTGTTTCGTTATTGGAATTTAAAAATAGGAAAAAACGCTACGACGTAGTTTATCGATTAGAAAATTTTTATTTCTCGTGTACTTCTCATTTCGCTCGTTATATTTGCCAGCTTGCTGAAATCTCTCCTTACTTGATCGGACGGCGTAATGAAGTCGTAATTTATGGGACTACACCTCGAGTTGATTTACATAGACTTGGTTTACAACTGGCTCGATTTGATCAAGGGGCGAAGTGAAATACACCACAGTGATTGGTGTATCTGTTGGACCTATTTAAAATTCTAATGGGTTGCCAGACTCGGTACAGTATATTTCACTTCGCTCTCGAGCGAAGCGTGCCGGTGGAAACTAAGTCTTAATCTCATTATCGCTTCTAAATTTGGAGCGCCTTTGAAATATGAGCACTTCGGACTACATGTCTGTTTCCACCCTACTAATAAAGTAGCCTTGTACTTATCTTAAGGAAGTGCTAGATAAATTCTACGTCGCGAAGCGATTTTTAAATGTTTTAAAAGAATTTTTTTTATCAATGTGAATCATACATTACTGCAGATATTAATTATTGCGAGGCGCGGTACCCGACGTTTCATTTATCTCATTAATGGAAATAATTCGGTTGGTGTGAGGTAATTAACAGATTTATAATTAGGTCTTAGAGATAGACGTTCGCGATGTGTTCGTCATTAATGCATATATGAAGGCTTGATTTGATTTTGTGACATCACTCCTCATTGGCATAATTGATTCGTCGGCAAATAGAAACACCTGATTGCAGGATTGTTGTCGTACATTGATCGCATTAATGTACTGGCAACGTCTTGTAAATCATTGTAATGTATGTGGTATGATTTGGTTATATTGAATATTGTTAAAGAACGATCCTCTTTCATTCATCGGTTTTATTAAAATATCTATATTCTAGGTATCAATGTTATATTGTTAGAGTAATGTTGTAGACTAAAAAGTATTACATCATGCGCAAACGGGTGTCCAAATGTATATAACAATATTGAAATGTAATAATTACTCTCCCTCTTCGAGCGAAATGTACATAATTAATGGACGTTAATAGACTATTTGCAATCACTGATCACAGTTTCGTGGGAAAAACCGACGAACGAAATTAACGCTGCATGTATATAACAAATATGATTGATGGACATCCCGATATTCCGAAAATCTGATTATTTAATTGTTAATTTGCAAACATAAAATATAATTCCGTGATATGTACTATTGTTAGAGGGAAATTAAAGTGCCGAATTTTTCCAGTAAACATATTATTTATAGGAGGTCTGATAGAATTATACGTTGATTTTTGGAAGAACTTCGGTCTTACAAATATTGATAATGGAGAAGGACTTCGTAAACGAACCTGAATTAGAGGGAAATAAAATTAAGCAAGGGATAATTTAGGTTATAACTCTCTTGGGATAACCCAAGACCAGAATGTTCTTCTTATCAGTGAACTGGATAAGCAAAATAATAATGTATAAATGAGGTAAATCAGCAAATATGAACAAAAACATACCACATACGATATCTATTTAATACTAATTCCAGTTTGTTTAATCCCGCAAGAGATTGAACAAATCCCCATCTAATTGCAAAATGTTAAACGAATAACATTTTTAACGATTATTTTTATAAAACGAATAAGTCAATGTTTTTTGTCATTTTTATCATTCTTTACCCACGCAAGATAGAAAAATTATTTTCTTCAAAATACACTGTCATCCGGGTGAAAACGAGCTTTGATGCACAATTCCCTAAAAACGGAAGGCAGGAATTTTTTTCAACTCTTGGTAGTAAACTCTGAGTTTGTTTGGCAATTGATTTTCTGCGTGTATGTTTAAAATTGAATTTGCACGGTACTTAGTTTTATGAACAAATTAATTTCTTCGGGTCGTGAGGAATACAGTTCTACATATATAATTATGTATATAATTATGTGTTTTGTCCTTATTTTTATATAGATGGATATAGGATGCATTTTGTGGTACCGTTGATACCGTTTTTTATACCTTTCATAAAGTCTGTTAAAATGATCTCCATATCGCAACTCGAGCAGGATGATTACCTTTCAGGCAAATTGAATCCGATACGTATTAACTGGGTTTTTCACGCAAAAACGGAATTCATATTTTCCAGTAATTAAAAGACTCACATTTTCCGCGAGATAGAATGAATCAGGTTATTTCATTGTTCGTGGTATCATTGCTAGATTTTTATGTGATTTTAGTAGATAATTGTGAGTTTATAAGTGCATGCTAGTTATTATATATAACTGCATGATTAGCAGTACGAAAAGAGCAATTTTCAATTTATATATGGCTATATTCGACGTCTAAGGAAATTCATTTTCCGACATTGCCACCAGAAAACTCGAAGCACATTCGAGAGGTCAGAAATTGGTGACTCGATCTTCGGATGGCAACTTCGTGAAAACGAAAATCTGTTGACTTTGGAGGAAGTCGTGTTCAGCCCTGAAGAGGAACTTGCGAAAACCTAATTCTTGGTTCGATAATTGAATTGTATTTCGGCGAGCCAGTCGAAAGCTCTCGGCAAACGTTTCTGGTCGGAAAGCGGTAATCCATTGAAGCTTTATCGATTTTCTCAACAGACATCGACTGTCGCGGAAAAAAAAAAACACTAAAAAATACTTTCAGAAACTTAAAATCACTTTTAACATATACGCATTTGTTTATTTATTTATAGCGTCCGGTATTTAAATATGCAACATTACCACCGACCCGCCCAAAATAAGAATTAAAAATCCTCCCTCTAGAGTCTAATTTTCAAAGTATTCCAAAATATTCATGAATCAAGATCTCCAAAATAGAAGTTACATCGTCAGCGATCCCTCATCAAGAATTTGATTCGTCAATTAATTTTAGCTCATTACCGATTTCTTCTAGGAGCTACGCAACAGCCAGAAGAGAGGTATTTTCAAACCGACTTATTAACCTCGTGTGCACTTAGGAAATCGCAATGGTAGTCTTTACTATTTTGCATTTCTTACATGTCACTTGACACACACAAAAAGTGCGTTGTCAACGAATGAGATGTAATTGTGCATTCAGGAACGTGTAATTACTAATCTCTTTGCAACCGCGGATTAACGCAGGATCTCGCTTTGATATTGCAAAACCATATTGATTTCATTACAAATTAGCAAAAAATTTGATCGAGAGAGGGGAAGTTATTGAATCCTGAGTTACGTCTTGCTTTGACGTTTCCGACGAAGAAGCAAGTCAAAGGTTGATTCTTGGAAATTGGACCATCGGATTTCCTTACCAACTTATTTAAAAGACAGTCGGAAATCCCTTATATTCTTGACATATCTCTCGTATATGTTGCATATAGATATCACGTGTTTTCTATATGACATGGTACTTCTTGTTTCAAGCTCTTGCATCAAGCCTCTTTTCCTTTGTTCGTGATTTTTGCTGATCTCTTTTTGTTCATTCTATTATTCGCCGTTCCATTTCCTGCCTGGATGTTAAAGCAAAATTAAAATAAAAGGAAACGTATCCTGGCAGATCATCCCAGGGCTCGTAAAAAATGGTCAAAGGAATTTCTCTTAATATGATATCCTCTGAACTTTTCAGCCTCTCAAAAATTTTCAAACAAATTGGCTAGATCAGAGATTTCAATCCTTCGTTTAACACAAGTTTTTACACGGCGAAGAGAGATCAAACGGACATGAGAATTTGATTTCGCGGATCAATCACTGCAAAAGATAGTGAGGTATTTTCTAAATGAAGCAATTTGCTGAGTGGTGGAAAACAACCGATGTCAGGCAATCCGTCTTGCTTTCCGAGGGTCGATAATTGTACTCCATCCAGCCGGAATGCCTGACCTGTAAATTTTTTTTAAAGCTTTTAATTTATCGGCTCGACTCGATGCTGCCTAACGAGAAGAGGAAACTTTCAACTGCACGGCACGGGGAAATAAAAGTATTCCCTTTTACGACGATGTATCGTCAAATGTTTCGGTACAGCCTTTATTTAAGGGAATGGAGATTAACATGAGTCTGGTAATTTTAATGCAATCTACTTTGAAAGCATTTATTTCTCCCGAAACCTTTTTCTTTCATTAGCCTCGCGTTCTGCATTCGTCTCGATAAGAGTTCGTTAGCATCCTGAAGGGGAAGATCCCCGCTCCTATTTTTAGGAATAATCTGTCAGAAACCCTTCAAAATCAGAATCCTTTGTCACTTGAGCTTCCGGCGTTCCTAATTTCCGCGTTTCTTTGCCAGGAAAGACTCACTGGATGTAACCATCCCATTTTCCGAAATAACATGAAACTCAATTAAGAGCGTGCGACAGACGCAGAACCGCTCTCAAAATAGTACGACATTGTCTTCGACGAGTAAACAGGACTGTTGTAAACACTAAAATCAAAGTTAAGGACCATTTTAACGATATAAAATTATATAATACGAGGACGTTGAATTTCCATTTACACAATTCTCTCTTCTCGCCGCGAAATTCCCGGAGCTTCGTTATTTATTCACGCGATAATTTCATTTCTGTAATAATGAATGTCGTAAGAGCCATTGTGCCGGTGCCAGTTTTTTCTTTGTTTTTCAACAGAGCTATTCAACTGTAAGCTGTAAGGAAAATAAACTGGGAAAGAAAGTTTTGTTCTGTAACTAGGAGACGAGAGAAATCTTGGCTCGTTTACTGTCACGAGACAAAAATTCTTCTATCGTGATTTTTCTGTCCAAACTCATTATTGTAAAGGGGCTTCGTTAAAAAGTCACCATAAACGCGTTGCACCGTGTGTATTACTGCAGGCAAAGTTGTAGTCCGCCGATTTCAAGGAAGTTGATAAAGTTATTATGCAAAGGCCGACCTTGAAAGATGTGTCAACTACATAATTTCTACCAACGCAATGTCACTTTTCCTTTACTACGAATGCAATCGCGAATTCTATCTATTTTGAGGCACCTGTGAAATTAATTGGCATAAACACTTCTTTGAACTAAACCTTGAATTGAACCTAAGCAACAACATCGGTTTTCCGACACTTGAGATTTTATTCCTTTTCCCAGAAATTCAGATCTCACCTTAAAATTAAACCATTAACATCCCAAACATTTTTTATCAGAGTGCCTTTTTTTCTTTCAATTCTTTTATCATAACGAATTATATCGTCTGAATTAATCGCAAAGTTTATCATTTCCTTGAAATGAACCTTAAATTGAATCTAAGCAACAATATCGGTTTTCCGACACCTGAGATTTTATTCCTTTCCCCAGAAATTCAGATCTGACCTTAAAATTAAACCATTAACATCCCAAACATTTTTTATCAAAGAGTGCCTTTTTTGTGCGATCGCCTTAAAATTAAGTCCATTAAAAGCGGAAGTACTTTCCGTTACGAAGTTTCCTCAAGCTCGATCATTTCAAATTTCACCATGATCGCACTCAAGCCATATTTTCCAATGTCCCGATAATTTGTTTATTCCTCTTGAGGATGCCAGGTCTCAGAATCTCAGAATAAAACATTATCAGGACAAGCCCTATTCCCTCGATTTTCATGAAAAGGTTTACATTTCCCCAAGGAATCTATCATGCGATTTTCCATCCACTCCCCATGGAATACCACCTGCGGTCCCGAGTCGAAATTATCGATCTCGGTTAACCCTCCATTTTTTTAATATACATCCAGTTCGCCAAGAAAAATTTCCGCTTTATTAGTTTCACTAAAGAGTTCCTTTCTCTCGGTACAGCCTCCAAGTCCTCGTAACATTTCAATTAAACTAAAGCTCCAAAAATCCCAGGATTAAATCTTCAGACTAGCCACAAAAGAGAAATGAAATAAAGTTAATTGGGAGATATGTTAGAAATACAGCATCATATCCATAAAAAATAGAATCTTAAATATCATTTAATACTCCAATTTGTTAATATTTTATACAAAACTCTTTCTAGGGTCAAAGGTGAATGGGGTGATCTGGAGAATGAAGCGAAACTCAATCTAGTGTTTAAAAATTGAAGTCTTCGAAGTCTAACCAAAATGCTCACTTGCACCACAACCATTTTCCTTTTTCTACTCTGTTAAAACTATTCGTTTAAGCCACATATATATGCATATGTACATATATAAATGTATATAATGTATACATAGGATACATGTATACATATATATACACGTGTAATCGAAGTTGGGTCGAGGATTGTCCCAAAGTGTTAAGTCTCGGAGCTCGCTATAGGCTCGCTTCTCGAAGCGCACAACACGCAGGTTCTCCGCGCAGCGGAAAAGCGCGGTCGTTCGCGCTTCACCGTGAAAACCGGGCGCACTTCCTCGCGGGTTCCCGGAACGTGCGGACCTCCCGAACCGGCGATCGAACTTCGATCGCTAGCGAGCTGCGGAAGAGGTTAAGTTACCGTTAGTTGCGGCGGCTCGTCCCAGAGTGCGCTGTGATCGCCCGGCGGATGATGCAACAAAACTGAAGCGTGGCGGATAGACGCGAAGTTGAACCCAAGTCGAACAGGTCTGCGACGGTTATCAGTAACCGAATGGTGAGGCAAGAGACAGGTGAAGAAGAATAAAGAAAAGTGGAGCGACCTCCCGGTGAAGTTTGCGCGAATAGGTGAAAATCAGAAACGGACGATGACTGAAGTTAGGGATGAAATGGGATGGTAAGAGTGAAAGTTGAAATGGAAAAAGAGGTGACGTGAAGTTGGCCGCTATTGATACACACATGATAAGTGAAGTTGACGGATTGGTTTGAATTTCCAGCGGATAGTGTACAGAGATGAAAAGTAGGATGGATTGGTGAGAGTGAGAGTGTACCGAGAGGTGAAGTGAAAAGAGTAAGGAGATAAAGGTAAAAGTGACTGTCGGTGAAGAGGCGATGAAAAGGGCTGGATGATCCGGAGAAAATCCATTAATTGCAGGTAACGGACTGCAAGAGGTTATCGATGATCGATCGGTGCGAACGCTCGGAGGGGAAGTGGAGTGGATTGGTGAGACTTCAGATTGATAACTGCACTTGATTCTACTCCATCGATGTAAAGTATGCTAAATTTATCAACTTAATCTTAATGAACTGCCAATGACCAACCGGTCGGTTGGATCATCAGGGTACAAAGGCGCCAAGAGTGGACCGCAAGTTGTTCCGTAACACGTTCGACCGAGTTAACCGACGTCTATTCACCAGCTACAACATAAACCGGTGTTTCATCAAACTTAAGCAACGGCAAGCAATCTGGAGGACAATTGCATGCATCTTCAAGCGGAGCGAGGATGCATAGATATGCAGGAACAAAGGCCACGTTGTTATTCGCCGAAGTAGCAGGCAACGTGATTTTACCAGAAGCAAGGGAACTCAGATTGCGCCTAAGTATCCTAGATATGATCCTAGATATGGAGTCCCAAGCAATTCTGTGCAGATGGTTAAGTGTACGAAGCAGGTGCATTGAGACCAAACACCAAGCGAACTTAAAATGAACCCATTGTGCTGCTGCTGCGCGCCATTACTAGCCATTAAGAAGTCGGATGGTGCAGGGGTCTCGGAAATGAAGCTATCCAGCTGTCTGTCCGTCTATTTCTAGATCCGAAGCTACTTTGAGTGCTAGAGACTACATGCACCTGTTGCAGCACATTGTCTACGTTCACGTGTTTCATTGTGATCACGCGAACAAAGCTGCAGCGATAGTAAAGGATTACATTCATTTGCACCGATGCAGAGGTCATCGGGCAAAACCACGTGGAGGAAGAATGCCTGAAGAGTTGAAGAGGCACTCGAATAAACTAATAAACAATAGGACATAAAAGTGACGATAAGGAGGTCTAGAGATGATTTCGGAGATCACGAACGCCCCAACCGGATGAGAATGCGGCCCTTGGCGCTGATCCTGGAGCTGTTGGCTGCATGACTGATTTTGCAATTGGTAAGACTCACTTCCGGCTTGACAATGATTCATTAACATCGTCGACAGGTATTGTTCTTAATAAACAGTTAATATCTTTTAATTAATCCTAGCTACTTCTAATCTCTCCTAGAGATAGATCTTAAGACCAGGGTATGGTACGAATCACAGAAGCGATTGGCATTTTCTATCAGAGCTTTTATATGATTTTGAACGCGTTGTTCATTATTTAAGACTAAGTCTACCATTGGTATTATCACTAAGCAATTTTCCAATGAAGTTGAACCACTTGACCGTGAGCCGGACCATACATGAAAGGACCTATCAGCGAAAATTTGACAATTGATATTCAGCCGGCAAATACGTGCTTCCGACTCGTGCAAAGATCGGAGCAAATTCCGAGCCCGATCGCGTTCAACTTATCTCACTTATGTCGATCGATGGACATCCGTATTGGAGGAGAAGGTCAACGCGTATATTAACAATCTCGACTGTCGGCAAAAAGCCGATGCATGTATCCGCCTCCTATCGGGATAAAAAGCGAAGTCAGTCGTATAAATTGAGGCAGTAAAGAAGTATTACGAAGTCTTCTTTCTCCCCGAGTACTCGTTTTTGTCTTTCCTCGTCCGGGGAATTGCGCCGCCGGGAACAATTTTCGCGCCTCCCCAGGGACCCCCTGCAGTTCTGGATTCTCTGACCCTAAATGATTAATGCTCCCCTCCTCGTTTTAAGGACGATTAACTGGGAGTCCTTTGAGGGAAATCCGCGACTATGAACGCATCATCCGACGCCGCGAATGGCGCGTAATTGTTGTTGAAAACAATGCCGATTATTAATGGGAGTGATGTATCATCGGCGGGGGAAGTCATGAGACCGTAAAGGGACAATGGTACTTAGACGACGATTGTCCTGGACTCGGAGAAAGATGGATGGTGTCCAGCTCTGAAGAGGGAGCCAAGCATGAGATGCACCTATAACGCCCAACCTGTCGTTAAAAAGCGCGTAAAATGGGTCTTTAGCCCATAAAAAAAATTCCACAATATTGTCCAGGGTTGATTCTGGAGGGTATATGTATTTCTTAAAAATGCCGTAAACTCGGATCTAGCCGTGAGAATATTACTCGCGGCTGCCATCGTGAAAGAGGGCCTTGAGATGGGAAAATGTGAAATGTCTATCGGATGTCGAATAAAACGTCACCTCATCTCGCAGGGATATTAGGGTGCTATTATCGAGCGAGGTTACTTAAAAAGCTTTTTATGCTCAAATGCACTTTCTAAAGGGTTATGCCTAGTAAAGGAGGATTCGCTATTTATCGTTCCATTTCTGCCCGATATGGTGACGCGATTTCAGATAAAATGGGTCTTTCGAATGTTGCTGCGAAAAGATCGGATTTTGCTGGCGGACTAGATTTACACAGCCGAAACCTTAAGAACGGGTGATAATTAATGCAAATTGGATTTTGGACAAAAAACTTGACCGGTGTTGGCTGCATGCATTTGCAGCCGAGGAGCACCTGTTAACGCGATACGCAACTTGACTTACTTTCGCGGGATGTTATTTTCGGCGGGCACCGTTAAGGCGGGATCACGTAGAATTTTCGAAATTGGGACGTCACTTGAAAAAGGTCTTACCTTAACGAATGCTTAAATATGAGACGCAAATTTCTACGAGGACCGCGAATAAATTAATGCTCACCAGTTAAGAAATGTATATTTCTGAGAGATTTCGTCTCATATGGCTTTCAATTCCAGGTATTACCATTATCAGGTCAGGGATAATGTGCATCATATCCTGAAATTTCCAAATTGCAATTTCGGTATGTGGAATGGCCACAAAATCGATTTCAGTGCGTATGCCGGTCGCGGCATAATTTTCGGAATTTAATCCTATCCTTTCCCAAAATGCTTCTGAGCATAAATCTCGACGGGATTTGCAGTTTAAGGGGAACAAAGAAGAGTCGTTAGGATGAAATATAATGACCAGGTCTAGTCGGAGAAAACGCGGGGCCATTTTATTTGTGACATGTAGGCCCGTTTTTCCATGTCCTGGGTTTTACTTCCCTAGGGATCTCTCATGCCATGGAGGATGACCTCTCTGCTTCCAAATCCCTAGGGCCTCCAAACCCCATCAGAAGAAATGGGTATTATTATATATATGGTTATGGTACCCTATAGAGTTGGCTATGTTAACATGTCACTTTATCGTTCATACTTTTCTCAATGTTCATGTCGTTTACCACCATCGAGTTCAAATCGACCCATGGTAATAAAATGTAAAGATAATAGTACCATATTTTTTTATATAGTGAATATTTGGGTAATGAAGCACAGGAAAGAAATATAAAAAGAAGAGAATCGATTTAGATCTAAATGGATCCGGAGAAGGCATGAAGGTAATTCGCAAGGAGCATAAAAAACTTAAGGGGATGTAAAAACGACATATGAGACGTGAATCGTTCATGAAAATTTTCTTCGAACTGGGTCTACCTAATCGATTCAAACTTTGCAACGTGGAAGGTCCTGATATCTAAGAAATTTCAATTTTTATCGAAAAATTTAAAAAATGTCTAAAATCAAATTTAATAAAAATTGATGCTTCGTGGGGGTCAGGACCTTCCTTGTAGGTTTCATTTTCACATTATAAAGTTTGAAACATAAGCGAGAACTCTTTGACGCCACTTTTACATCGCCTTAAAGACGGATAAGTATTGACATTTTCGAGAGAATATTCTTGAAATTTCAATTCACTTAAGACAAAGAAAAGAAAAAAAAAATCCGGAAACTAGAACGAAGATTCTCCTCTTATGATTTCTTAAAGAAGTCGAGCAATCGAGGTAATTTGAAATCGTGAACTTAGAAACATGCCACATGAAAACTCGGAAGAAGTCTGGAAATGGAGTGGAAGGGGACATGAAAAAAAAAATGCGGACCAATTGTCGACTTGAAAAATCAAGAGGAAAGAGAAGAGCGTACATTGGCACAAATATTTAAGTAGGAAGTGAATGCAACGAAACAGTGCCAGTCTATTATTCTGAGAAAATTCAAAGAATTACCGTGAACTTGGATTTAAAGCCAATGAAAGTGATTCCAGTTGGGTAGTGTGGGTAAATGTATGACCTCTTAATGGAGGTTCTAAATGGCCCCTACAATAATGGCAGAGATATTCCACTGATCAAATGAATATTTACTAAATCGTAATAGGCGATTTTGAATATTCGAGATCAGACCTATTCAGCGAAGAGGTGAAGTTCACGATGGGCAAAAACAGAACGAAAAAAGAATCCAGAAGTTGGTCTGTTAATTACCGTTGAACAGAGTACTCAGGTAATTCCGATAGTGCAAGAGGAAGAAAAAGGAAATCGTAATATTTGAAGTGGGGTTAAGTCGGTAAGAAGTTCTCGGCTTGCGGAAGAAGCGATTAAATTCTTTAGGACAGGCCGAAGGGAGAAATTTTCAATTCTTTTATGAGAAGGGAATTTCCTCGGCACTAGCCTACCTTAATACCGCGGAGCTTTCGAAATTTTCCACTCGACTGGATTAATTATTTTTAAAGCTCGAGGAAAAGGACTTCTCGACAGAAGCCATTTTGTTAGCTTTCGAGTGCAGTATAAACGTCATTGTCTAAGATTGCGAATGGACAGTAAGGTTTAAATGCAATTACCACTTAAGTCTGCACAGGATTTAAGGCGAAAGAAAATACCAAGAACTTTTAAAGCGAGAAAAGGAAATTAAGTTTCTCGATAGTTTATGCATTGCGATAAATCCCTTTGCGACGGCTTCATTAACTTAAAAGTAAGGATACAGGAATAAAGAGTTTAGGTATTTCCGATCGTGTGTTATTGTTAATATTCTTTTCAATTACTCCCGAGATCCGTCTCCGATACGACAAATAAAGAGGATCAGCGTGGAATAATCACTCAAAGGACGGAATTCCATAGTAATAACCGGTAACAGCGATGATTCACTATATTAGGACGTAAATTATAATATTCATGAAAAAATTTAGCTCGACTCCAAAGCCAGAATTAATCCAGAATTTGTTATCGAGTATGGCAGATATGCAGCGACGGAAAGAAAATAAACGATAAGGTCATTTGGTTAATATTCAACACGATGCCATGGATCCATCAATCATTTTCATCGCTTCTGCCGTTGCAGCATCCGAGTGCATCTCGCACGTAAAAAGCAGCTTAATATCCGCCCGAAGAATTTCCGCAAAATTCAAACCACTGCAATCAATCATCACCCAAGGGCCTTGTTACCGAAAAAGCTGAAACATAATTCCTCTTCGATTTCCCTTATTTTAACGAACCCCCTGGGAAATGAAAAACAGAGGATTTAACCTGATTTTTTTTTTCCTGGAAAGCCTGATTCGTAAGCTCGTCGACGAGTCAACGAATCCGAGAAATTCAAGAAGTTGTGGGATCAGAAAAAAGAGTCAAGATCATCCCGAGAAAAAGGTCACGGAAGAAACGCGCAGAAGTTCTCTTGTGCAAATATTTCCTCAACGACCTTCTCTCTTTTTTCGCTCGCATACGCGTAACAGTCGAGGAAGAGGAAAAAAGGATTTCTCGGTGTCCCAGAGGGAATGCTAGGAATACTGGAGAGCTTCTTCGATCGCACGGAAGGGCTTAAAGCGAAAGGCATTAAATGCTTCCTCTGGGAGATCCCTGCGGATGGTGTTATTATTCAGACGGTGTCATTATTATTTATTCGCTGTTTCAATCCCGACGATATAGTCCTGAGGTCTCCTTTCGGTGCGAACGCGTGTATTTCGTCCTAGATAATAAAGCTGCTGGTAAACATATGTTCCCACTCTCCATGAATCATGCTTGGCGTTTACATGACACCCTTTCGCGAGAACATGTCCGCTGATCCAAGTTCGAGGATGAGGGATGATTTTGAAGCGGTTCAAAAATTCTGCAGCAGGAAGATACACAAGATGAAATTTCGATTTATTTACAATAAGCTGCGGAAGGAAGCAAAAGTTCAAAAAGTAATTGCTATCGGGGGATAAGTTAAAGGACTATTTTTCTTGAAAGCCTCTGTAATATTGGCAGGTCAAACTGACTGGAATTTTAATTTCCAAAATTTGCACAAATCGTGTTTGGCGTTTACATGACAATTATTTTGCGAGGACATATCCGCTGATCCAAGTTCGAGGATGAGGGATGATTTTGAAGTGGTTCAAAAATTCTGCAGCAGGAAGATACAGATGCTGAAATTTCGATTTATTTACAATAAGCTGCGGAAGTACGCAAAAATTAAAAAAGTAATTCCTATCTGGGGAAAAGTTAAACTACTATTTTTCTTGAAGGCCTCTGTAATATTGGCAGGTCAAACTGACTGGGATTTTAATTTCCAAAATTTGCACAAATCGTGTTTGGCGTTTACATGACAATTCTTTTGCGAGGACATGTCCGCTGATCCAAGTTCGAAGAAGGGGGATGATTTTGAAATGGTTCAAAAATTCTGTACCAGGAAGATACACAAGATGAAATTTCGATTTGTTTACAATAAGCTGCGGAAGGACGCAAGAGTTCAATAAGTAATTGCTATCGGGGGATAAGTTAAACGACTATTTTCCTTGACGGCCTCTGTAATATTGGCAGGTCAAACTGACTGGAATTTTAATTTCCAAAATTTGCACAAACCGTGTTTGGCGTTTACATGACAATTCTTTTGCGAGGACATGTCCGCTGATCCAAGTTCGAAGGTGAGGGATGATTTTCCCAATGAAGATCTTTACCTTGGTTAAAAAGTATCCCTTCTCAATGATAGTTTATCTCTACAGCACATTTTGCTATAGAGGGGCACTTCGACTACCAATTATCTGGCATGATAAACACAGAATAAAATATGTTACTCGTTAAAAGCAGAAATGATGAGACCTAAAAATAAATATCATGCAAATTTGAGACTAAGGTACATGTATCGTTTAAGATAATCTAAAGAGAGCGTGATTCAATTTTGATTTTAAAAATACTTGCCATTTTTAAAACGTAGTCGCAGTCTCTTTTCATTATGCTAAATGTTACACCTAGTTATCAGGTGTGCATAACTGATTTACAAATGTTGCATTTTTTTTTATCGAGCACGGTAAAAGTGCGTTGGACAGTAATGGACCTTTTCCGGTGTAATGAGAAACGGATATTTACCAGGAAGTTCGACTACCTCAGAACCGAACGTGGATAATTAATTAGTCAATGTGTCGATTGCTTACCGTACACATTTCGGTGTCTTATATCGCGGCGGGATTTCCCGCGAGTTTATTAATCTTTTGCTCAGTTCTTTGCAAAAGCATGACAGCTCGGGGGAAAAGATAGATCGTGATTGATCGAGGTCGAGAGCTCCGCAGAGAATTTCAAAGCTCGCACCGATCGGCTCGCGTTTTGCCTTGATCCTGATTAATCGCGACCACTGTGTGAGGAATGTCCCCGACTTTTCTGTCTTTTCTTTTCCTGGGATTCCTCCGACTCTTTTCCGATATGCCGATCGCAACGAGTTCGAAATCTATAAACATTGGCAATCTGTCAATTTTTCACGTTTCCATATTTTCAATTGTGCGGATCATTTATTTTTTTGAGAGCGCAAGATTTATAACAACGAAGCGATATCCAACAATGGTGACGGTGTCAATTTATCGTGATTGATCGGAGCGGCGAATTTTGCGCAGAATTTCATATCTAACCAGTCAGGCCGCATTTTATCTTAATCAGACCCTTTTCGCGAGGATTATCCTCGACTTTCCTATATTTTCTCGAGGATATTACTAAGATTCCCCAGACTCTCTCTTGGCACGCCAATCGCGAGAACGAGACCGAAATCCAGAAACATTAGTAATCTTTCCCTTATTCATGATTTACATATTTTCAATTTCATAGATCATTCTTTTATCGAAAGCCCAATCGGTGGATCCAGAATTAGGATGCGATAATCAGCAATCATAGTAGCAACAATTGATCCTGATTAACCGGAGCTGCGAGTTCTGCGGAGGATTCCAAAATTTCAACCAATCAAACCGCATTCTACCTTCATTGGAATCACTTCTTCAGGGATGTCCCCGACATTTCTATATTTTCCCCCAGGATCTCGCGGGGATTCCCTAGACCCTTTCTTGGTATGCGGATAGCGACAACGAGCTCGAAGTCGAAAAATGCATTTGTAATTTTCCATTTCCCTCCATTTTATGGACTCTATCTTTTTGTAAAGACAAGGAGAGATTCAGAATTAGGAAGTAACAACCAGCAATCCTGGCGATGGCAACTGATCGTGAATTGTCAAAAATAGAAACTTGAGAGAAGTTCTAAATTCGCATCAATCAGACAGCATTTTATCCTGATTAATCGGGACCAATTCGTGAGAAATGTTCCCGACTTTCCTTTATATTCCTCTAGGGTTCTCCTGGGATTCCCGGCCTCTCTCTTTGAGTATGCGGATCGCGACGAGTCCGAAATCAAGAAACATTGGCAATCTTCCATTTCTCACCATTTTATGGTTCTTTTTCTCGTAAAGGCAAAGAGCGACCGCTCCGCCAGAATTAGGAAACGATACCTAACAATCATGGCGGTGGCAATTGATCGTTACCGATCGCAGCTGCAAATTTCAAAGCTCGCATCGATCGACTTTCATTCTGTCTCAGTCTTGACTATTCGCGGCCAAGTCGCTAAGAATGTCCTCGACTTTTCTATACTTTTTTTCCCGGGATTCCCTCGGGATTCCCCGAACACGCTTTCGGTATGCGGATCACGTCGACGGGTTCGAAATCGAGAAACATTGGCAATCATTCTATTTTCTTTTTTTTTTCTCCATTTTATGGGTCTCTTTTATCAGAAACGCAGGAGGCGGCCGCAGATCCATAACAAGGAACCGATACCCAACAATCATGACGGCGGCGATTGATCCCGATTGATCGAGGCGGTGAATTCCACATAGAAGTCAAAACTCGCAACAGTCAGATCGCATTCTACCGTATTTCTGATTAAACGAAACCACTACGAGAAGAATGTCGACCTCCCTTTATTTCCCCCTAGAGTTCCCCTGGGATTCCCCAAACGCTCTTTTGGTACGCGGATTGCTACAGCGAGGCCGAAACGGGAGAACATTTGCAACCTTCTTCTTTTTTTACATTCCCCATTTTCGTTCTATTCTTTCCTTTTTTTGAACACACAAAGAACCGGATGCGAGCCCGAAACGAAGCAATAACCAACAATCACAGCGGCAGCGATAGATCGAAATCGATCAGTTCGGGCTTTAACTTGATCCTGAAATACTAGGACCGTTTCAATGTCCTCGATTTCTCTCTATTTTTCCCTAGAATTCTCCAACCTTCCTTTATTTATCACCACCTCGAGGCCAAAACAGGGAAATACTGAAACATTTTCCTTCTTCATGTTTTCCATTTGTATCATTTCTTTTTTTTTCTTTTCCTAGATATACATTTTCCTTTTTTCAGGATTAGGAAGCGATAGCTAACATTCATGGCTGCCGACATGTGTGGTCGTCGATAATCAGCGTGTCATTTATGAGATAGCCAACTACACGCCACGCTTGGCGTGCTTGTTAATAGCGCGGCAAAATTGCGTCGATCGCTATAGGGCAAGACCGTGAAACGAAAAAAATAAATAAAACGCGCACTTGAGTAAATCCATCTGACAAATGAAATTCAAAGCGGCGATAAACGAGCTTATCTCCCCCCATCGTGGTTTACCAACGAACGAATCCGATGGTTTCCCCGTAGAACTCGGATCAAGAACATTCTACAGTAATCGTCATTATCCGGTCGTCACCTCGACATCCTCAAACTCTTTCATTATATTAATACGTATCGTTTACTTTCAACGACTTTTCAATACGTGGATTGTTATATTTTTTTTAACAATGTGTCGATGATGCCGAATGGTTCTATTATCGAACTTGAAGCGCGAACATTCCATGGTAATTGTTGTTTCCTAGTTGCTACACCTCGGCATGATTGCACATTTCTATCGCACCAGTACATCCCGTTTGCTTTTAATGATTTGTTTTTTAACACGTGGATTACTGTAATTTTGTTTAAATAATGTATCAATAAGCTCGCGAACATTCCGCGTTAATTGTTATCCAGTTGTCACCTCGGCATTCTTAGACTTTTTTATCGCACTGTTACGTGCCGTGTGCTTCGAACAATGTTTTAATACGAGGATTACTGTATTTCTTAAATAATGTATCGACGATGCCAATTGCTCTACCGTGGAATTGACATAGAGAACATTCCGCGGTAATTATTATGCGATCACGATTCCATTTATCTCCACCTTGGTATCCATAGACGCTATACTCGAATTAATATATTATTCTCCTAATATGCGGACCACCTTATTTCTTTTAACAATCCTATATAAATTCAGGACTTTTATTAACGATATAATACATTCTCACGTGAATCTGGATTACGCATCCGGAGAACCGAATTTTTATTTACCCGATTTAATATATTATTCTCCTAATACGCGGACCACCATATTTGTTTCAACAATCCTATATAAATTCAGGACTTTTATTAACGATATAATACATTCTCACGTGAATCTGGATTACGCATCCGGAGAACCGAAATTTTATTTACCCGAATTAATATATTATTCTCCTAATACGCGGACCACCATATTTGTTTTAATAATCCTATACAAATTCAGGACTTTTACTAGCGTTATAATACATTCTCGCATGAATCTGGATTACGCATCCGGAGAAATTCAAACGCCACGTGGGTAGAACTGGAAGGTGATCCGGAATTTTGCGTTATTGCGTTTAATGCGTTATTTCGAGCATATCGCGTATTGAAATTTCATAGTGGGAGTTGGAAGGTGAGGTTGTTTCACCCTGAATTGGAAATACCTTCGATCGCCGAAGGCCGATAACCTATTGGCACGTTTAGCTGCCGAACGCGTTCACCGAGATGATCCACGGGAATTTTCCGGTTTCAGAAATTCATGAGCACGTAGCCCGTCATTAAACATTTCCACGAAAAGGAAATTTGAATTGAATAGAAGAACACTTGTCGTGTTTCAATTGGAAAGCACTCCGTCGGATTAGATCGAGGTGTTAGAGTGCAATATTGAGTTTCTAGAACACTGAATTTGTGCACTAATAACGAGGCATTATCTGCTGGGTGGGTAATGAGCCGTGGGGTAATAATTCCAGGTTACCATCCCGTGGAGCAGTCATGGTCAAGGACAACGACGTTGCACTCGCATGAGTTCCTTATCATTTTCGGCCTTGTAGACTGAATTTTCTTCCGCGTCATCCAAGGTTATTCCTGCGCGCATTTAAATACAGAAATTAGTTCAACGATTAGTGAAGTTTAATTCATTTTTGTTCTGGTTCAAAGTCAAAATATTTAGATTTAGTCTAGGTTTGGGTCGGTGCAGTTAGAGTTGATGTCATTTCTGAGGTATCGGTGATCTGGGCGGTTATTACGTATTTTTGACGAGAGCGCTCACTTCTCGTACTTTCATCTGACGTGGGTTTATTCTCCAAATTACGTTTTCGCTATATGAAAGAACGAGATCACTAACACTTCCGGTCTAGTAATATTGCCCAAATAAATTTGCGTACCTTGTAAATCGAAAATTGTTGAGAGGAGTAGGTTATAGACAGGAAAGGCGGGAAGGTGGAAAGTCGTTAAAAGTAAAGAAGAGGACTCGAGTCTATCAATATTTTTTAAATATGTATTACATTCATATTTAAATGTACTATAAGTAGAAGTTGAACAATATAATTTTCTTATCATGTCATGTAAGCATGAATTATTTAACGGTTATCAATGTTTAATAATGTAATATAACCTCGCAATAACGCAAAAACTAACCTGTACTTCCTAGTACATTCTCTTTCTTATAATGAGAATCGGTCTGAGGCATCACGTAATTCCCTTCTTCTTCTAATAAGGTTATTATTACGTCCCTGAATACGATTGTTGCCAAAAGTCAAGACACCCAGGTTTTCTCTTTTGAATTTCGGTTTCATAATCCGCGGAAGATGGCGTTCACGGTGCTTTTTATATCTTTTCTTGTATGCTCCCCCATTTCGCTTAAAAATTTGTGCCGAGTCAGTTCATGTGAATAATCTCGCACTTTCACCACGAAAGACGTTCCGTAATACCGTGGGGTACTCATTTTTCACCTTTTCGCTCAATTTGCTTTACGTAATAGACCCCCTGTACATTGGAACAATGTGACTCGGATCTGAAGACCTAAGAAAGTTCACGGAGTTCAAGGCTCGTTCGGAGATCTGACGACACGAATTCTATGACACGGATCTGAAGACCTAAGGAAGATCACGGATTTTAAGGCGCGTTCGAATATCTAAAGAAGGCTTTGGAGCTGAATACGGATTTCCAGACCTGAGGAAGATCTCAGAATTTAATGAAAAGGGAAGACACGTGCGGCTCTTCCAGATTGCCAAACAGAAGTCATGTCCAGTCAATAGATGTGGATTAACCCTTTGCTAATTTTTTTAAAAATGAACTCGGCAATATCCAGGCCAAAGTGATCCGCGAGAATTATCAGAAAACGAGCCAGAATTGTGAGGAAGGATGCTCGCAAAACCGAATATTGGTTTCATCCGAAATTGAGATCACCAGTCTGACTCGTGATGTTCGCGTTTGGCCCAGAATTGTTATCACGAGTTAGACTCGTCAAAGTATGACAAGGGGTTAATTGAACGTGAACATGAAGTGGGAAGGAAAACGATTTTTCGCCCGAGAGGCCGAGTGCATGTTTAATGAGTGCCTTCAGGGAGAACACCATGAGGCGTAAATAAAGTAAAAGAGGGGGGATCTATAAAATCAACATCGCGCGATCTGATTCATCGACGGCCCTTTTCCAAACCGCGAGATAAATCCTGCATAAAGGACGAAATTGATCAATAACGCCAGAGGTCAGAAAATTTCAATTAGACGCCGCAAGGACCATAAACGCGATATCTACGTTTGATAAACTTTTGAACTATCCTCAACCAGCGACTTTGGCTCTCAAGTTGAACAAAGTCGAGAGAGACAGACAAGGATTTAAGTTTACTCGTTTCGCGATCGCAACATCCACTAAGTCTACTTGTAACTACTGCAAATTGCAAACCGCGGATTGGAAATTAATCATTGTTAGGTAAATTTGAAGGCGTACAAAGCACCGTGTGAAAGTGGGACCTGGGTCGCTTTGTTTCCTGTGATACACACTTTTTTAATGGCTCCTTACTCGGATTAAATTCCGAGGGGCTATAAAAAATCCGCAAAAGAATGTATGCATTTCGTCCTCGACATCAGGGAAAGGGTAAGCGCAATATAAATGCCAGGACAGCTTACAAGGTCTTCAAACTATATCATAAAATGCGAAATATTTTTACTTAATTTTTTTGGGCCCTTTTTATTGTCCCGTGCGTATGTTCATTGCGAATGAATTTGGCAAACCGTGAAGGTGCATTCCTCATTCTCGCTCTCTCTTGATTAATTTCTGCGTAATTCTGTAAAAAAAAAAAATTGGTTCTTTGTCGCTACAAGTGTTGGAAGTGGAAATTCCAAGTTAAGAAAGAGAACTATTAGATACTATTAATTTGTCTTAATTATTCTTTTACAAAATAATGCCTTCGATGCTGGTTATACTGGGTATGATTATTCTTCTTTTTATTCCTGTTAATTTTACTTCTCTTTAAATGTTAATAATTAACTGAAAGAGTATCATATTAACATTAACGAAAAGATTTACCTCAGGAACCGTAAGTTGCCTGAATATTAAGTAAGAAGAATGTAAACAATAATTAACTGCAATAAAACAAGGACGTTTCACTTCTTGAAATAGGTCCCTTTCGCAACATGAGAATTTACCCCCTATCGTCTCATAAGACATTTCTTTTTTTAATAAAGACAAACTAAAGGGTCACCTGAATTTTTATATTATTTCAGATCATCGAGCTCAGGATGAACACCACGTGGTCTGCGGAAGATGGTGGACCCGACACGTCTTGGCCGTCCATGCTGAACACGACGTACTGGATAACAGACAATATTTCTCTGTACGACGAGTATGGTAAGTGATTGTCAGTAAAAAGCAAGAAATGATGACCAAATGACTACTCTCCAAGTAAGTCCTCGCGTGGAATAAGCGAAATAATTTTTTCTCCTGTCACTTCGTTGAAACAAAAATAGTCGATGTAATCTGCAAGTACTCCCTGCCAGTGGATAATATCGAGAACTCTAGTAACGAGTCGGCTGTCGATTCTTTTTTACGAAAAAAAAAAACAAAAAATAAATATCTCGGGTGTCCTTGTACGTACGGATAAAAACTTGTCTCTTTAGCGGTCGTCGTTGACAAGTTGATCAATTTTTTCCGGAGCGAAGATTTATACCTCAATTATCATGGAAATCGGTGTACAGTGATTTAATTGGAGAAAAAAAAATTGATGTCAGCAAACTCGAGAAGGAGCGCTTCTTCTTTTTTAATTTTATTTTGCAAGAAGCGGGGAGCTTCGAACATGAGAATCTTCACGTTTATTCAGTTCTTAATTGGATGGATGTATCTATAAAGTTGTGATGGATGTTTTTATTCCACTTGAAGAATTCGAGGATCTGAGGAGATTTCGTATAACGAATTGATCATTGATTGCGATTAACATTTATTTATTAGCCACTCGAGCCATTCGAGGCGGTGTATTCGCGGCTCGCTAATCTACATTCATCTCGATTTCCGTAAAAGTCGATGGAACCGAAGGATTTATCGCCTTTCTGTATTTCAAGGTTGCGATAATCGATAAACTTCGCTGCCCGTGAGGAAAAGGTGCTGACGTTATCGCGCTCCAGGGGGAAATTCGTATCAAGTTTTCAATGGGGAGATAACTTTCCTCTCATTCGGAAAAAATCCATTAATCTGTGATGAATGAGTTTCACGGGGAACTCGAAACGATATGCAATTTGTCATTGCCAATTAGAAATTCTCGCGAAGAGCTGAGAATTTAGTGCCAGATCATCTCAAAAGTCATTTGTTTCGATCGAGGGCCAAAAATGGTTGCAGATTCTTCGGCAGTACCGCCATTTTTTAAAGTGAAGTAAAGAACATGTTAACGTAGAAAGGGTATTTTTCACGAGTATTATTGTGACATTGGAAAAGAACGGAAGAAAAATATTTGCCATTTCGGTACGCCTCACTCCACAACACAATCGGGTGTGCAATATCCATTATTTGCCCGGAAATCCACCACTGATGAAGAGCAGACGGGAAGTCCGTGGATTCTAGATAAATGCAATTGATTTTATTGGTTTAGTTCCGCGGTCCTTTTTTCTCTTTTCCGATTTCCAACTTTTAGAGGGGAGATAACTTTTTTCCTGTTCAGAAAAGTCCATTAAAGCCAGTGATGAATAAGCTCCACAGGAGATCCTTAACTAATTGCAGTTTGTCACTGCCAATTAAGCACTTGCACAAACTTCCGATGATTTATCCTCAAATTACCTTCTCAAAAGTAATCTCCATGAAATAAAGGTGAACGACTCATGGAAATTCTACGAAATAATCACGTGTCGACGCGAAGCAGACGCTTATTCGCTAAAATTGCGACTTTTGCAACTAAACGAGATAAAACTCATCGTCCAATTTTTCTCGTATCGAAACGCAATTGATCGGAAACAAAAACCATTTCCTCCCCCGGGGGTTTACCAACGAAAAAGTGCAGCAATTCCATAAACTGTAGGTGAACTCATGTGATTTTATTTGCTCAGTTCTGCTCTCAGTTCCCTTGTTTTCCCTCGATTTCGATTTTCACTAACCCAACCATTTCGATCAATTCCAATGACTCAGAAGGATGGTTTTATTTTAAACATCGAAAAAATTGATTTTTTTATCCGCCAGTAAACATTGTTTACCAACAAAACAGTTGAAACCTAAAGGAAATCTGTTTTGCAAATTAATTGTCAATAAAAATTCTATAGACACAGCAACGCTTAAAATGTAAACAACATCAAATGAATATACATGTATCGATGCATATTAATAGATAATCTCATGCAATTGCAACGCTCGATATTAATACTGCGTCCATCGTCGGGCTTGCATAATCACGTATGATAAGGAGACGCCGAATGGAAATAGAAGCAAACGTATTCCTGAAAAGTCCTCCGAAGAAGTTCCTCGAGAAAATCCGTATCCTGTAGAAATATAAAATTAGACGGGACTCCAACCCTACATCGAACAAATTTCGATTTTCTAATTAGCTATTAATTATGAATCGGTAACGAGGTGTCCTTTCATTTCATAGACGATCTTTACGACGTACCGGCCGGGCTGATAGCACTTCTCAGTGTATGTTATGGCAGCATATCAGTACTGGCAGTCGTGGGAAATTCTTTAGTGATGTGGATAGTCGCGACATCAAGACGGATGCAAAGTGTCACCAACTGCTTCATCGCGAACCTTGCATTGACCGACATTGTCATAGGTCTTTTCGCCATTCCGTTTCAGGTGAGTCTAAATGTGCAAAAAGTGGCATACGTATATATTTACATATTAACCCTCTATAACGCGATTTATGTCACATATCCATATATTGAGGTTTTTTAAGTCCTATTCGATTTTTCAAGGAATACATAAAATACCACCTTATTGTACCACTTCTCTGTTGCCAAGAATTTGGTTCATGAATTGTGAGTTCATACAAATTTTGATCGATAGAAATTTATCTAAATTATACAGTTCTAATGGAATAGTTAAGGCGGGGTTAAACAGGCGTCCTAGGAGTCTCGTTTATGAAACTTTTCTCCGAGTCGGGTGTATCGAATCATTTGCAATTTTACCTCATGAATGTGGAAGCCCTAAAGAAGGTGCTGGTACTCATGAAATTTCATTTCTTCAAATCCTTTATATATAAAAAATTGCATAATATCTTTGAAATTAAAAGAATAAAATGTTATGGGTATCAATCTTCCTTCCTTAGGGCCTCCATATTCACCTGGATAAATTTCTAAGAAATTAAATATCAAGATACATCTAGTTAGGAAAAGAAAGTTTCATAAACGATTGGCCTATCAGATGCCGCTTTCACGCCGCTTTAATATCAGGATGTCAATATTTGCTCATATCACCAACCAAAATTGGGTTACAGAGGGTCGATAAGCGGTACTACTAATCCACTTGGTTGCAGAGTGGAGAACGTAAAAAAATTGGCACCTCTCTTGTTACAGTTCCAAGCCGCACTGCTCCAGCGATGGAACTTACCGCACTTCATGTGCGCATTCTGTCCGTTTGTGCAGGTGCTCTGTGTCAACGTGTCAGTATTCACGTTGACGGCAATTGCAGTCGACAGGCACCGAGCAATACTTAAGCCCCTGAGGTCAGTAGGTCCGGGTATACGAACCGATATCCGACTGGAAAGCGAATTTACACCCTACCACACAGCCGTCACACACAAAGCGTCGAGCGATATTAGAGCACAGAAAGGGAAGCCGGAGATGAGATATTGCCGTTTCGCGAAGAAAGACAGCGATCTCGGCCTCGGAGCTAAGAAAAGTCTAACGAGTGAAATTGGAATTCCGAAGTAAGATGACAGCCGACAAGTGACAACAGTTTCAAGCGAACACACCGGGATATTCATCCCACGGCGGTTTACTGTATCTCATTGCAGAAGATCTGAAGATATCATTATCATTTCTAACGAGCGCTTAGAGTTGGGTATCTCTAACACGTTTTTTAGCTGATCTGCGCTTACTTGCACCAGGGTTACAGGAATACAGTACAAGTGGACACGCTTTTCATGTATATCGTTACTCTGTTCTACCGTACGCGTCCACATGCAAACTTTTAAAAACATTTGCCAAAATTAAGAAAATCGACGCCTTGAAATTTGGAAACAGTGACGTGACTGTTTTTCGTTATTTATCGCATCTTTAACTCGGTGTTTTGATCGTCAGTTGAAGGGTGAAAAATTAAAGATTGCCAGCGAATAATCGCATTGCTCGTTCACGGGCGCCGCCATATTGGATTTTTGTCGTACTTGCTCTCTGCGATGGTGATAAAAGTGTATCGAATCTGGGGTATACTAACACACCATCGACCTAATATTGTCACGCAGAACGCGATATAATGACATGTGTTCTGCATTGATCAGTGGAACATATATAGTGGTAATACTCTATGCTAGTGGTGCTGAGGGTGACTAGCTGAAAAAGCCATAAGGCACATTGATAAAGGGCTAGAAGAGGGATGCCGCCATATTTGTCTTGCGTCGTTCGAATCTTCTCTGTATAAATTTCCAGGGTGGTTTTCAGTCGTGGATGATGAATTGCGGTCAGGCATAGAAACGTCTTGTTTGCAATAAAGCGGATCGTCCATTGAGACATGCTTAATTTGTAGAAAAATAAAACCCTGGAAATGTGAGAGCGAAGACGAAAGAGAGAACACTCGATCGAGCGAGTCTTTCCGAACGAGCCGAGATGGATACTTTGTCCTCGATATGCTCGTAGATTGTGTTTGTTTGTGCTGGTTCTCCTGAAATACCTCCGCTGACCAGCAGCGAGACATTTACTACTCTTCAAATAAAGCCATCGAGGCTCCATGCCAGAGGCCAAGCCTTGATCGTAAAGCAGGAAAGCGAATAAAAAAAAAGGGCTAGCCTGCTCGTAGCAGGCGAAGTTTTGTTTCTTCAATTATTCCCCGGCTAACAGTCGGTCGTGTGCTAATTACGAGCAAACAGGAGGAGTACAAGCCTATCGCAATTATGCCTTTTTGACGCGGTCCTTTGAATCGGGATGACAAAGTCAGGCGCCATTTCGCGGCCCTAATTAGAAATCTGGATATAGGCATGTTAAAGGCTGCAATGCACATGCAACCCAATTTGACCCCAACCACTACAATGAGCTTATTACAGTCCTCGACATACAATGTTCGGATAGACTTGCAGCAAAGCTGTGCACTGACCCCGCAGGTCGCCGTTCCCGCCACTTGACGTTTCCAATCGACGTAAAACCGATTTCCATTTTTTACTGGCCGGAATCCTCACTGGGCGATAGGATCACCGTCACCTTCAAGTTAATTATTTCCATGTCCCCCTGCCAATACCCTGTCAAGGAGACACGAATTGCCTCTGGGCGATTTTTTACCATCCGCCATCGCGTGTCAAGCGAACCTCGTCAGCATTTTTACCACGCCAGAGATCGAACGAAATTAGGCTGGATCTTGATTTATCTCGCGTTAACACATCCCGGGTTTTGGAAGCGAAAAAGTACACAGGATGCAGGAATCGTAAAGTCTCTCGACCTAAAATCCTCTTTTCCTTCCTCGAGTAAACTTCGATTTCCATTTCCGATGCTGATCAAAGTCGCTCCACACATTCAATTTACAATTTTCGTCCTCGGAAATACCATCACCCAACGGCGAAGTGATATTTCCTCATGGAAAAGAAAATGATTTATTGTCATATTAATTACATTTCTTAGCTGATATCAAGTAAACTTCGATTTCCATTTCCGATGCTGATCAAAGTCGCTCCACACATTCAATTTACAATTTTCGTCCTCGGAAATACCATCACCCAACGGCGAAGTGATATTTCCTCACAGAAAAGAAAATGATTTATTGTCATATTAATTACATTTCTTAGCTGATATTCTGTTCTAAACACAGGAATAAATTCTGACGGCTTCCCTAAATAGGTACACTATTCGCGCTAAATGTATCGCACTTCTGTTTATCGGGTTCTAGCGAACAACAGCTTGAACTGAAGGAACTTGTCTTCGTCGTCAGAATTAAACGTATCTCATATACTTAGAGCCCTAAGCGGATCTCACTGTTGTGTCGCAAAACAATAAGCTTTCCCGGTTCGCAGTGCTCGGCCAAGCAAGCTGCGAGCGAAGATCGTCATCGCTGGGATTTGGATTCTTGGTGGAGCTTTGGCAACTCCAATGGCAGCCGCTCTTAGGGTCGTCATGGTTCCAGAAAGCGCAGGCGGTGAGTCATCTACATAAGCATGTAAACATAAACAAACCTCTCGAAGTTCCGGCAATGTGGATCTAAAAGCTCCTTTGAATCCTTCACAATCTGGAAGCGTTCCTTCCTGATCGATGCCCCTTGACCAGAAAGCTTTTTAATGGCCCCCGACTCGAGGACGACCTATTCCTTCCTTTACGTCGTATTTCTCGACCTGGACAGTGAAGAAAGGTTCAGGAATGTTAAATAAATCCCTTTTCAACGGGAGGACATCCTGTTTGGTAAACTCATGAGATAAAACTTGGATGTGGAAACGATTGATTACGTTTCACTTGTAGTTTAGAATTTCTCGAGCTAGACAGCGAAGAAAGGATCAGGAATGTTAAATAAATCCCTTTTCAACGGGAGGACATCCTGTTTGGTAAACTCATGAGATAATACTTGGAGGTGGAGACGAATGATTACGTTTCACCTGTAGTTTGGAATTTTTCGAGCTGGACAGCGAAGAAAGGATCAAGAATGCTAAATAAATCCCTTTTCAACGGGAGGACATCCTGTTTGGTAAACTCATGAGATAATACTTGGATGTGGAAACGAATGATTACATGTTACCTGTAGTTTGAAATTTCTCGTCCTGGACAGTGAAGAAAAGATCAGGGTTGTTAAATAAATCCCTTTTCAACGGGAGGACATCCTGTTTGGTAAACTCATGACATAATACTTGGATGTGGAAACGAATGATTACATTTTACCTGTAATCTGGAATTTCTCGAGCTGGACAGCGAAGAAAGGATTAAGAATGTTAAATAAATCCCTTTTCAACGGGAGGACATCCTGTTTGGTAAACTCATGAGATAAAACTTGGATGTGGAAACGATTGATTACGTTTCACTTGTAGTTTAGAATTTCTCGAGCTAGACAGCGAAGAAAGGATCAGGAATGTTAAATAAATCCCTTTTCAACGGGAGGACATCCTGTTTGGTAAACTCATGAGATAATACTTGGATGTGGAAACGAATGATTACATTTTACCTGTAGTTTGAAATTTCTCGTCCTGGACAGTGAAGAAAAGATCAGGGTTGTTAAATAAATCCCTTTTCAACGGGAAGACATCTTATTTGGTAAACTAATGAGATAGTACTTGGGCGTGAAAAGGAATGATTTTATATCACCTGTAGTTTGTCTTTGCAAGCGCGCATTTGGAACTCTTGACAAAGTCCCGCGACAGTTGGAGTGTGCCGAGACTCAACAAACAGTTTACCTCGACAAACTCCAACGCCATTTGCATTGTCTCAACTTGATCCTTCTCTGGACTCCTAGATGCAAATTCTGCGTGTTGACTTTCAGTTTGGGTTCCCCTGCTCCTGGATCTCTGATATCAAGGGACGCTGTCACCGAGGGTAAATTGTCATAGGTCCCTTTAAATCATATTTCAGATAGTACATAATTATTTACTTCTCTAGTCGGGATTGAAAGCGAAAGAAACTTCACCTCGACATTGCGTAAATGGTCGTGCGCTTCTTTTTGTTAGGAGTAAGTTGAGTATAGTTAGTCATTAGAGAAACAATTGTACTTTCCACTCCCATTAGAGGGGTGTCAAATAATTGCTCCAAGGAAATGCACGGAAAGAGATCCAGTCGGATTCAATTTACATTTGGCAAATATATATTAATGAAGTTACTTTGAAAATTTCTTATAAAATAGCTATATCGTGATACTAAAAATTCGTGCATATTTGTATTATCAATGGCGGCGTTTCTATAAGTTCCTACAAGTGGTACACCTCAATGATGTAAATCTCCGGCACAGTGCGTCAATTCGCTAGACTTTGACTTCATTTACATCTCTCCTGCGTAATCCTTGCCTAGGAACCAGTATGCAAATCCTGCGCACATTGGATTCAAGATCCTCTCTCATCCCCGGATATTGGGGAATGTTTTCACAGATGACGTGCATTCGCGTGGTTCCCTCTATATCATTTCTCCCCTCGGAAGATCCTCCAAAATTCCCCACCAATCCCTCGAAGATTCCGCTTTAACAAATATCCCAAAAGGCATTGTTATTCCGTTTCGTTTCCCCAAGTTGCCGTCGGAACGTAACGGATTCAAGCCATTCTTCGAGTCCTTTGATCCTTTCAGGACATTAAAGCAACCCTCGAGTCTTAAACCGTTTCATCCTCTTCCAGAAAATTTGAAAATCAGATCAACCCGCTCTTCCACACTTTTCCCCTTGAATTTGGTACGTGTGATTTCCCTGGAAGAAGTCCCGAAATTCCCCTCTGAATAATTCACAAACCTCGAATACGGGTTGAAAATATTTGTGCAGTCTTTTCCATTAGCCGGCCATTTCTTTCTATTTTGTTAATATCCCTTCCCTGGCTCTCCAGCGTTGTTTGTCCAGTGTCACCGGCTCCATTGTTGTCACGAAGACGCCTAACGACTCCCCGAAATTGCGAAAACAGACCCAAGGACCACGATGAAGGGTGTTTGTCAGTCGGTGGATAATTATCGGCAAGTCGGGAACGCTTCCCTCGGGCACGCCAGAAGGGCGGCCATCTTGGAGTCAAAGACCTGCGCTATTTTAAACAATACCCGAAACTTAGAGTATTCTCGTAGTCCAAGGCCGACGTTTCATTAATCCACGGGTCATTCGCTCCATCGGATGCAATCACGATTAAGAGCCTTTCGCCTCGATTGACTCATTTCAATGCATTATTCCGATCTTCAAAGCGGAATTCCTCTCCTCAGGCGGAAAATTATCCCTAAGCCCACATCTTTTCGGAAAATTATATACTCAGGACGCAAGTGAGGGTTAGTAATTACTCTTGTCCCCCGTTTACCCAAAACGCGACTCATCGAACAGAAATTCAAAATCCTTTGCGTTGAAATTGAATCTAGTCTTAAGGCGAAGTGGAAATTAGCATATGAGGGGTCAATCGTTCATGAAACTTTTCTCCAAACAGGATATGCTCAATCCTTTCAAACTTTACATCGTGAATATAGAAACTATAAGAAAGGTCCTGACCGTAATGAAATTTAATTTCTTATAAGAATTTTAAAAGCATCTATAAACAATTTAATAATAATTGGAATTCGTGGATTATGTACCTTCCTTACGACCTCCATATTCACGTTGTTAAGTTTATTAATCATGTCGGAGAAAAGTCTCACCAAGGAGACCTCTTTGAGGCCACTTTAACGTCACCTTAAAACAACGACAATGTGTTTATAAAATCGGTGGAGTTTCGCGACAAGTACATTTTGCCGCCTCTTGTTAAATTAATAGAGTACAGATTAAGATACGCTATTTTTCTTAAAAATTGTCGTAATAACCCGTGAACCGTCTTGGCGGGAAAATCATTTTTAAATCCATGATTGCAAATGCCTGCCGTCTCATACCGGTCGAACCGAATGGCATGAAACAAATACTATATCACGTATGACCATATATGTGCGTACATCCGTAACCGCACTTTATTCACTTACGAGTCTCGACATTCAACGGCTCGTTTTATTGCCACTTCACAATACTGGTATCAGTGGCGTTATAACTGTCTTGTTAACGACCCGGGGAACATATAACTGAACGTTGGAAGAGGAACGTGAATAAATCACGACAGCGATTTCTAGCGGTGGTTTCCACTTTTTGCCCAGTCTCACTTTCATGCATTTATGAGGCACCGAATTCTACCAAATAATCAGGTAGTGTGTATCACACGTTAAGCTCGAAAAAAACAATATCCACAAATTGGAGACATAAGGGATCTATACACGTATCGAGGGAAAAATGTCAAACAACCCAAGCGAAGTGAAATATTAAAAATTGCATATCTCGGTATCAAATGTATCAATCGGTTTCGTTCGTAGGTTAAAAAACGCAAAAGAATAGTCCAATCCCGATGACCTGGTTAACGTTGACATTACTCATTGAAGAGGTTTAGAAAATGACATTCATTGTCCAGTTTGACGCGCCAGGCTAAACATCGCAGTTAATGACTAGGTCATGGTTTTGCGCCTATATATATTTGGCGCGAAACTCTACCAAGTTTCTTAAAACATTCGCTGACGTGATTTCACGTCTTTTTAAATTCTATTCCTAATTGCCGCTGACGTGAATCACGTCCATAACGATACACGATGCAAGTTTGTGGCAACCAGTTTCAGAATTTCATTATTTTCGCCGGTACTCAGTATTTGAAACGGAAAAAATTTCCCGGTCGCGAATGTGTTAATAAGTTTAACTATCGTGGGTCTCATGTTTTAGACCATTATTTATTTACAGGCCGCCTGCACATGAAACCTTTCTGCCGCAACGAGAACATGTCGGAAAGGTCGATGCTGACGTACCGCGCCCTTCTGGGATTCCTCCAGTATCTCACACCCCTTTCGGTCATATCCTGCGTGTACGCACGGATGGCCCTGAGACTTTGGGGTAGTCGAGCACCCGGAAACGCCCAGGACTCCAGGGATGCCAATCTGATGAAGAATAAAAAGAAGGTAGACACCCTAGGGCGGAAAAGCTCACCCCAACTTTCGGCATGCACCCTGCGTAAAATCTGTCGGATAATCCGCCACTTTCACGACTCATGAGAATTCTAAAAAAACACGCTTACGGGTGACTTGTGTGTGTCGTAGCCAGATTGTGAAATCTGACTTTTTGCAAAACGGCATTTACAAAAGAAAAAGAAAATGCGGTCAGGTTGTTAAGTCTTCGTTCACTCAGCATTATTTAACAATCCGACTGGTCATGTTATAAAGCGACTAGGAGTTTTATAAAACGACTGCCAACATACCGTCGCCTCGTTAAATTCATGAAATTACATTTTTTACTTTAATTTTACATTACGGCTAAATAATTTCGGTAATTTTAGAAAAAGCGTCCTTCCCTATGACCATCTTATAATGTTCTAATCGTCAAATTTTTATTAAAAATTGAAGTTTAAAAGTCTTGAAGAATGAAATCTTGAGTCTAATAGTATCATCTAGATCGTTTTACAAATCGCAGAATTTTACAATCTGGCAAGACATATATAGTAATTCTACTAGGGTATCTTACACCCTACGTGCAAGTTTTAAATGAATGTAGCCCTTGGGAGATTTAAAATTCTAATATTTATGGGTGGAAAGATCGCTCGAGGCGTACTTGGGATTCCCCATGGGCACTGATGGCGGCTCAATGGCCGTTCCTATTTCTCCTTTAATTTTTACCGTGAAAATCGGATATCGGATTCCCTCCCACTAGAGGAAACCACTGCTCGGGAACCGAATAAAAGTATGTCGCCCTTTCAGGAAGGTAGAATGCACGCGGAAGGGCTCCTTGAATTGAGGGAACGTCGATGGCGTCGTCCCTGACTCGTCCATTTGAAAACCTTTTTCTGTGCAGGTTATAAAAATGCTCGTCATCGTAGTGGCATTATTCGCCATTTGCTGGTTGCCCCTTCAGACGTACAACGTCCTCCAGTACACGTATCCTGAAATTAACGAGTAAGTACTGCGGATTAATTCCGAGCTACTTGTTTTACGTTACTGATTACAAGGTCGTTGCGCATTTTCGGAATCCCTTTCATCTGGCATCGTTTTTATGAAGCCTCGAGTGATAGGGATTCCTTTGGAAGCCTCGGGGACTAATTAATGTAATTAGGATGCGTACTTAGGGTGACTTTAATGCCAGATGAAACGGGGATGTCGAAAAGGCACCGGGAACTAGTGTTCACTTTGAGAACGAATTTACATTAGACACGGACGGATAAATGTTGAACCAATGTATATAGAGTATAAAGCATTGCGCTGTTTGCAAACTCGATTTGAACAATGGGACCAGTACAACATTTGTAACGGTGGTTAAGTTGTCCCTAATTATTCATACAAATTCGAATTCTTATCATTTCGTGCATATGTTTTTTGGTGTGCATCTGTAACGCAATTCTACTTTTAGGTATCGTTACATCAACATTATCTGGTTCTGCTGCGATTGGCTAGCCATGTCTAACAGCTGCTACAATCCTTTTATATACGGCATTTACAACGTAAGTGACAAACTGTGGTTAATTATCGACGAGATTCACCTAGAGTAGGATTATATATGGGTCGAAAAAAACGACAAGAACGAAGGAGTACAGCTTCGAGCATGTCCCCAGGAATCTGGGTGAGGGCTTTATAAAATACCGATAATGGCACCGATAACTTCGTAGAAGTACTCCTTCCGAGAGGTTGCAGGTACTGTTGATAAAAAAAAGAAGTCAGGAACATTATGGGCACTTTATCTCCGTCACTTCGAGTTTGTTTAACGAGGTGCAGAGGTTACAGGGCTCATTTCTTCTGGGTTTTACACCCACCTCTGTCTACACCCATTGATCTCCCGACAACTCCATCGCGACCCCATAAATTTTCCATCTGTATCTACAATGTTAAAGTGATAACGCCATTTTACTGCGCTTTGATCTCTTCACTCCTGTAATTTAAACATGAGACACTCCGATACACCCGGACGCTTTATGGAGGATCTTTGAATGCTTCCCCGGATTGCAGGAAAAGTTCAAAAGGGAATTCCAGCAGAGATGTCCATTCAGGTCGCGGAAATGGTCGGCAAGTCCACCAACGGACAGTCTGGATTTGGACAGGACCATGAGCACCAGAGCATCCATCAGGTACATCTTCGAGTTCTTCTTACACCCCAGGTAGCCCAGTGTCGTAATGACGTCATCTTTTGGTCATTACCAGCCTGTAACGTCATATGACCACGTTATAACACCGTAATGACGTTACATATGAGGCCAATGAAACGTCTGAAACATGATATCAATTTCAAGCCTCTTTTTAACTCTATATTTGACTATTCAATTTTCGTGTACTCGAAATTAAGCTAAGAAATAGTATACTCTACATCAACGAAAAAAAAAAAAGGATTTTCAGGACATGGGTGAAGTTTTCAGGCGCAGCCGATAATAATTGAATATCTTCAGTCGCTCTTGATGATTAATTTTGACATCTTTGGTCTGTGGCATAATGTCATCAGTTTTACGTCATCTGGACGTTATAATAAGTGGATATAACGAGATTTTCACTTTATGTAGACGTCGCTGTGCTACCTGGAACAACACTTGCTATAATCATTTTTCATAAGGCATGGTTATGTTAATTGTTAAAAGTAGCCGTTAGACAAAGAATTCAGAAGTTCCATAGAAGCCCGGATTCTGTCAACGCTTGATGCTCTAAAAGTTGGATAACAAACCAGGAGTGGGGGTAGAAAAGAGATCGCATGTGTTAGCCAACGGTATTTGATATACGGGAGGAAGAGAGATGCATATAGAAAGGCGAGTACTGTGTAAGATAAAGAAAGAATGCAATCCGCTATATATCGCCGTAAGGTTATGAGAGACGGAGAGATGATTACAGCGCCGCCATCCATTGCCTAACGTACTATTTATCGAGCATCAAACGTCCGTATCCTTCTGGGCTTCTATGGAGGCTTTTGAATTCTTTATGTTAGCACTACTCAAAAAAGAATGTGCACTGAGGAAAATTGACTATTTTACCCTTTCAGATACGATTGGCGAAGACCTGCATCCGGTGGTTGGCCTGCAACGGCTTCCTTCTACAGAGGCTTGTCCGTAAGGGGTACTTCGAGGGCACCTTTGAACGACAACGACGTTGCACTTCGCCCTGTAAATACAACAGGCTGTTGTATACGAAATGGACACAGTAAACAGTGCTCCACGACTAAAGTCTCGAAAAGAGCTGCCGAATTATACGTATTTTCCACGGGTAGACATAAACATACGAGAGATCTACCCGAACAGGAACTGTGTCTTTAGTACGTCCAACGTTTATTGTGTACATCCGAAATCCTGATATTCAAATTGAACTGAAAATCCTTGATTTATTCAGATGAGGATCCTGGGAAATGTACATCCTCCTCGGCGCCTGTGCCTTCCTTTTGGGTCCTCGAAAAACCCATTTATATGGATATGCATCAGATGGTCGACCGAGCGAATGGTGTCACTCCCATGCATAAAAGCATATAAAGTTCCTGCACACTGTAAGAATATTAATGTATGATTATGTTTACGGTAGTCGGTGAAACGCAATGCATAACATTTTTACAGTGTATGTGGATCATTACGTTCGGAATTTTTCGGAGGTTGTGTGGTTTCTGTGCTTAAGGATTATGACTATGATGTGTTAACAAAAGACAATGATTTGCATTGGCAAAATATCGGAACTGTAACAAGCTCGTAGTACACGGTGGATTACTCATTGTCTTCCACTAAAGTGATCGAATATGTTGTTTTTAGTTGGAGGAGTTTAAACAATCGCGTATTCTGCTCGTATATCGCACGTTCGCTAGGATTAACGTTAAGTGAACTTTATTGATACGTTTTTCGTTCTAGTCATTATTGGGAAAAGAGAGGCGTTTATTGTTGTATATAATAGCTGTATGAGAAATTGTAGCTGAGGTCCATGTCCGATCACGCTGACACGTTTCTCAGCTGGATGTATTTCTGTAATTTGTTATTAATTTAAATTAAATTAGTGAAATCTCGAAAAGTGGTCAACGTTATGGAGTGACCTTACTCTTGGCATCTTTGGGTGTCTCAAAGCCGCGTTTGTTGATTGTAATTATTAATACGACTGTACGTATTTAATCGAACTCTACTCGAGTTGCCCAAAGATGAACAAATATGCAGGATTTTGCTTTTGAAGCTGACCATTGCTATTTAACCGAAGATATTTGTTAAAAGTGTTTTTAGCACTTCAATCGATGTATGCCATAGGTTGACGAACTGCAAGACAAAGACTGGTTCTATCGTTTCACAGTTTCATTTTAGTTTAGTGAAAACACGATAGAAATGCCCAAACGACAAAAGAATATGTTTCGACATTGCACACATGATACTTTCCTCGTTGCATGGGATTTTACATATAAGATAAATTACTTTCGATAAAGATGTGAGCATGCAATCCTTAAATACATCCTGCGCACATGTAAATTAGGATTGAATAAAAAAATGAAGTATCTTAGAAAAAATGATCGCATCGATAATCTTTTATCGAATTTATAAATACACGCGTGCAATATCTGTACAAGTGTCGAGGTCTACAGTGTCCATTGTTTAAGCTTTAAGTACATTAAAAAGAGAAATACTCTAACGCTATGAATATAAATACCTGAATGGGGAAGTTACGAAAAATGATGGTAATAAAAGAAACTGAAATTTAGAAACAAAAATATTCTGTACGAAATTACATAAATTGACTTACAGGAAATTCTGAATTTTAAAGTAAGATTCAAGTATATTCAGCATTTGCATTTATAAACCTGCAATGGCTGATAAACACAATGTAATAAACTATAAGTTGAAGGACAAACGAATTAAGAAATGAATTTGATTACCAGTGAAGTAGCGACCTACACACTTTTGAACCATGTCCTTAGTAATTTATTTACTATACGACAATTCTGTGATCCATGTAATACACTGACTTAATAAACAAAACATGTGATTCAAATTCATTTAATACTGTGGTATTTACATTAAAAGCTTATTTATTTCATTTTATTGTACAAGTGATTCATTTGGGTAATCTAACCGTTATACTACTGTCTAAAAAATTAATTTATAAAATTATTGCATTATCTGTTATCTTAGTAGTAGTATCATGTTATGAATTGAAAATGCTTGGAAAAGCAATTAAACCATGACTTGGTAATATACAAAAATGAGATATTCCATATTGTATCATTCGTAGTTGGTATTGTTACGTCGTTCGATATCTCTAATTTCTAAAATATCAGTTTTCAAGTGTAACTTCATAATTTCTCTCCATATATCCATTCGATGCTCTTCGTTATCAATTCCGAGTCTTAAAAGGATGTTCTCATTTATTCTTAGAAGTGCTCTTCCAGTAATATCGTGCTGAAACGTAATTCTTACATAAATTTCCAATCATTCTTTTAATGAAATACCTTACATTAATTTAAAAGCAGATACTTGCATATAAAAATTTCTCATGATATAATTGATAATAGTCACTGCAATGTCGGCGCAGCCATTTCTGAACATCGAGTACATTCCACAAATAAACTGGTCTAGGCCTCGCTGTTTTACTCTAAAAAAGAACATTACAGATAATAACAATTTTTTGACTCATTAGTTAATGGGACAACTTCAATGAATGATTACAAGATTATAAACAAATACTTGATGGATTAATTCCATACCTTTGGTTTATTAAAGGGACTAATGACCTCTTCTACCATCGTGCTGATAGAGACGCATGCGAGTTTACAAGGATCACTGTTGTAATAAAAATTAAGGTAAGATCACATAAAAAATTAAAACATTCATCCAACGAAGACATTAGGTAGTCAATATAAACGTATTTTACAATATAAACATGACACATTACACTAATTTGCATATACGTACACACATTCTTCTGACATATAGGATTTTATAAACATTATGTACAAACAAACACGAAGAATATGTATCTAGTTGATATCGCAACTTACCGGATTATTCATTTGTCATAATTATTAGAATTATTTTTTGTTGCATGAGTTCGAAGTGTTTAATTGGGAATCGATGTTTAAATAATTTGAAACTTAACGGCTTTTAAAAGTTGAAGTTGCAAAAACGGTCAAATTGCAAGAGTGCGCAAAACAGCACAAAACAGCACAAACAGCTTGAGTACTGATCCATATACCAGGAAATAATAAAGAGTGCCCATTTCGCGGGTTTGTTTTCATATTGCCAAGCAGCTACCACCTAGCGTCCATATACTAAGACTATTAGACGCCTAGCAGCAGAGATGAGTTGGGAGATTGCTCACGGGCAGGATCGTGCGATCGCATCCTGTGCTGCCCTCTGGTTTCGTACGTCAGCTTTCACTGTTTTTTGCCCCCCAAGGGCGGCGCAAAGAATTACTGGTAGGGGATCGCGCACTCGCGATGGCGGTGCCATCTAACAGTCATAGTTGGCGGCTCACGTACCCGTGACGGTAAAACCATGCGGCAGTTGACGGTGGTGGCTTACCTACGCTTACCGAACTGCACGCTTTTGATGGTAAGGGAAGAAAACTCGTGGCGCCCTCTTTACTCTAAATACATTGTTGCTCCGAAGTCGACGTGACACGGAGCTTTGGGGCACGCGTGGATGTCACGTACGGAACTCGCATGCAGCGAATCTGTACGAGTGCGATCGTTCCTAGAAATCTTCGCGCGTCCCAACCAGCCAAGCGTCAAGCAACGGGGCATGGCGTTGAACATGAGTGCGTTCGGCGCTACACTCATAACGAGTATGCGTGAGAGCCGAATGCAGCGAAAAATCCTCCCTAGCCGCGGATATAAGCCGAGCTATTTCGCGTATGATTTTTACATTTACCTACTAGCGTTATCGAGCGTTCTTCGACCGTTTCGGAGCGTTTTCGACCGTTATCGACCATTTTTCGAGTGTTTTTGAGCGTTATCGAGTGCCGTAGAGTCCCGTAGAGTCCCGTAGTGTCCCGTAGTGTCCCGTAGAGTCCCGTATAGTCCCGTAGAGTCCCGTAGAGTCCCGTAGTGTCCCGTAGTGTCCCGTAGTGTCCCGTAGAGTCCCGTATAGTCCCGTATAGTCCCGCATAGTCCCGTAGAGTCCCGTAGAGTTCCGTAGCGTCCCGTAGAGTCCCGTAGAGTCCCGTAGAGTCCCGTAGAGTCCCGTAGAGTTCCGTAGAGTTCCGTAGCGTCCCGTAGAGTCCCGTAGAGTCCCGTAGTGTCCCGTAGAGTCCCGTAGAGTCCCGTAGAGTCCCGTAGAGTCCCGTAGAGTCCCGTAGAGTCCCGTAGAGTCTCGTAGAGTGCTGTAGCGTCCCGTAGAGTCTCGTAGAGTGCTCTAGCGTCCCGTAGAGTCCTGTAGAGTCCCGTAGATTCCCGTAGAGACCCGTAGAGTGCCTGTTGAAGTCACGCGACTTCACGCGCCTTCAACGCGACTTCAACGCGACTTCACGCGACGACCACGCGACTTCACGCTACTTCACACGACTTCACACGACTTCATACGACTTCACGCGACGACTTCACGCGACTTCACACGATTTCACACTACTTCACGCGACCACGCGACTTCAACGCGACTTCAACGCGACTTCAACGCGACTTCACGCGACTTCGCGCGACTTCGCGCGACTTCCTCGCAACTTCACGTGACTTCAACACGACTTCACGCGACTTCACGCTACTTCACACGACTTCATGCGACGACTTCACGCGACTTCACGCTACTTCACACGACTTCACGCGACGACTTCACGCAACTTCACGCGATTTCACACGACTTCACGCGACGACTTCACGCGACTTCACGCGATTTCACACGACTTCACGCGACTTCACGCGATTTCACGCGACTTCACGCGACTTCACGCGACTTCAACGCGACTTCAACGCGACTTTAACGCGACTTCGCGCGACTTCAACGCAACTTCGCGTGACTTCAACACGACTTCACGCGACTTCACACGACGACTTCACACGACTTCACGCGACTTCACGCGACTTCACGCTACTTCACACGACTTCACGCGACGACTTCACACGATTTCACGCGACTTCACGCGACCACGCGACTTCAACGCGACTTCGCGCGACTTTAACGCGACTTCGCGCGACTTCAACGCAACTTCACGTGACTTCAACACGACTTCACGCGACTTCAACGCGACTTCATGCGACTTCACGCTACTTCACACGACTACATGCGACGACTTCACGCGACTTCACACGACTTCACGCGACTTCACGCGACTTCAACGCAACACGGGAGTCACGCGACATCACGGGAGTCACGGGAGTCACGTGAACGTGACTCTACGGCACTCCACGGCACTCTACAGAACACTACGGGCACTCTATGTGCACTCTTTGGGACTCTACGGGACTCTGCGGGACACTACGGGACTCTACAGCACTCTCCAGCACTCTGCGGCACTNCGCATAACGTCGACTTCGTGGCAACAATGTACTTAATAGTAGTAGATAACTAGATAAAGTCAAATGGAGCGTCACGAGTGTTCTTCCCTTACCATCAAGAGCGAGCAATGTCGATAAGTGTAGGTAAGCCACCACCGTCAACTGTCGTATGGTATTACCATCACGAGTACGTGAGCCGCCAACGGGGCGACTGGCAAATGGTACCGCCATCGCGAGTGCGCGAGCTCCTATGAGAAATTCGTTGCGCTGCCCTTGGGGGCAAAACACGGTGAAAGCTAACGTACGAAAGCAGAGGGCAGCACAGAATGCGGTCGCACGATCCTGCCCGTGAGCAATCTCCCAACTCATCTCTGATAGACAGCGACTACACGAATCGCGAGAACGTGAGATGTTGAAATGTTAAGGATTGTTCATTGCAACGTTCAGTTAGATTCAACTAACTTGCATGAATCTAACCTAACCTGTCAGCATCATTGCTGTCGTGTTAATTTTTCCTTCAGTCGAAATACCATCGTCGCTTCACTTACTTTTAATGTCGATCGTGGAAAGTATTTATTATTTTATTATCCTGTCCTTACAAAACTACAACTTAGATGCAAAAACTTCAAAACAAAGATTCCTAATAAAACTAAACGATTTTACAATGTATGGAAAAACGTCACGATGGAATATGTGGTAGATTTTCATGGTGAACGTTATGCTTTTTGTTTACTATTACGGTATTTGAATACAGATATACCTATCGAATATGAACTTTAATATCCAATATATACTATGTTTATTAATTTTACATTTATGTTATTCAAAACTTACACACTCGATCCAATTCGGTAATTTACTAGACCATGAAATAAGAGTTGTAATGAAAATATTTGAAGGATTATCATCCTCGTAGTCATGTTTCAATATCTCCCAGAACGACCATCCCTGCCTTTATCTTCTCTGCCCTTGCGACGATCCTTGGAGCGAGATCTTCTTTCCCTGGATCGAGATCTGCGCTTGCGGTCTCGACCACGTGACCTGGATCGAGACCTAGATCGTCCTTTACCACCCTTTTTGCGGCTGTACAGATATCGACGGAGCTCTCGTGAAATAGGCTTCAAGTGCATAAAATTGCAGAACCCAGAGCGAGTACATTCTCTGAAAATTAAAACCACTGATTTAAGTTAAAGCAGTTTAAGACTTTACATTTCTTTTTATATAAAATCAAGTGCATACCCCATTTCATATTGCCGACAACAAGCTTCTCTAAAATCAGTGACTGGTGATAATTCTGCATACACGGGCCTTCCTCCGAACCACCGATTATTTAAATCCTTGACAGCTTTTTCAGCATCCTCTTCTCTGCGAAATTTGATGTAAACATTCCCTACCAAATGGTCACCCAGATTGTCGCATACGTTCATTTCCTCAATTTCCCCATATTTATCTTCACATTCGACAAATACATCTTCAAAGAAGTTGTCGTAATGCTCCTGCATCTCCTCGTCGGAAACATTAGCAACAACTGAAAGATAGGTATTAACGTTTTATAAAGAATTTGTTTTAAGAAACCTCGATGCAACGTTAACTAGTAATTGTGTCTACTTACGATGAGAACCATCTGCACTCTTGGCTGAGTTCTGGGGGTTCACGTAGAGATTTTGTAACAAACAAGTCTGAAAATTAAATACTCATTGCTCACTGTTTTTCCTTTCTCCAAAGGTGAAACTGAAAAATATTTACCTGGCTGAAGGTGGGTTTATTGTGAATACGTGAGCATCGATCCCCGTGGCGACACGCTCCAATTTTGAAGTAAAAGGAACAATTCACCCTAAAAGCGATAAAAGTAGTTAAAACGGCACTGCCACAGGTTAGGTCATGGTTTACGTGAAAACCATCTTACTTGTCTTTTTCTGTGCCGAAGATCGAGGCTAAATATTCAGCCATGATCGTCGACAAAACCTTGCTCTGTGACGCTTTGTGATTTCGAAAACTATATTCGAAACTAATACTCCTTTTTGAACTATTCGCACCACAAAAACAAGTACGCGACGCGATCAAACGCCGAAGAGCTAATTACAAAATGGTCGCCCGGCATGGTGTGCCGTACTAGACTGGTACATACTAGACCTAGTGGACAGCAGAGATGAGTTGGGAGATTGTTCACGGGCAGGGTCTTGTGATAGTTCTGTGTTGCCCTCGGTGGAGAATGCGGGCGGCTGATGCACTTACCCAATGGCGGTCTAACTCAGGAATTCAACCAGAGATGAGTTGGATTCAACTCATCTCTGCTCCCAACTCTGAGAATCCCTTTCAAATGATTCCACATGGGGCTTACCCCGCAATGCATGACGGATCATCGCAACTGATGTGCAGTTGGTTGCTAGCAGTCCATAGGTTCACCATAGGTCAAAGGTTCGGGGTGCCTATATTGTCTGATTTGTGTATGTGTGTACATCTATGCTTTCCAATGCTTTCGAATCCTAATGAAAATCTGCCTGCAACAATAGTCGTTTGCGGGAAAAATGACAGGAATGAACGATTTCCCGCGTAATGCCATGCTATGAATATAAATATTGTTTAACATTGTGATATTATTGAAGGTACAAGTTGACTCTGTTTTGTGTCAGTACACTATGAGCGTCGTACGTTCTCTTCTAAGGCGTCAAGAAGGCTTGAGTGAGTAAGAGTACTTATTTCTCAAAATTTTCTGTTGGCAAAACAGTCCTTTGTCCCGAATTGTTGTCCATGCTGTGTATTTCACCGAGCGATATTCGATTATTTATGAATGTTATTGATTCTAACATGAGTTCTTTTATAAAAGATCATTATTCGGGGCTATGTATAAAAAGGAATTAGGTATGGCCTTTTTTTATCATAACATAGTTTAGCACTATAGAGAGTTTTACGTTTCTGCGGTATGCTGTAGTACATTGTATGTCATGATGAAGAATGCTAGAAATAGCATATGCTTCTTTTTTGAAAGAAACATCACGATATATTACAGTTTTTTTAGGTATTTGCCATATGTTTCAGAATCATTTGGTGATTACGACTTTGCTCTATATCGACTGAAGTGTTACCGAGATGATATTTACTGTGGAATTTCACCAAATACTAATGCTCCTGATTACAATCCTGAGCCACCCATCTTCGTGTGTAGATTTTCCAGTGTTCCTGGTCAGGAACACATACTTGCGTTAGCCAATGAAGATGGAAAAGTTGCACTTCAAAACACCGCTGTTAACAGACAGATGCATTGCCCTTTGAAAGGAACTCAAGTACAAGATTGATTTTATTCTCATCCATATTTTATTCTCTTGTTTACTTTGTTGATTTCTTTTCGATGGTTTGACAAAAGTGATTATTTTAAGTATGTCACTTTGAGCTTATCATTGAAATTTATATAAATTCCTAATGCGCTCATAGGGTGAAAAAGTGGGATGTAATGTCTAAAATTGAATCGAACTCCTTAGGCACACTGTAACGCCATATTTGATATCACTTGGATGCCAGGGGAATCAAAACTAGTCACAGCTTCAGGAGATCACACGGCAAGGTTATGGGACGTTACCGGTTCTGCGATAACAGAGATAGGTCATTTTCATGGCCACACACGAAGCGTGAAAACAGCCGTGTTTCGTTATGAAGATAAAGCCGTCTTCGCGACAGGTGCTAGAGACGGTGCAATTATGATATGGGACATCAGGGCTAATCATAACAATCAACCTAAACCAGATAATACTATCGCAAATGCACACAGTGTGAGATCAGCCAGAGGATTGAAGCAGCGCAGAGGTCTAACTCAATCTTCTCGAGCACAAAGTATTACAGGCCTTGCATTTCAAGATGATTTTACGCTTGTATCTTGTGCTGCTGGAGATGGGTAAGATACTCTTTTGTTACAATCAATTAGCTGGAAACAGTATATATAAAGTTATGTTCCGATTAGTAGGCCTGAATTAGCATGGTTGCGACTGACTTTATCGTTTTTTTCCATTTTCATAGTTTGATAAAAGTATGGGATATCAGAAAGAATTACACAGCATATAAGAGAGAACCTGTAGCAAAACACACTATAAGCTATTGTGGTGGAAGTACAAGGAATGGTTTCACATCGCTACTGATTTGTCCAGCAAGACTTATTCTATATGCTAATTGTATGGATAACATTGTGTATGCATATAATATAGCATCGTATAGTTCGATACCAGGTAAGAACGAATAAGTAATAAAGAGTCGTACACAAAGACGCATATCTATACGGTTATATGGCATGATGTTTTCTGCTTTATCGTGAGCAGTGGCAGAGTTCTATGGACATAAAAATTCTACATTTTATGTAAAAACGTGTCTAAGTCCTGACGGTCGCTACCTTGCGAGTGGGTCGAGCGATGAACATGCCTACATCTGGCGTACCGATCGACCCGGTGGACCAATGGTCAAACTATATGGACACACGGAAGAAGTAACTTGTATCGCTTGGTGTAGTGTCGGAGATGTCAAGGTGAGGTGACATTTCCAATCAGCGGTAGTACCGAAACGCATTTTCTTTTGCAATCGGATCAATAAAGATCATATTTGGATAAACAGAAGTTGAATTGAAATCAATTACAACATAAAATGCATTATTATTATATCTCGAAAATGAATTTTTATAACAGGAATTTTTTATTGTAGATCGTAACTTGTTCAGACGATTCATGTCACATAATCTGGAGAATCGGGCCCGAATATAAAACCGACGATGACTCAGAAGACCAAATACAAGGTGCAGCAAAGGCTGTATGGATGCACGATGCAGTTGCACAACAGCTAGGTCTAGAAACAACCCCAACGGTGTCTCATCGCAGGATTTATCAAGAGCATACACCAGACACCGACACAACTCCTGGTAACAGAATATCAAAACAATTGCTGTTTTTAATTATGTAACTGTATACACTGTAAAATATCTACTCTTTGTTCGTTTAACAATCGATTTTTTATCTTAGGTGGCACACCTAATACGTCCAGCTCAGTGATGGCATTTAACTCCAAGTCCGATAACACAAGTAGCTCCTCGAAAAGGAATTACTCCCAGATGATGTTAGATGATTGTAGGAAAGTCAAGTCCGTTTTGTCTCCTATTAAAGAAAATCAAGAACAGAAAACTAAACGTCCTACCTTGGAGAACCGGGGAGCCCGACGATTATTCAGTGCAGTCACTGATGGCAAAGTTGGGTCATTTGGAAGTTACGAGTCCGACAGTCAAACTCCAAGTTCATCAAGAGTATTAACTTCCGAGCAGACGTCTTATTCACCCACGTCGAATTTGCCCAATTTCGTCATAGACGGCACGGCACCTCATTTACTTGAAATTTCACCTCGAAAGAGTAAAGAGAACATTGACTGGTTGACAAAAATGAGGATGGAAAGGTATGAGCAGAAATCCGTCAGGTCGATAGTAGAAAAATCTACGAGTCCCAAAGTACACGTAACCCCAGTACGAAGGATGACGAGGTCAAGATCCAGGTCCAGTGAACCACGTAAAATTGCGAAGAGCCCATCCGTTTCGTTGCTTAATTTTTTCAGGATCTCTGAAAAGGACAACGAAAAAAATCTGTGTCCAGGAAACACCAGTGCAATCTCATCCTAGAAGACGGTCAATGTATTATATATAATAAGTGAAATTTGGGAACCTACGTACCTGGCTTACCAATTCAGACGCGATCCAGTAAATAGTTAACTTTGAGATATAACGGGAATTGGTAACGTTTAAGTTAAATTATTTTTTCTTTTTCGTTAAACTACGAATACAAAATAAGACGTAGATATAAAACTTTTGTTTTATGCACGACTAAAATCTAGATTGCTTATTATATTGGTTCATGGGTTAATTAGAAAACAGTTTCACAGACTGTGGTAGCAGTCGGATTTTAATCGGTTTTAAATCGAATTCTTCGTTATCAATGTAGAAAGACTGTTCCTTATCCTGTACAAAAAAGTCTGGTTAATGCGAAAAATTGCTTAAGAAAAAACCCAGTTCCACGAGAATTCACACTTACGGGGTACTTTGGATCTTTCTTAGGATGAAGTTCAATGTCTTTTGCCATAAAGGTATCACTAATCAGGGTTTTGTTTCCCTTGATTCTTCTCCATCCTTCGACAACGAAAGACAGATAACTCACGTCTTTGGGCCCTTTTTTTGTTTAAAATAAAAATGCACGCATTAGCTTTAAATGATCGTTCACTACGATTTTGAAGGATTATATGATCAACTGTATTAAATATGTAATTAAGCATAAATGTCTACCAATTTCCACTTTTATCGCCGGAGTATCCGTTTGCTTTGAACGGGTAGTTGTCCTTGTAAAAAAATGCACTTCTGAAGCAGATATCTGTAAGTCGTGGAGTATGCCGCATTTTTCATTCGTTATCTTACTGTAGTCTATCACAGGATCTGGAACAAAGATTAATCAATCGGGAACCTTTAAAGTCAACAATCACGGACATTACTCGAAGCAAAGAAAATACTGGTCATAACATTTGCTACTGTCAATCGAGTTCGTTGACATAAAAGATGTACCAGTATTTGTTTCCGGTTTTTTTAAAAACGCATGCCACCACCTTCTCCCTAACCGTCCTGTTTGAGAGAATTGATCGGGGTAACAACGCGAGCATCCTTTGCATGGCTCCGTGTAACACAGCGTACCAGAGCAGTCCCAATTTAAGTTTTCTTTAAATCCACTGAACACGTACGTTACATAACTGAAAATAGAAATGGTTGAAGATCACTTAATTTATTATAATGCTTAATTTGAAGACCACCTTTCAGTCACCTTCTCAGCATTCCCCAGTACCAATATTTATCGATACGAGCCGTAGCATCTTGCCACACTCCCCATTCTACAGCTCCAACAGCATAAATTGGCTTCATGGGATTATCAAGATCTTTCTGTGATATATAGTAACCGATTTAAATTTGACAATTATCATCCAAAAATTATATTTTCTATGAGAGAACCCATGTAATTAGATTTGATCAAGTTTAATGACCAGTGTTTCAACGGTCTTATAAAAGCTTTACTTCCTAATAATAATCTGATAATGTTACTTTCATTATTATCAATGCACTTTATCTAATAAAGAACGTTACATTTCTGGGGTGGTTAAAATAAAAAAAAAACCTATTATGGTATTCTGGTGTCAAATGACAGACTGCAATGCAATATCCTCACCTTACATTTTTTTGTAATTTCTCTTAACGCAGAAAGGTAAAATAACAGAAAGAATGAAAGACTTACTTCAAGAGGTTGAATTTCGACAGCATCAACTAACTGAGTGTGTCCTTTGATTATTGACATAGTAGCTTCTATCATTTCTTGGACTTTGGTATTATCATCGTCCCCATGAAACAGGGAATCGGCAGTTCTGTTCTTTCGACCCAAAGGAAGAATTCCTATCGGACAATGTTTTACAGATGAAACGTCACCTTCATACTTTCTGAATATACCAGTAACAACATCCAGTAACGTCCCGTCTCCTCCTGCTACAACAATTGCATCTGTATTTGTATTTAAATTCTCAATTAATGATCGTGCTTGCCCTTCCGATTCAGTTTGTAGTATGGTTACTGCTATTCCAGCGAGATGTAATAAAGGCTCGCAATACTTTTCAAATTCTTTCTTTGCTTTCCTGGGTCATAACAAATAAACAATTATATGAAATAATTTAAACGATATGATAAATTGGGAAATATGTAATCATTCATTTTTTTTCATCCAAATTAATGGAGAAGTTTCTCTAAAGTGAATTCTAAATTTATACTGATATGCCACTTAAATCATCTTTAAACCATGCTATTATAACCTTCCATTCGCTGCCGGGTTTAAAATTACAGTCACGTGTCGAGGATTTGCTGTCGAAGGCAAGGAATCATCTCCAAACCGGATAGCTTCCTCGCAATACTGGGTTAGTAGTTGCTCGATTCTATGACAAGAACACCGTGTAAAAAAAAAAATCATTTCACACAGTAATATTTAATGCGTAACATGTTGTAATGAATACGTTGGTAATTTATAGAGTACCATATGATAAATAAATTTCGTTTAGAAAATTGTATTCGCTTACTCATAACGTCCATTCCCATAAGATACCCCGTAACTGAAAGCAACCGTACCAATTACAGACTTCTTCCAATTATTTCTTATAACTTTTAAGAATTGAATAATCTTCCCCATCGTTCACTCGTTGGTAGGTTATTGCTGGGCAACTGACGATCCGCCGGCCGGGCCGCAATCCCCGGCCGTGACCGACTCCGTGATTGGACGACGTTACCGGCCCGATAAAGGACGGTGATTGGTCGATCCATTATCGGGCCGGTGATGTCGTCCAATCACGAGTGGATTATTCGTGGATTACCCGTAATGAAATATTACATACCTGAAATGTATTTTGTGCGATTGCTATGAACCGTAAAACGCGAGGAAAGAAATTTGCGTAAAAAACCGTACCTCCCTGCCCTTCCTTCAGAATTTGAATTCGCGACACGTACGTTACACCTGACGTTATACCGACTACGGGAGCTATGCGTTGGGTATCTCCTTCTATGTAGGTTTTACGTGTTCCCTAGAAAACATTCATTATTTTTTCATTAATTTCCGTGGCTTAAAAAAATTGTACATAAAGCATAACTCAACTCTCGAGCACCCACGTTGAACTTATGCCATGTATTTGCCTGTATGTAATAACATTTGCGAATAAAATAAATAAGGTACGCGAAGGGTAAGGTCAAAGAGAGTGCCCGGAGTGTTTATCCCTTACTATCAAAGGCAAGCAGTGTCGATAAGCGTAGGTAAGTCACCACCGTTAACTGCCGCATGGAAGTTCGCCACGGCGAAACTTCCTTTACCGTTTTTTTCTACGACCAGTGATTCCGGCGATACAGCGGAAATAAGAATGCTGCGCTTTGATTGGTCGGTTCTTTGGAGGGGCGTAACTCGAAAACTACGCGGCGTAGGAGAAAACGGAAAAGGAAGTTTCGCTTCCAAATGACGTCCGCCGTCGATCCCCTCGGGTCCCGACTTCCGGTACCCGCACGGACAGGCTCGGTTCAGGTAGGGGGCGTTCGCGACCGGCGCGATGGATAAGGGACCGGATGCCGCGGCGAAACGAGAGATGAGTTGGGAGATTGTTCACGGGTAGGGTGACCTCCGGTCGAGGATGCAGATGGCTAATGCACTTGCCACCTGTCAATTTAAACGGAACAATCTTCCCCATGAAGCTACCGTGGACGCAGTTCGCATCGCGAAAAAATTAATAAACATCGTTTTACATATTTTACCACCTTCTACCGACAATTGCAGCAAGCTCGATTTCGATTAACTGCTCATGATGATTTTACCAAAAATGGCTGCTTCCAGGTGATCCACCTAAACCTGCAAAGGGGCACAAAAGTACAGGTAAAACGGAACATTGAAGAATCACCAGGAAGTCTCCAGATTCTCCGAAGTGGCCCACCTAAAGCCGAAAGGGAACACGAAGGCACAAACGAAACCATTGGGAAAGCGAGAAAGAGACGGTGATACAAGAGCTAATGACTTGCTAACCTAACCAAAGTCAAGAATATTTCGCGGTGCATCGATCTCGTATAATTGACCCAGAAAAAATGTATTCAATTATACATTACTTGGCGTGACAAAAATCTAATATATTTATCT